>NC_048894.1:33777230-33927043 GCF_011077185.1 Oxyura jamaicensis
AGGGTGCCCTGCATTTCTACCACCAGCAGGTGAGGGTGCCCTGCATTGCTCTCACAAAGCAAGGCACTGCTTGAACTTTACCATAGGAACTTGGCATGGCATGAAAGAAGGACCTGGCCTGCAGGCAGATCTGCCTGCCCTCAGATAAGGCTAAAATTTCACTGCAGATCCTTCTGCCTGGAGTCTGCTTCAGACATCTCTGTCTCTATCTAACCAGCCTGAATCCCTGCCCTGCACGTCTCCCACTCCCCCCATGCTCTTTACCCCTGGCTTATGCAGTGTGAGAGGCACAACCCACTCGGCCTTCCCACACAGGTTTTGCTGAGGGAAATGTCCACCAGAAACAACACTGCTCTGGAGCTCTGTGCCCCTTCCTGATGCCTGCATGGGAATTGATGTGTGCATACAGCTCTGGTGACCCTGGGTTCGTGCATTACTCAACTCACCACCAAGCCAGCCAAGAACAGACACAGAGCTGTATACCACCACAGGTAGGTGGTGACACAGCTCCAGCACAACTTGTTTTTCCAGCTGGTGCTGTTTCAAGTGTGTGTCCCACCAGCACCCTTTATTCACATGTTCAAACCCCACACCACGTGATATTTCTAGAAAACCTAATCCCCCTTGGCATTTAATCATCTTGTATAGCCACTGGTTGACTCTTCCAGCCTGTTCTTGCCAGGCAGCTGCCCTTGCCATCTGAAGACCACACCTATTAAAAACAGAGACACTGTAGCTCCCCTCTCTGAGTGCTTCTACTTCTCCAGACCCTCATCCAGAACAGGTCAGGAGGCTTCTGTCCGCTTATAACACACCGACAGAGCGACATATCTTCCTACCTGGCTCATCCTCCAGCCCCTCACCCCCTTTGTCTCTACAGACACAGGCTCCATCCCAAGCCATGCTGCGGAAGCAGAGGCTGCACGAACACTTGGTTCTCCACCTGGCATAGAGCTCAGGGAAGGAGGGAGCAGCTCTGGGCCCCCACCCGATAGTGACCGTAGCCTCTCTGCTAGCAGTTGCTTGTCTGTACCTGCTGACAGTCTGATTGACTTTCTCCTGTTTTTCCTTTCTGGGCAATGTTTCACAAAGGATGAGAAAGCAGGGGGGAAAATGGCACATAGTCCAGCACTTTTGCTGCAGGCGTACTGGAAATCTGTGACACTACCAGGAGAAAAAGCCTGGACATCCAAAATTTTGGCTGTATGTTTGAAGCACGAGCCCACCTGTCTTTTCACACTGCAAATAAAGAGCAATGCTCATCAAAAAGCACCAGTTATACAAGTAACACAAGCAGTACTTTTTGATCCTTTCATCAGGAAATGCACCCAGTTGCCAATATTAGGTCTGCATTAAGGTAACAAAGTCACCTTGGGCATCTGATGATATATAAGGGTTTCTGTCCTATCTGTCCTGATAAAAGCAGAGCACTCTTTCTGACCTTTTCTTCTCAATTTATCTATTTTCTGTTTGGAAAAAAATACTGGGTTACATTAAAAAGAGCAGCAGAGTATCTCCATATTAAATATAGTGCTGGAGAACAAACAATTAAATGCACACAAGACACTTCTTGATCACAGCTGCTGTAAACTGGTTCTGGCAGCGAGGAGATTTTCTCCCACTTAAGTGATCACTGGATACATTCCATCCTTGTGATGATTTACTTTGAGAAGGTTTATTCTTCCAACAATAACTTAACTGAAACAATCACAAACAGAGGGAGTCCTCTAAAATAACTGAGAAGTACATGAGAACAGTGTGTGTGTGTGTTTTAAAATCTGTTGGTGCGTGTGTGGCTGTAATTTATAGCTATGCATCCAAGATCATTTACTTAGGAGTATGTACATGTTGCAGTACGTGCTATATAGCAAGAGGAAATAAATTGCTTTTTACAGCACTCCCACCTCTGATTCTGGGCCTGTGGGGACTCACGCAGCTGGAGAACTCGGAGCCAAGAAGCCCCGGTACACGTTGGGCATCTGGTGTGCCCTCGCAGACCCTCCGTGTGGACCCATCTCTAGAAACAATGCTGCAGAGCTGTAACGCTGCCTGTTAGCTGTCTAGAAAATCTCCATGGAAGTAGGACTTCCAAACAGCAATTCAAGTTTCTGAGATAGTGCACAGGAGCCAGAAAACTGCTGAGGTCCAATTCATGATGTTTTCTGTTTTATAGTCAAATAACTCAATTGTTTTAGCAGGTTTCCTAAGAAAACAACATGGTTTTGATTAGACTGTCTGATCATCTGTCTGTCATTCCTTCTGCCCCAGTCCCTTTTTTAAAACCCTGTGGCCAATTTCCAAGCACTTAAGCCTCGAAGATGACTGTATTCTCATAGATGGACTAAGACTTGGCAGCTGGATGAGGAGGGAGACCAAAATTAGTGCTGTGACTGGAAGAAAAACAGGCACAGCTCAGCTGCTGTGAATACTGCTAGCAGCTGGCTGGCTGACCAGCACCCATGTAAATCCGTCTAGAGCAGTTTGCAAAGCTTTTGCCCCACTGGGGTATTAGCGAGGACAAAGAGCACCAATCTCAAGGAAATTAAGTTTCATACACATGTTCTGTGGGCCAAAGCCAACTTGTTTTAAATATCAAAGCACAATTCTTTCACTTCCAAATGCGAAGTTCATCCAGGAATGACGAGCAATACAGAAATACTGTGCTTGTATGTTCAGATATAGCAAGGATTTGAGGTTCCCAGCTTCATGCTGGGTTGCTAACTTGCTGCTTGTTTCGTACTTAGTTGAAATCGATGAAATTATCCATAATCCCAGGTCTGTGCTGACAGATCCCAAGCACCATCATCCCTAGAATCCTGCTGGCACAGATTTGGCATCCTTCCTGTCCCCTGGAGCTCATGGGGAAAACAGGTTCACGGCAGATGAGCTTCTGCAATGGAACAGATACTGTGAATGATGTTTCCTGTAAACGAAATGAAATAACTAGCTGTCTAAAGACCATTGTTAGAACTTTTTCTTTTCCCTACTGAACAGTTTCTACCCATGGCTGGTCACTAACCCTTTATCATATCATATAACACTATATTCATTTCCTTGTTCTTTCCTGTGGCAGATAACACAATTTTTGCCAAAACACTTGAAAACTTTTGAGACATTTAATAGATTCTCAGCTTATTCTGAAAAAATAAAATAAAATAAAAAATACTGGCTACTGGTATCAGCTGAGTCCTGCAACATATTCATTCATCATCTGGTCTTAAACCTGACAAAACTTACTCTATAAGGCTTAAGGTACAGGACAGGCTGAATGTGAATGAACTCAGACAATCTGAGATGTTTTTCTGTCACAGGTGCCAGGCGCAAACACTCAACCGGCACTAGCTCCTTCTGTTCAAACTGGAGAGACCTGACCAGGCCTCAGTATATGCGGCCTCGTTTACTTTGCAGGTCAGTCACTGCCCCTGCAGAAAAGGCTCCAAAACATTAAAGACAAGCACGGGTATAAGTGAGAATATTCAGCCTCACCTGCAAACTGAAGTTCATGAACCGCTCAGATGGGCTCTCCGCAGGAAATGTCACTGAACTGATAACCACATCTCCTCTAACTTAATGTAACTTCTGTCTGCTCATACCCCATCATCTCCAGGTGGCGACCTCTTATATGATTATCATACAAGGCATGATAAAACTTGCTGAGATAGTCAAACAAGACTTCCCAAATTTGGCTACCTGTGTTGGCCAAGTCGGAAGCTACCAAAGATTACCTGCTGGTCCTGTGGCTACCACAAGAGCTTGAGTTAATACAGGAGCAACCTTTGCTTGCTACTGGTAAATAATGGAGATAATAGGCAAGTACCAGGTAGGGCTGCCTTTGTCCAGGACACCAAGGTTCCCATGATAGAAGACCAGCTGAGCTGAGGCCACACTATAGAACCACAACAGCACAGGAATACAGCCCTGCAACACCGGCTTATCATTATATGTTCATGAAATGCTTAGCACAAAGCAGTGATGGCTGATTATGCCCTCTAAATACTACTGTGATACGAACACTAAGTGGTTCCATTAGCAAGTTCATTTTGCTGGTTCTTAATTACAGAGAGACTTGGGAAGATATACACATCAAAGGAATCCTTTTCCCTAGCCAGATAAGTCTTCTATTTATTCCTATGATATTTTAAAATTCCCCACCCTATTCAGTTTGAAAACCTGCTGTAGGCTGTTAGGATTTAAATCTGTACATGCTTATTTGGAGACTTTAAGGGTAAATGAAAGGTTACATGGACTGGTACAGAACTGCTTCTATTCAGTGGTTTTCAGGTACATAAGAAACAGAATTAAATACCTTCCTGCTCTCCCAGGCTGTCCATTATAAACCCCAGGCCAGTCATTTCTTAACTGAATTTAAAAGCTTTCTGAAAATAATGTGAGGTACCATGAAGCACAGAGCTCTCTGCTCTCAGCATTAACTCTGTAAATTATTATTAGTAAAAAACTTGTATCCATCAACTGTGTAGTGAGCAGAGGCAGAGTTTCTTTTAAATTGCCTGTTTTGTCTTATTCTATATTTGCTCAGATTTAAATAGCAAGTAGTTTCCATTTATGTTCTAATCAGACCTAACTCTAGAGATCCAAAGCCTTTCTTGTGTGCTGGGGAACTTTGTTTTAAGGAGAAGCGATATCAAATCCATGGATGACTTGGTGAGCCTCATCCAGCAGGAAATAACCTTTCTTCAGTTGTAAATAACCTGAAGCTTTTTATTTATTTATTTTAAATTAATATCTGTGAGAAGTACATTATGAGAGGGAGTTCTGTGTAATCTGAAAACACATGAAAAGCATTCAAATACTATGGGAATGAAAACTATAAAACATGTCACAGATGAATGAAAGGCATAATTTGCACATCCCTCTGCTTTCAGTACTGTTGTGATGGAGAGGTGGGTTCTGTAATTTGAGCAAAAATTTCAAAAAGATAGTATTTTCTGGGGCTTTTGCCTCCTATCTACATGAGTACACTGTCTACAAGCTTGCCAGCAAAAGTCACCTGACGTCCAAAGCATGTGAATATGTAACAGTGCAAAAGTACTCCCTGTGCCTTCAAGATACTCACATAATGTCCTTAAGCCCTGCCACATATGACTTCAAAAATTTCAGAACACTGTTTGCTTCTTGTTTTATTTCTAGATGCTTTAATTCTAAGAGCCCTGAAGAAATGACACAACATTCGTAATGAAAGACCTAGTGATTTTAATGGAGTTTTTCACTGAACCTAGATAGCTGGAAACATTTTCAACTGCTTAAGCAGAGGAGCAGTCATCATTGTAAGTATCCCTCCCAGGGAGAGACTGTATGAGCTCAGGAGAAGATCTAGCTGGTTATTCAGAGGGAAGGGAGCTGGTTTGGGACATTTTGATGGACTCCTCCACCAAAGTGTCATCTTTGATCACTTTCACTTGCAGCCTTTCCATTTCATATGAATTAAAGAAAGAAATCAAAGTTGCCTTTAAACATTTTCAATCACTGTGAGCACACAATCTTAGTAGGGTATTAGAGGTGCTGGGAAGATGTATGGGGTCAGGAACATGCTGCCATCCCTCAGTACACCAAAGTGCTGATGGTAGCTATCCATTATTGCATACACATCAGCATGGTATTTTTATATATTGTCATGTTTATGATCATCAGTTTGCTTAAGGTATTACAAAACTCTCTTTCCTCTTGATTTTTCTCCCTTACTTATAGACAGCAAAGTAACTTATTCACCCAAAGAGCAGGGCCAGCACTATTCTCCTTTGTGAGTCTTTTTCCTGCTGCAGAAGGTGTTTCAACACCATCCCTGCCTCAGCGTGCTTTCCCTCTGACTGCTTGGACCACTGAGTTGGAGGAGAAGGAAGAAGCCTTGCAGACCCTCTGCTACACATCCCCAGACAGTAGTGACATTTTTCACTTTTTCTATCCTGATAAATCTCTCTCCATTCTCTCCTCAGTTATGTAGCCCTGTGCATTTACTTTTAAGTTTTTTTCTCTCTCTAGCTAGACAGCAAGACAGGCATCATAAGTCAATTTTGTGCTATGTGAAGACACAAGCAAAACAACCAAACACTCCCTATTCTGATGGATCACCCGTGGCTTAATCGAGACAGTTTTGCGTCATCTTACAGTTCAATACATCTACCAGAACCCAGAGCTGGGCTTCCTATGAAGCAACAGGGGCAGACCATACTGACACAAAACACATACCTGCATGGTGGCTGCCATAGCCAGCACTCCAGCCCAGTGACACGGAGCCTGCTGGTGCTGTTTGCCCCTCGTTGCCCACTGGCAGCTGGCAATGTGACTGGAGCTAACATCCTCACCGTGAGGTTCATGTGCTCATTTTCACTGAGCAGTGAGCTCCAGCTGGGTTTTACTACTCAGTAGATTGCTTCTGCAAAAGAAAATGTAAACATTCATAAACACAGACTATTTTGCCAGTTAAAAGCATGGGTGCATGGGAAGGGATGAGAGCATAGCTGCATATCTGCGTGAAACCCTAGGCCAGAGCAGCCACAGCAGGTAAATGGCTTCAAAGCTGCTCCTGCCTTAGGACTTTGGAATTTCATCCTTGACAACAAATACCATTGCAAGGTAAAGAAGCTCTGACTGCACATTATATTCTAAATAAGATAAACATGGCAGTTTGGGCTGTATACTATGTTGCTTGACATTTGTCAATTTCTTGATTAAACTTCTTGATCTGAATAAAATTTAAATGCATACAAACGCATTCGTAATTAATTCATCTGTCCTCAGCACCCACCTAAAGTAGTTTCTATTTGCTATCAGAACACCCACAAAAGTCAAACTGTTAAGAAAGCTGCTCAGTGAAAAATGATTAACAGCATAGCTTGGTGTGTGTGTCTTAGCAAATGCTGTTTTTTCTTATGTTTCTATTTTTAATTCTACAAAGCACCATTCAGTAACGAGTTCTACTTGCTGAAAGGTCTTTTGTATCATGTAATAATAGAAGAACTGAGTACTTGGGAATGTAGCAAACAATTGGCAAACAAAAGATCAGATTATCTCTACTTTCATTTTATTGTGTTCTTATTTCATAAAACAATTTTTTGCCTCCATCTAAGCCCTACACACTGTAACTACCACATAAAAAAATCACTGTAAATGTATAGAGGTCTGAATGTACAATCCATTTTCCTCCCCTTCACTTACACTACTCATTTCTTTATTTTCTTTTCTTTAGGGCTATTCCAATTTTTCTACTTTGACATCAGGCACTTAGAGTACAGGATTAAATCCAGACTACTCAAATTGTGTGTAATGCCCTTTCCTGAGAAGAACTGCAACTATTTTACATTACATCCGAGTTATTTAATAACGGTTAAACCTCCTTCCCCCTGCAGCAGAACCGAACCATTTGCAGTGAAAATGTAACCCCTTGTGTTAGGCACGGAAGAGCTCCCTCCCTTTCAGGCTACTGGCATGCGGTAATGCTCAGAGCAACCAGCTGCAATTAAGCATGTCCTGGGGAAGATTTGTTAAGCTCTTCTGCTCTTTTAGGAGAGACAATTTAAACTATAGATCTAAGAACCAGTTTTCTCTGTTACATGATGCACAGACATTTTCTGTAACAATTTTTTTCAAGTCATCTAGTATTTCCCATGCAGACCTCATAGCTCTGGTGATCAGTGCATTACACATGACAGACAGAAAGATTTTAGCCTTTGTATTTCACTTAAGCCAGGGATTGTGAGCAGGCTGCTGCATTAAATCAATTTTTTGGTTCTCACACTGTAACACAATAAAGTCATGTTAAGTTTTCCAGCACTGGCAAAGAAAGCTAAAAGAAAATAGCCTTGTTCCAATGCAGATTTAAAACAGAACCAGAATCGCATCACAGAAAATATAAATTAAGGATGTCAGTGTTTAAGGCGAACTCAGAAGACTAATTCTGATATACTTAATGTATGTGATGTTGTATTTCTCTGCTTACATGAGATTACAAGTGTTAGAGACTACTACTAAATGTTTTGGGGAGTAGGGCATTAAAATATAGGTATTTTCTCATAATGACAGAAAGCCATCAGTTTCTGTTAAAGTTTTTGCAAGCAGGAACCCCTCCACCTGTGCTGCAGCCCTGGGGGGCTGCTGAGCTGCCTTGGCAGCACATCCTTCCTCCTGCCCCAGACACGTGGATGTGTTGCTGAGTCGGTACAAGTGGGAACTGGCAAGTCAGGGCATGGCCACGCTGCTCCTCCTGCACCTTACCAGTTAGCCCGGCGTTCCAACAAGACATGACAGCTCTGTGCAAGTGACAGCTGATCAACTTGGAAAACAAAATACAATACAATACAAAAGAAACAAAAATTAACAACAACAAGAAGTACGTTTTTCCTTCTCTTTCCCTCGAGGCCGCAGAACGAACTTTCCCCACTGTTGCCAGCTACAGGAGCAGGATCCAGGTGGATGTAATTCCTACCACGACAGCAGCACATCTCTAGGAGCACAGCAGCTCTGCTTGCTGAGTTTGCCTTCTTTTTATGCCACAAATGGTACTATCTAAACAGGGCTTATAGGTAGAAAGCTGGGTGCTGTATAAGGTATTGATCTTTTTTGTCATCTTTCCACTGCCATGAGTGAGTGGGAATACAGTCCAAAAAATGCAGATTTTTGCCCACGTTCTTGTTGTTAACACATTAAAGAGAATGTTATGCTGAAGTTCAACTGCCAGCACTTTCATTTTTTTCTGACTCCTGTTACTGAGAAGTGCTGAGCTTATTTCTTGAGCAGTCAAGGCAATTTCAGTGAACTGTAAAGCAACTGAGCTTCTGTGCTGAACTCTTTAAGCCAAGCCCATAATAAGTGAAATATACCATATACAGGGAAGGAGATATAACTTAGTGCACTCAGTTTGTGTTGTTTCATAGAAAAACTTAAAAGGTGAAGATTTTGGCTGTGAGATCACTTTGTCTTCAGTGTCCTGTCACCAAAATGACTACAAAGCAGATGTTTTTGTTACATATATTCTTTTTGAAACAACATCACCTTTTTGTTGGGTTTTGTTAGATTGATTGTTCCTGGATATTTTTTATTTTGAAGAAATCTTTCTTTAATTTTCCTAGCCAAATATCAATGAGAGCCTTAGGGAAAACAACTTTTCAGCAAGAATTTGGTTGCTCTCTTTGGAGCTGGTTCATACAATGTCTTCCTTTTAAAATCTCCCTGATCAGCAGAGAGGTCAGAACATATTTCATTATAATAATGTGTAAAATATGCGTATCACACAGTCATAATCATGCACTTTTACAGCAATTATCTGCCCTCACGACTGGAAGAGGATTGTGCCTTGATGAGTCATTGTGAACATAAGCCGTGTAACAGTTCATTAACCCAGCATGTAAAATGTAGTACAGTAAACCCAATGTCCAGACTGCAAATTAACTGTGGCAGCTCTACAAGTGGCTCAGCTGAGGTGTGTACAGGGCCATCAAGAAGCTCTCAGAGGCCTTCAAGGGACCACCACCAAGGGAAGCAGAGCACTGGGATTACTGGCATAACTCCTCCTTGCATGGGCACTGTAGCTAAAATCTGCCTAGGGATATTGAATGAAGCTCACTTGCTTTGTTTACACATCTTGAGGAAAAAAAAAAAAAAAGAGTGGTGTATTTTCTGCAGAAAGACTGCAGACTGCTAACACAGCTTTATTTACACGTTCAGTTTAGTCAGCTGCTGGGGCACTGTCCCATGTGAAGTAAGACACAGCTGATACCATCCCAGAAAGGGAATTTGCGTCACCTTATGCAGCAGTCCCTGCAGACCACTGGTAATGGCAGACAGCTTTCACCTACACGTATCTGGTTAGCTAAAATGAGATCGGTTCATCTTTGTTTGCTGGCTTGGCTAAAAATCAAGATCATTCTTCATATCTGTTTTTTTTTTTTTCTTTTTTTTTAAGTTCCTATGAGAAGTGTTTAACAATTCCTGTACTCGTGTTGAGGAGATGGAAGCATGATAGCGGTGAGAACATGCCAGCTCTGTCACAATCTAGACATGCAGGTACACATGATTTGATCACACCCTGTCATCTGACAAGCCTTCAGGTAGCAGAGATCTGTATCTCTTGGATGAGTTTTAATAACTGAGGAGCTAAAGCTGTGAAGAACCAAGCACTTCCCACCCACCCACTTCTTTGTAAGATTAAGTCCTAAATCTCTCTGAATGTATTTCTTTGCTAAAAGAATATTTAAGATGAATTTTAAATCTTTTCTCTGTTACAGCTACACAATTCAGTTCAGTTGCTTTAATTGTGAAGCCACTTCTCAGACACCAAGCATAACGATGCAAAATCTGTAAAGTTAATTTAAGATCTGGTGATGATCAGCTAGCTAAAAGCAATTCTTTAGTGTTTCAGAAGAACTCATGTTCAAACATAAACTGAGAAGTCAGCTAACACTGGGCCATAGGGTACGACTTTGAGAAGTCAGCTCGGTTTTCAGAAGGTCCCTTCAGTCTTCACTTCTAATACTTTTCCTTCACTTTTTATTCCTCTCTTCACTCTTTTTACATCTCTGTTCTTCCTAGCTCTTTCTTCCCTTCTTATATGGCTTCCTCTTCTCCTCTTTTCTTGCTAATGCAGTTGGCTGCAGCCACAGCATAAATGGATCCAAACATTTTCTGTTTCAGACCTTCAGGACTGTTTAGTCTAAGACCCAAGAGCAGAAGAGGGAGAATGTGAAGGACCAGATCTTCATAGTACAGCCACCTTTTAGTGATTACCCCAGCCCTGGTGGTTTTGGATTCCTCTAACCACAGGCCTGATCCTCAGTGCCCCTGAAGTCTATTTACAACGTGTTTAATAATTTCCACCAGCTGGCTCTTATTGAGGGTGTCACTCAATATTTATGTAACATTTTCATGTATCAAATAACACGGCAAAAAAAAAAAAAAATCTGTCTTAACCAACCTTATTGTTTTTAGGCTGATAAATTTTTGTTTTTAATTACCAGGCATTTGTTGCCAGCAGTTTTTCTCTGGAGGGTCTCAAAAACCCTGTTGGGAAAGAGTGCTCAAAACTCCTTTCTCCCCAGCAGACTTTGGATCGGGCCCTCAGTGCTGAAACACAGTATTTGAACGTCACTTTTCACTTATAGGATCAACAACCTGGAAACAAAGGAGTGAAATTAAAATTAACATCCCACATGCTTTAAAAAATAATTGTGAATGGCTTCGAAACCTGACATTTCAACTGGGAATGTAGTTGATTTAACAACAACAAGAAAGCAACAATCACATGAGGACGCTGCAGTCATATGATTTTTTTTGCATAGTCAGTCACAGGTTTGACTTTGATTTACACTCCCTCTCTTTTCTGCCAGAAAATGAGGGCTTAGTTTAAACAAGCCTGGTATCCCTAAGGCTATTGCCTTCACCTCTTTCCCTGGCTTGGCAGCAGGAGGGAAAGCTGGCTACAGACAGGAGGCTGCTGAACCATGGAGAGACTCCATATGCAAGACACACTTCACCCTTCACAGGGCCTGGGATCCTTCTCTCTGTGCTGTTGGGAAGACAGCACAGAGACAAAGACACTCCTGCACTCTGCTCACCCACGTCTGGCTTCACACACTAAGGCCATGACTTACTCTTTCTGCAAGACCTCCAGAAGGAGTCTTGCCTTGCATCCATCAGGAGCTTTTAAGAGGACAGGACATCAGAGTATGTGTTTCTGAGAAAAAAATGCTGGCTGGGGTGCTCCAGGTAGTGACAATAACTTACAGTTAATAGAAAATGCTAGAAAAAAATGAAAGATACTAAGAGCAAACAAGAAAATATTTTTTTAAAAAGTCATACTTGTAAAGTCCCCTCACATTGGGCAATCTCTTCATTTTGTTTACAGTATGTTGGATTTACAGACTTCCACCTGCCTTGCCCAATGTAACAATGGTTTAGTGTTGCCCAGCTTGCTGGTTTCTGGCTAAACAGCGTCTCACTTGCCAGTGATATTTGGGATCACTGAAACCACCGTTGAACTCCCGTCTTGAGGACTGTACTTGATTCTATGCCTTGTCTCATCAAAGCTTGTTTTCTGCTGCAAACAAAAGCAAGAAACTTCATGAGGCTGCCAGGACCGCAACAAAATTCAGTGGTTGCATTGCCTATGGACGACCACCTGGGGAAGGTGTCTAGGCTGGTGAAGCATGTTGAACCTGAATTTGAACCATAAGTGCGGTGTTTGAAAGTATTACCCTCCTCCTCTTCAGCCACTGGCAACACCTCGTTATTAGGTTGGACAGTAAAGGCTACTTTTATTTTATCTCTGTACACCACACACTACAATGAAGTGCTTGTCAGTGCTTTGGTCACGGCAACTTGTGATCTAGATATTGGCTGGCCATCACTCCACAGTCTGTGATCATACCTCTAATTGTGGGCATGTCGTATCACACAGCTGTGGCATGGTGGTATATGCATGTGCCCACTAACCAAACCTTTTAAGTATTTTTTTCCTTAAAGATCAACGCTGATCAGGAGCCACATCCTGGGAAATGCTAGAATCAGCCAGTCTCCATTTAGTTTGCAGTTGTTGCCCAGCATGTGGGAAGAGAAACATGTTTAAGTAGTGATGGGCCCATCAAATGCAATGAGCTGTTGCAGTAACACTAGCAAATCAGGCTAGGGTGAGAGTTAATTTGGATTTCTGGAAATAAAGGTACTAATTTAAAAACAAATTAAGTACAAAAATTGATCATAGTATAAAACTAGTATAAAAATGCCTGCAAGGTAACTGGTGTGGCTCTAAACAGGTCTCTCAGAAATCCCAGGGAATGCTGAAAGCAAAGGGAGTGAGTCATAAGCACATGAGCCGAAAGAAGCTGAAGACAAAATCATGCATCTCTGCTTAATTCCATCACATGATGAGTCCTGGGGCCCTTCATTTAATTGGAGAGCTGCGCAGCGGAGAAACTTTATTCTCACTTCTCAGCGGAGACCGACGGAGTTGCTGCGTGCAGGAGCTGAGCGCTCTCCGCTCCTCCGTGTGCACCGACCCGACGTACGATCCCTCACACCATGAGCGGGGCTTGCCGCCACCTCGGATTCCTACTCCTGGCCGAAGTGGTGCTGTGTACTGCTGCCACAAGTGAGTGCTTCCTTCATCCCTTTCCTCCTTAGTGTCCTGAGACTGTGCTGTAAAACCTGCCGCTCCTTGCAAGCGTGGTGGTTCCTGTAGCTGTACTGGCTGTAGGAAGATGCCAAGAGCTGTCCGGTTGTCTCCTGGCTGCGCTACGCAGATACGCAGAGTTGACTGGAGCCTTGGGGTCCATTTCCTCAATTTCTAACAATATTTCCCCAGTTCAAGCATGGCCAAAGAGGCAGAGGCAGAGTGGATTCCTCATAGTCTGCTCAGCTGTGGCTAGGAGAGGCCACCAAACCTCTGCATCCTGAACCTCAAGGAGCTCAGTCAAGGAGCTGGACCTTCCAGCTGGGGTGGACGGGCACTGGGCTGTCCTTGTCTTCTTCCCAGACTCCAGCTTGGTTTACAGTCTTAGGCTGACTCACGGAGCTTGGTGCTAGGAACCCAGAAATGAGAATTTAGGGTCAAGGTCCAGCATCTGCAAGAAAGAAACTGAAGAGCTGAGGCTGAGCATACAGCTAGCCTTGCACCTGCCTCCAGTGGGGAGCAGTCATGGATGTAGAACTGGACAAGTGTATAATGGTATTTACCAAGGATACTTCCCCAGCCTCCGGTGATTTATAGCACCAGAACTTACTCAGTCAGATGTAGAGCCATTGTATTTAACAGTTTTTACTGGACTTCTCTTCTGCCAGTTTCTGCACTCAGGTTTTGGCAGTAACCCATGTAAATTCTGAGCACACACAACATCCTGCCAGCAAGAAATTTCACAGCTTAACAGTGCCTTGCATGAAGAAATATCTTTCTTTTTTTCTTTGTGTGTGTGTGCTTAGAACCTATAACCTGCTGGTTTCATTTGATTCTCCTTAACTTTTGTACTTTCAGAAACTGAAAAATTGCTTCTTCCTCCATGCTGTTCTTGATTCTGTTTTCATATTCTCCGTCACCTCTTCTGTAGGCTCAAGACATGGTCTATTTAGGTGTTCCTCATATGGAAACAATTCCATCCCTTTGCAGCATCCTTGCCACCTTTCTCTGTAAATTTTTAGTTCTTTTACACCCTGCTTGAGCTGTTGAGAACAGAGCAGCATACGGTGTTCAAGACACGAGCATGCATGGAATTATACAATGCTGTAAAAATGTTTTGATCTCCATTCTCTAACCTTTCCCTAGTTTTCAACTATTCCTGAGCACTGCATTCAAAACTGTAAAGCTACAAGATCTCATTTCAGAGTGGCAATAGCTAGTTTAGAGCCTCTGATTCTTTAGGTAAAGTTACATTTAACCATGCTGAATTTCATGTTGTTATATTGTTGAGTCATTGAGTCTCATCCAGTCCTCCTCTCTACTACTCTATCATGCTGTCTTTGGCAGAGTAAAGAACTTCACTGTTTACCTGTTTTCCAGATGATAAACATTTTAAATTATTTCAGCCATGGTGGAAACTGGCCACTTGTTCACAGCTTTTGGTTCATATATCCAAAAAATCATTTACTCATGTGGAATCCTTCTTTTCCCATGGTAACTTAGTTCCTTTATGTGCCTTTAGCAAGGGGCCTCACCAAACGCTGTCTGGAACTCAGGCAGACTGTAACAAACAGGTTACATGCTCTCTGGCTCCCTCAGCAAAACCTGAATATATTTGTGAGGAATGCGCTCCTTTTACGGGATATCACATTAATCCCCTGTATCCGCTATTTCTGTTCTTCACTGCTGTTTCTACCAGCTTGTCCTATTGGAGTATCACACTTTTTGTAATCCTCTAAATCTTCCCTGGAAATGTTTTTAAAAACTGTCATCACAGTTGCCAACTTTTGTTTCACAGCCACTGAAGCAGTTTTAAGCAAGACTTTACATGCTGTGGTTAGCAGCTCATTTACTTCACTCTTAAATAACTTCCACACCTTTTAAGCCACCTGATCTAGACAACTCTTTTGTTTGTTAATTTCTTCTATAATTATTTTTTGTGCCAACACTTTATTTTGAGAGGGATTCTCCATCATCATACAGAAAAACTCTGGCACAGAAGTCTCTCAGGCTCCTCCTTCGTGAATAAAAATGTAACCTAATGTATTTTATTTTTGTGCCATCACTTTATCATCCTTGAATGCTTCGTCTGTATCTGTATCATCTATTGGCCCTACAGACTTGCTGGCAAGTTTTCTACTATTTTGTGTTTTAAAAAGTTTAATTAGTGGTTTTTATGTTTTTGCAGGTTGTTTCTCAAATTCTCTTTTGTCTTGCTTTATTATGTTCCTACATGCAACTTTAGGAAGTTTACATTATTTTCTGTCTTCTTAGCTTAGCCATAACATCAGCCTTTTTACATTCTGCTCTTTAACTATGTCATCTTTTTATTGCTGTTCTAACATTCACCTTCTCTCTTTCGTGGCTAACACACTATCACAGGAAGTGCTGAACTTCTTGTCTTTTCTGTATTTTTCACCAAAATGAAAACCAGAATGAGAAAGAAGAAAGTCCTTCAGAGCTGAGATCTTTTCTCCTATGATCACCTCAACAAAACTATTACAGAAATCATTTCCTTAGATTGTATACTGTCTATTTTGAACTGAATCGCTCTGATTTTATATTATGACCAACATCTCTTCTTGAGTGCTTTGGGTTGGATTTTTTTTAGATTGGTTGTTTTTGGGGGGGTTTGTTTGTTTGTTTGTTTGTTTGTTAAAGAAGAAATACATTACAGCTTTTCATTCCTTTAGATTCAGCAATGGAAAATCTTCAGTTCCATGTGTTAGAAAAACTAGTGCTAAAGTATTTGCCCATCTTAAAATGCCTTTGTCTTGTCTTGAAGTTTGTGAAATGTTTTATATTTGATTGAAATAAACAAAGCACATCAGGGAGGCACAGAAATGCCTAAAGAGCTTTTGATTTAGTGACCACAGTTATTACTAAAGCTGGACCAAAAAAAAAAAAAAAAAGACTTCTGAATTCAAAGATTGCTATTCAAATTAAAAGCATTTATAAAATTAGAAGTGTTCCAACTCTTTTTGATGAATTGAATATTTGGGAGAAAAAACAGTGATTGAAATGTTTTGAACTGACAAAATCAAAACATTTTAATCATTAAATAGTTTTTAGATAAAATCAGAGAAAATGGGGAAAATTAGGAAAAAAATCCCTGACTACTTACTTTCAAATAAGATGAAATTAATTTCTTGACATAAATGCAATTAAGCTTGATAAGCCTTTGTGAAATATTTTTATAGTCTCTAATCTGTTGTGTTTTTTTTTTTCCCTCTGAAGGACAGTATTACCCAACTCTGCTTTGACCAAGACTGAAAATAATAGTGCATGTGACACAGGCCACTGAGTAAATACCAGTCATGATGTTATGCTCTGCTCACATCAAAATCTATTAACTCGTCAGGAACGTCTTGATTCAATAGTCTAAGTGAGACTATGAGGAGTTCCTGTAGGGCAAAAGAGTATGGGAGATTATGTCTCATAAAATCTGTAAAATTTGCCCTTTTCCTCTGACCAATCAGTCCTCAAACCTCAAGAGACTAGGGAGAAAGCTACCAGCGTCACTTCAGAGTGACCACTGAGATAGGACTGGCCAAGGGAATTCCTGTCCAGCAGAAATTTCTCTGGGTGATAAAACGCCAAGAGAAAACAGCTCCTGCCTCTTCTTCAGTGCCATTTCTCTGGCTCTTCCTTGTAGTAAAATTAGGAGTTACGTGCCCATAAAGACCATGCTTAGACTGGCTGCACCTGCTCTGCACCTTTCCCAAAAGTGGAGAAACTCCAACACACTTGGTTTTTAACACCATACAGGACCATTCCTGTACTTCTTTACAGGTCTCCGCATTTTCCTTGAAATCAACCAGCTCTTTGTTGCACTTGTGTATAAATCTCAGAAGCATCCAGCATCTGGTAACTTTAAAAGTCAGGAGAAGCAGAAATCCTAACTCCCTTGATGTTGTGACAGAATGGCACACCCAGCAGTTACCTGATTAACATGACAGAGTTGTTTAAAGCCTCCAGGCTTTAATGGAACTCTGCCTATGAGCCGGCTTATGAACATGCTTCCGTGGCATCCTCCAGTGTCTGACATGTTCCTACAGGTTACTTGGGTATTTATTTTGCTTCCCATTGTGTGAGTACTTTGTGACACAAAGAGGGATCCTCGAAGGCCTGGGAAAAGTTTGAGTCCATCATTTGTAGTAATATGAGAAGAAAGAGGTTATTAAAGTTATTTAATCTGAGCCATTTTAAAGTAATAGGCATGGAGCTAATATGTTTTTGTTGTTATATTACAAACACATTGAATTTACTACTCAGCTCTGAATTTCCTTTTCTGGAAATGCCAGCTTCTGTTACGATTGGTTCCACCCCTCCCACCCAAACCACCAGCCAGCTCACCAGAGAAGCCTCACTGGGTCAAAATTCATTCCTAGCATAACTTCCACTAGAGCACAACTCAGGCACACAGTGAATTTAGCCTGCTACCCTTTCAGTCACAGATTTATTACCAGTCAAGTACAAAGCAGTCAGCAATAGCAATCAGGCAGCCTCTTTACAACTGGCCTGGCTGTTGCATGGCTATCTCCATTCATAAGAACAATTGCTCTGATATGGTCAAAATGTTGTAAAACTTTGCATTCTTCCTCTGGGGAGCCTGCAATAGTGCAAGCAGAAAAATGTCAGTCTGTCAGTGGCAGAATTGTCTTTGTGCTGGTTGTAGCTGATTTAAATGTTCAGAGCTGCAGTGACAAAATTCTGTAACTTTCTACTGGCAAAGAGTTTTCTAATCAGTACAAGAATACAGCCACAATGAGACAGCTGTTGAGTATGGGCACAATGCTTTACAGGGCAGGAGGGAACGTACTGGACCATTGCATGTTTGCTTTTCTATCTAGGGTTTCAAGATGTGCTGAGCAACGGAAGAACTCCTCCTGTTGCATCCTACAAGAAGCTACAAGGCTGGTCTAGTGATCAAAATAAATGGAATGAAAACCTTTATCCTTTCTGGAAGGAAGATGATCCCAGGTGGAAGGACTGCTGGAAAGGTAATTGTGCATATGCAGTTCAAAGACACTGAGAAAATTGGCCATAAAATTCACTCCACTGGAGAGTGCGGGTGCTGCAGTGCATTTTCTATAAGTGCAATATTCATAGCTGCTGCAAGCAAGAGCAAAGTAGAGACAATTGGGATTGATGCCATTACCGGAACACTGTCTGAAGCAGCAGAATAGTGAGTTGTTACAGTAAATGCTTTCCCATAGCTCATAGCCTCAGACATGAATGCTTATTAAGATGTATTGATGGCCAGGGCTCTAGGATAACCCTTTCTCTGAAACATGCCCTACAGGATATGTAGCTTCAACTTCTACCTCAGTAGGGTACTGTGGGCTTCAGTTTAACAACTTCTGTGGAGAACCTGTTTATTATCATCCGCTCTGAGCTGAGGTCTAACAGCTGGGGAGAAATAAATATATTCTCCTTTGGAATCTATCAACTCCATGGGTAAAAAGCTCATTCTTAGCTCTAAGAAGGAAATAAATGACAGATCAGTAAGTTATTTGGGGGAAAATGATGAATCCCCATTGTTCTAAATTGGGACTTTGATGAGAGCACAAATGATTTAGGAGCACAAATTCCCTTGGAAACAAAGGAGAAATAAATAAAGCATTTATAACATAAAGGGTGCACAGCTGAAGGTAGCTGCTGCTCTGATGCATCTGGTAGAAATGCTGTGAAGACCAATTTTGTTTTTTACAGGAGGAAGGGTGACAGCCAAACTGGTCACTGATAGCCCAGCACTGGTAGGATCCAATGTGAGCTTTGTTGTGACTCTCCAGTTTCCCAAGTGCCAGGAAGAAGATAACGATGGCAACATTGTCTACCAGAGAAACTGCACCCCCGGTAAGTAACAGCAATCTGCATGCACTGCACATGAATCTCACTATGGTACCGGTGTGAAAGCACCATAAATCTTTGAAATCGTGAACAAGACAGTGATTTTAACTGATAACTACACTAGTGTCTAGCCTGTGTCATACCTTTTTCCTTCCTCAGAAGATCGAGGTATTATTTTTAGCATTCTGCACCTGTTACATATAATGACCAAGTAATTTAAGGAGATTTGTCTTGAGTATAAAATTGGCTTCCCAAAATACTTTAATTGGCTTTAATTTGGCTTCCTAACAAAACTGGTACTGCTTTTCAGCTCTGTCACAAGGTTGCACAGTCCCTGGGCGAGTAGAGGTTCAACTGATCCCTCAGTCATACTGTTTTTGTCAAAATTTGTAAAACTGGCAATTTATAGAATTGAGTTGTTGTTTTTTTCAATTACAAATTGTAGAGCTCACTAACAGTCTTTTGTATCTTGAAAAACTCGCAAGAAAGTGTAGGTCTCATATTCCCCCATTTTAAGAACTGGAAACAAGAAGAAAAATAAATACATTGTTTAAAAAACAAGCAATCTCATCATCAGAGAATCACCTTTTTTTATCTTTTTTATATGTTCCATAAGGAAAAAACAAAACAAACAAACAAAAAATGACTTCAGTGTTTGAAGCTGCCAGTAATTTTCATTTCAAGACATATCAACATTTTTTTTCAGCCTGTATTCTACTTTTTCACTGTCTAATGTTTTGTTAACTGTTGATACCCATTCTCTAGTTCGTATCTGTTGTGCAGTTTGAGGAAGGAAACTGTATTTTTATTATTCAGTAAGGAACTGAAATTCATGTCTAAGTTATTTAAAGGTACCATAGAATTTTTTTTGACAAAACAAAATAAGTCACTTCCTCACAGTGTTTCCATGGCTGCCATTTCTACTTTCTACAAAATTTAAAATTCTGCTTGCCAAATGCCAGGGCAAATTCACTAGCTCCAGTGAAACACCAGAACTGTGTGTACTTCACAGAAATTTTTGGATAATGAAACTTAAATTGTGTCTAGCCCATGACACTAAATTTTTAATCCTCTAAACAAAACAGTTCCAAGCAAGAAAAATGTGGTGTTTACATTAGAACAAAAACAAACAAAACAAAAACAATCTTGGAAGAATTGAATGTCAGTCTAAAAATATCCCACCTACCCTGCTGCTTAAGTGCAGAAACTTTGCTGTAAGCTGCGGTGTCTGCCTCCTGTTTCCTCATTTAGTGCACAATTCTCAACTGACCAGAAACATGTCCTGTTTCTACATTTAGATTCCCCAGCATCCCAAGATCAGTATGTCTACAACTGGACTGAATGGATTGACAGCTGTGGCTGGGAAAACTGCACAGGCAACCACAGCCATAATGTATTCCCCGATGGGAGACCTTTCCCTCATCATCCTGGCTGGAGAAGAAGGAACTTTGTCTACCTATTTCATACATTTGGTTAGTACTGCAACATACCTCAGTGTGGCTGATGCTGCAAAGCTTACATTCATTCTGTATATCAACTCATTTTACTAGTATCTTTCATGGAAAGTCCTTAAAAAGATTCCACACTTCTTTAGTGGAGACTCTGAATTAATTCCCTGCTCTCCAGAGAGGGAAGCAGTTGCTCTATTGTCTTCTGCTAGGTTTAGAAAACATATATTACCAGACCTTCAAGTCTGCATTCACAGAACTACCACTGAAGAAAAATAATTTCCTTTACATAGTACTCAAGATACTTTTCTAGGAAAATGGAGCGTCTAAGCAAGTCAGTCAGATGACTTATTGACCAGTCACTGCCACTTCAGATTCTTAAATTTAAGAGAGAACAGAGAGCTGTATATGTTCAGATCAATTTAATGGCACAGCACATCCTGACTCTGGCAAGAAGGTGAAAATTGTCATTGACTGTGTCATACTGTTCTGGTCACAGATGCTGATTTTCCAGCTGTGGGTATGTAATGGTTGAGCTATTCCTGACATTGGCCACATACTGAATCTTAGTATCCTGATTTAGGTTGAGAAAATCAGTATTATCATTAGTATGAGCACAAGTAATAATGTCCCTAATTTTACATAGAGGTGATACCTACCTCAATCTGCTGACATGAAGAAAAATGGTATACAAAGGGTTCTGGAGTACAAAGCAAGAGGCATTATATCTTTTTGCTACACTGAAGGCAAATAAACACAAGATGACTTAAAATGCCTAAGAGGTAATAACATCCACTACATTACCCTAATAACTTAACATAACACAATTTCTTTGGAAAGATGTAGATGCCTTGGCAAATGCCCTTTCTTAGATCAGTGAAATCTGGGACATCTGACACCTTTGAAAAAAAAAAAAAAAAAAGAAACACAGAAACAGTGGGAGTAAACACATTGAAAAAAGTGCTCCAAAAACACTTGTCAGATAACTGAAAGACAATTCTGAACTACACATTTTGATTTAGACAATCTAAGATTCACAGAGCTATAGGTCCTCAAAAAACAATTTCTTGTAGTTAGCCTTAAGGAGAAAACATATTACAAGTTCGTGTTCTGTTTCAGGTCAGTACTATCAAACAATTGGACGATCTTCAGCGATTTTTTCAGTCAACACAGCAAATATCACTCTTGGCAAACACACAATGGCAGTATCCATTTACAGGAGAGGGCACTCAACATACATTCCAATTGCAAGAGCAAGTGCCATTTATGTTGTAACAGGTGAGTGTGCTGAAATAAACTGATAAGTACTGGGGGCATTTGTTGTTTAGGTGTTAAAAGAATTCAGCATAAACATCACCTGAAAAGAAAAGGCATGAAAAGAAGGCTGACAAAGGTTTTTAATACAAATGTGAAATATCTGCTAAATTGCCTTGAATAATGTAATTTATGTTTGTACCTATCTCAGTTGTGACAACTCTACTTTGTGATGAAAAATGATTTGCTAGAGGAAACATGGTCTTCCACAGATGCCTGTGAATCCTTATTTGTTCCCATACTTCTCTGGATACCTGTTTCCCACTAACATTAACTTGTCAGATAAGTAAATCAAACTAAAGTAGAAACCCATATAAAAAATATTCATGTCTCACATTCTGACTCTTGCTGTTCAGAAGCTTTGGAGCTGTTTGTTGTTTGCAGCCATATATGTATGCTTTATTTATTTTCTTCTTTTTTTTTTTTCCTGGCAGAAAAAATTCCAATTATTGTGAGTATGTCCCAAAAACATGACCGCAACATCTCAGACTCTATTTTTATCAAAGACTCACCAATCACATTTGACGTGAAGATCCATGATCCCAGCTACTACCTAAATAATTCTGCCATTTCCTACAAGTGGAACTTTGGAGATGGAAGTGGCTTATTTGTAGCAAGCAGTGCCACCACATCTCACACCTATGCTCTGCAAGGAAACTTCACTCTGAATTTAACTGTCCAAGCTATTATACCTGTACCTTGCAGGCCAGTAACACCTACTCCACCACTGCCCACCTCAGCAGGTAAGAGTTTGTTGATCAGCAGTGATACTAGGAGCTCTGTGAAGCTCTGCAAACTGTCTATAAATTGGTTTAAAGACAGAATCAATAAACACAGAGACATCATTTACACGTTTATAAGCCTAATTTTCACTTACACTAAATCTAGCTATACCACCACAGTGACAGCATAAAGGGGTCTTCAGATGGACCCAGCATACATACGTGGTTTTATATCCTCTGCTATGCCAGACCAAGTAGTTTCACTCTTGCATACTCAGAGACATATTCTGAGGTAAGATACAAATTTTAAGTGAGAAAGAGGTATTTCAGAACACTTTTATAGCCAGTTCCTTTCTAGTTTGTGTTAACTTCCAACCCAAATTAAATGAGATTGAATTGAACTAGAAAAAATGTACTCATTTTTAAAAATATGGGATTTTCTGGTGGCATTAACCCGGAATGGCTCTTCCACTTTACATTTATGCACTACTGCATTTCAGAATAACTTTAATTATGTTCAGTATTGGTTTATCATCTCAAAGTCTTTTTTAAGGTTTGCAAAAGGACTGCAGCTTTAGGCTGGGCAGTTAGAACAGTATCACTATTAAATTGCAAATATGACTATATTTTTCAAATTTCAGAATTTTATTTTTTTTAATGAAATGTTAAGTGAGAATGAAAAATGAAAGGAAAGACAGAATTTTCACTACTTCCCTACTAGCTCTAATGTAGAACAATGGAAAAATACCTACTTTTAAAGAGAGCATTTTAAAGCTTTTATTGGCTTTTGGATTTATTCTATTAGTGATGTGGGAGTTTTAAAGAAGTGCATAATTGTACCAAAACTTGCAGTCTCACTTTTACTTCACAGAGACAGGCAACTAGCACAGAGACTACCCAGGCCACTCTAGGGTTCTACAGAACAGCTCACCACGTGTTCTCTTACAGTGATCCCATACAGATAAATATATTACTGCATAATTGTAAAGCAAAATAATCCATGACATATGACATGAATGCAGCTGAAGGATATAGCCATGTTCAGAATACCTGCAAGCAGAACTCATTGTAAAGCTATTTTTCCTCCCTCAACTCAACAGTAATGACTGAAGCATCTTCTAATTCAACCTCTTCTGCCACTTTTGAGACAATGGAAGACAATCCTGATGGAGGTTGCCATATTTACAGATATGGATACTATACAGCTGGTATCTCCATTGTAGGTAAGGACACGAGTCAATACTTGGAGCAAAATGGGGCTAATAATGTACTATACGTATGGTAAAGATGGTGCTTATTTAAGCCACACATTTATCAGATTAGTGAGACCCACAGTAAGATCCTTCTCTTGGACATAGCTGACATTTTAAAAGATTAATGTGCACATAGCTAACTGGTTTACTCTGGCTTCTGCACACACCCTGCCAGGTCGGGTCAGTAGCAGAGTTTGGTTTCAGACATGTGAGTCTGAGCGTTGGTCTGGATGCCTGCTGATGGTTGCCCCTATGCTACACATGGGTTTCCAGGCACTTGGGCTGGGAAACGGCTGGTGGGGATGTGAGACCTATCATTTTTTTCTGTATCACCAGCTTCAGAAACTGGCACACTCCAAACATACAGGCCTGAGGGGTCACACTAGGTTGAGTAGACCTTGGCATGCACAGAAGTTGTGGTTAATGGGAGGCGGAGGTGATTTTGTAAAAGAAACAACTAACCATTTATAAAAGAAAAATGAAGTGGAGCAGAAAGGAGCAACCTCACAGGGAAAGCACTGGAACATTTCACAGCTTTCAAACCCTTCAAAATGAGTGCTAAGGGAGGGAGAAGGTTATGGAAAACAAGACTTGACCTGAGCATCAGCCAAACACTTGAGGTTCTGTACACACAGCCTTGTCATGTGTCCTACCGTTGACATCTGTTTCCTCTCCCAGAGGGAATCCTTGAGGTAAATATTATTCAGATGACAAGCATCCAGATGACAGAAAGTCAAGCTGAAAATTCACTGGTTGACTTTGTTGTTACCTGCCAAGGGAGGTAAGTGTGTAAATGAAACTGTCAATCATCTTCCCTCTTTAAAAATAATTAGGTGCTGGAACACTGTCTGCACTTAGATGCAGCTGAACGAACTAAAGCTGGGAACCGTGATGTTTCTATTTCTTGACTGGAACTAAAGATAATGCAAGTCTCATTTGTAAACTATGTCAACAGAGGTTATTTCCAGGCTCTTAGGATTCAGAACAAATGGCAGGCCTAAGTAAAAGTAAGAGAACTAGATACTGAGGAGAAGTAATTCTATATTTTCCTGGCAAAGACAAGATTTCAGCACTCACTGTGAAATTGGAAGCAGTCTACTGAAACTGGAAGGAAACCCTTTCTTTTTGGCCATGATTTTTTGACACTTAGAGTAAATGGGTGTGTCCAAGCAATTTCTTGGAGAGGAAAATGTTGCACTAATATCCCTGGCTTCTGGAAGAGCATTTGAGTTGAGAGGACTGAGAACTATGAAAATTGTCTGGGCAACAGAACTAGAAAATAATTAACATCTCTTAAGTTAGTGTTTACTTTGTCAACACGTGATGCTACACATAAGAATCCACACTCCTTTCATAATAATGAATTAAGTGATGCATTAAAGGTAACAAACTTTATAATCTGATCTGAGGCATTTTTTCTGTGATCACAATAAAATGCTAAATATGGAAACAAGCAGACAATTTTATAGATGCATTTTATATAAAATCCACCTGTGTATATATAAAATATATAAATAAAATATTTATAGTTATGTATAAAATACAGATACTATATTAATACCTTGTTCATAAATCACTACAGTATCACTGACTTGAGTAACCAGGCTCCAGCATAATACCGGGGCATCGGTGCAATGTGTCTCTAAGCTGGCCTGCTAGGACTTCACAGATGTGATGCATTCTGTCTTCCCACCCCAGTCTCCCCACAGATGTCTGCACAGCAGTTTCTGACCCCACGTGCCAGGTGTCTCAGGGTGTGGTATGTGACCCCATCACCATCACTGACGAGTGCTTACTCACCGTAAGGAGAGCTTTCGATGAACCCGGGACGTACTGCATAAACATCACCTTGGGGGATGACACAAGTCAAGCCCTTGCCAGCGCACTTATTTCTGTGAACGGAGGTGAGTCTGCACAGAGCTGATGTGGGTTGTCTGTGAATAGCTTCTCCTTGTGGTCATTTCCCTGGTGGGGGGAGAACACAGGAAGGTATGTAGGGGTTTTAGCATGCCTGGAGACCTCAGCTGAGATTGTGCCATCTTATGTGAGAGTCCATACAGTGGTAAGAGACAACTCCTTCCCTATGGGAATCTTAGATGTTAGAACTTGATTTATGTGTACAATCTAAAGAGTACAGCAACTGTACGAACCCTTCAGCATCACAAAATATAGTGTTCTTAAGCTGTAGTTTATTTTTTCAACCCTATTGGGCAGAAAAGTAGGTAAGGGCCATGCCAGTCTACTCTGCACATGGAAAAATAGGAGAAACTAAGAGAGGAATTCAGCTCACTTGAAAGAGAATAAAAGCCTACAGCTGAGCTAGCTGCCCAGAGCTCTCTCTGTAGCCCATTGATCTTGACCAGGTTTCTATTTCTACTTTGGGATAAGATGAATCAGGTTCTGGAAAGGCCTGTGTCATTCATTGACTACAAAGTGTGCCCAGGGCAGCTATTTCAGAACAGAAGGGTTACTTTTGTTCAGCTGACTATAACTGTGTCTTGCTCATAATTAACCAAGCAGTCTTTGACAGAACCAGGTATTAAACTTGGTCTCAAGAATAACCCCAAATGATCATGCTGTCTCTCTGCTCCCACCCCATTCCCCTTCTGACCTCACACTACAATGTCTTAGTGATTCTTCTCAATGCTTTAACTAGCATCAGCCAAGAAACTGATGCCCTTTGTGGGCATTTGTCACCGTATATTTGGCTGCTTTTATTTTATCTAGGTATAAAATTAGCTGTACCTAAATCTGTTCATGGTGACTAAGACACAATTCCTGACCTCTAAATGTATTTAGGCTTCTGAAGATGAAAATAAGGATGCAGTAGGATTTTTCAAAACTTTATTCACAGAGGCTAAATTTAGCCCCAAAAGACTGTCTCCCTAGGCTTCCTCCAGGAAGAAAAGCTAAGCTGTATTTTGGGGCTTCAGCTATAATCATAGCAGAATTAGGATCTAAGAGAGGTTGCTGCTATGAATCACCTTTCATAGGAGCCCATCTGGCGTTTCCAAACATTTCCCATGTGCCACGATTTTCCACTGATTTCAAGGGAAGGCACATATTTATGAACTTCTGAAAATCCCTAATTTGGTGCCTGAGAATACCTGAACACCTGTCCCTTGAAGTACTGTAGGACTGTGCCTGGATTATGCAGGCATTGCACAAAACATCAGCTGTTAGCCTGCTTAAACTGCTGCTGAAAGGTTGCAATCCTATGACTTAGACCTGTCTCAATAATGTGCGTTCCTTTGCAAACTAATTTAAAGATCTACCTTATTAATAAAGTAATGTAAACCTCTACACTCTCAGCAAAAATATTATGTAAACTAGGAATGAGGTCAAGCCTTCACAAATACTTCATCAACAAACAGAAAAATGTATGAGGCACATGTAACAAATAAATTGTAAATCCAGATTTGGTATCTTCATTTTCATATAGATCAAGTATAAATGAATACACTGGAAAGGTAAACCAAGATGCACTTCTAGGTTACTCCCCTGTATTAACACTGCTGTTAATGTGAGGACCAACAACATGTATCCATTTCTGCAAACTCAATAAATAGGTTGAAGTACAGCCTACGGACTGGAAAATTAAGATAATCTAACACTAATTTAAAAAAACATAATGATTCACCTTCTTCCATCATATATAGTGAATTAGGAGTAGATATGAGTTAAATGGTTAATGACAAACCAGAAGGCAGAGCTCAATGACAGGCAGAGCCCAAATTTCCCAGAACTGAGAATGTTAAAAAAGCAGAGCCCTCACCTCTTGAATAAGGCAAACAAGCCTGGGTTCCTCAGGTTCTCAGCCACACTTTGCTATCTATCACACTGTGTTTCTGGAGCATGGCTCATGCAAAACCAAAGCCCAGATCACAGCCTGCTGGTACTCAGAGTTAAACTGCTCAGGCTGTGAAAACACCACCGCCTGCCAAAGTCACTGACCTCCAATGCTTAGCTTGCATTCCGGTATTAGAAGTATTAAGTGTACTTCAATCTTTGCAGCAATCAAATTAAAATGACATTTTCTTTATAAAGTCTATCTTACTGTAACAACAAGGCTAACATTTAATCAAACTATTTCTGAACTCTAGGGTCATCCTCAGGAACAACAAAAGGTGTCTTCATCTTCCTTGGGTTGTTGGCAGTGTTTGCCGCTTTTGGGGCTTTTGTCCTTTACAAGTAAGTTACTAGTGGCTAAGATTAAACATAGTTCAAGGACCTGACAAGAATTAATAAAACCTACAGCTTGAGTTTATGTTAGCTATATCTTTGTTTCTTTTTTTATTGCTGTTCACAAGTATTCTAGTAAATATTCAAGAAAATGAGATTACTGGCTTAAGCCACAAAACCACCAGAAAATATGTAAATGTTATAAAAATTAATAATAAAAAGCAGCCTGCAAAATGCATGTAAGCAGTAAGCAAATTCAAAGTGCATGATGTGATTTATATATGCATTAAAACCAAACAAATAGAAATTTAATTTAGCATTAAAGTACTGTTTGTGAATGAGTGACAGATTAAGAATTAATCATCAAAAAACTTCATTTAAAAAATGAAAGATTGTTTGGGAAAAGGATACAAGGATACTGGGCTGCAGGAAAGTGGTTCAAAGAAGTATGTATTTCTGCATTTCTACCTTGGACGTTTCCCATGAAACTTTAAGACTGCACTGAGACTTCCGAGTCAAGAGTATGCTCAGCCCTAAGAGCCAGTGGCGAGAAAGAAACACTTCCACAGAGCACCAGTACTCCTCTGTGCAACAAAGCCTTCTCATTAACCAGGCCTTAGTCACAACTAATATTTATTTTGGATTTAAGGGGGAAGGAGGAAAAAGAATATATGCTATGAACACGATTAATTCTCTTATACGCTGGTTGCACGCTAAATGTGGATCTTTGTTTAAATGTCTTCCAGAAACTAACTGCACACATTCTTTCTCTTGCAGGAGGTACAAACAATACAAACCTATTGAGAGAAGTGCAGGACAAGCAGAGAACCAGGAGGGACTAAGTGCTTACTTCAGCAATTTCAAAGCCATTTTCTTCCCTAGGAGCACTGAGAGAAATCCTCTGTTGAAAACCAAACCAGGCATTGTTTAAACCTTTAGTCTGACACTATTAGATTATGCACAGGACTCATATCTGAACTGTACCTTGATGGTTTGGGTTTTTGGTTTGTTTTTGTTATAAAAACAAGGGGTAAGGGGAAAACACACATAGATTGGTTGGTAACTTTTGGGGGCTTGGTGCAATTAGAAATATCAAAATAGTCCTTCTTAGAAAACAATTAGGTAGTTTTGAGTACTTGCTGTTCTTGTTTGTGATCTAGGGTATAGTTTTCTAAATAACTAATCCCCCCCTCCATCTGTGTTTTCTTACTTCTGGGTTAACTACCTGCAAAACTAATCAGATCCATAACCTGCAGGGGAAAAATAAAAAAGATTACTAAACAAAGAAAATAAAGAATTGTAAATATTTGGTCTTAAATACACAGTCCAGTACAGCTGTTTACCACCTTAGTGAGAGCCATGCCTTTGCTGGAAAGCAAGCTGCAGGCGGACAGGTACGGGTTTATGTCTGTGGAACAAAACATTGCCATGACAGACAAGGCCTGTCTGGTTGGCTATTCCTGCTGAAACTTTTATAAAGAAAAACTAATTTATATTTGATCCTCCATCTCTTCTCTTTGAACGCTTACTCAAGTAAATGAAAACCCCTAAATGTAAATAAAACACTGTGCTCCAGTTTTTGCTTATGAATGATCCAGCTTAGAAACTGTAAAGTTCTGCCAAAAAATCAAAATGCGTTGACTTGTTCCCTGTAGCTGCAATTCTGCGTTAACAAAACTTACATAATGACTTACATAGTGACCTTTCCCAAGTGACACAGTCTTCTAGTTGTATGTTCTTCTAAGTCTGCTTTGTGGCGTTTCATAGTGTAAGACTGGAAGCAAACTGCTGAAGTCTGGGTCACTGGATGATATGTAAAGGGAGAACATCTCATTTGTGGAAAGGAAGAGATTGCTAAGAAGATTAATTGAGAGGAGAAAGCAGACCAAAAAAATGCTTTAAACAGTTTGTTTTTCATAAGTGCCTTACTGTTAACATTAAATTTTTAATCAAAATGAAATTAACTTTCAGCTAGGGGCAAATGCCTTTGCACAATCCTGTTCTAAAAACTGAATTCTTTGAAGAGCTATATTTCAGTATATTTAGCTTATTTACTGTATCTTGGAACATCTCTGATACATATTGTTCTCAGTTCCTGATGCAATAAAGAGCATAAACAGATTTTCCTGGTATCTTCATAGACCTGTCAAATGCTTGTCACGTACAATCTGAATGTAGTCTTCATTAGCACTTCCCCAGAGTGCATAGACACGACTTGAGGATATAAAAAAATAGAGATTGTGACATACCTTTTAGTTCTTTAGCTATAAAATTCAACAACCTCTTTTCTTCTTTTGTTTCCATATTCTCCAATTGTTTTAATTATTTTGTGGCCATTTCAGATATTTTATTAAAAGCACCATGTTTGGTTTCATTCTGTCTTCCTTATGTATAACAAGCTATTATCTAACCATAACTGGGCATCTAAAATGATTCTCTGACTTAAACAGAGAAGAGTTCCTACAAAAATTGTTGTTGGAACATTATGACCCCTGTAATGTCTGACTCTGACTTGTTACAGGACAGGGGTTTAGTCAAAAGCTTAAGAAAATGTGTAATGAAGCATGAAAAAATGATGTCTATCACAGTTATAACACACAGGATTAGTGATGATGCACGTGTCTGATCTAAGCTATGTGCAGAAAGCATCTTGTTTCTGTAGAACACTGCATTTTGGGAACTCAGAGACATCTTAGGCTTTTGTATAGAAACTAGCTTTCATACATACTTAAAGAACTGTTTTCATCTTTCACCCAAGTATACAGTATAGCATATACTATCTTCCTTTAGCTATAATGTCAGAATATTAAATTTTTATAATTTGATTTTGCCTTTTCAGCTGTAACTTCCTTTCCATACATCTTTTGTTTTACACAAATTAATGTTTAACTGCTGTATTGACAAATAAACCATCTAATGATTGTAAAGAGTACTTTTCCTTTGTCTCAGAAAGAGAGGGTCAAATAGGCAACTTGATGAGTTTCTAATTACTGATCAAAACAGTACCTACCACCAGAAAACAGATATGGAGTTGCCTTACCCTTAGTTTACTTATGCATATCTGGTATTACTTATTATTATTGCTTATCCAGCAGTGTTTGCTGTTGCTGTTCAAGTGTACTTAGAACAATGGCACCACAAACCTGAGAAGTGGGGAAACTTCCTTAAGAACCACACGATGGCTGCGGAACTCAGTTTCGGAAGAGATCAGGATAAAAACGATCTTCACGTCCATCAAAGGCAACAACAGCTGACAAACAACAGATTTATGAATGTCAGCAAACATGCTCTTCGTCATATGGTCTGAATTTTTGGGTAGACCTGTGTGGGGCCAGGAGCTGGACCTGGGGGGTCCCTTCCAACTCACGCTATTCTATGATTCTATGCTTTGAATATGGACAGGTTTCAGGCATCCCCTTTGGAGAAATAACACCAAAGACTGACATCAAACATAAACATACATCATCTTTAAAAACGGCATTTTCAAACATGCCATCAAAACAGAAACATTAGTTGGGTAGCAAGTTTGTTTAAAAATGTCTTTAAAATGAAGTACTGTTTCAAACAGCTTGTTTTGTTTGTCCTCCCCCTACTTGCTTTACACTTTTTATAGCACACAATTGAGAGATTCATCAGAGGTAGCATTCTTTTTACTAAAAGCATTTCTGAGATGAAATTAAGGCTAAAAAATACCAGCTCCTGAAGGAACTGTAAAGGAACCAAATTATAGATTTTAAGACGCATCTAGATACTGTGGCCAAATAGTGAACACCTTCAGGCCTGTACAGTAGAGTTGAATTTATTTAAAACTAAAGTTTTTATCACTACAAGTTTTTGAATAACAAAGTCTTTCAAGTCTTATTACCATTGTTATTATCACTTTGCGAGGGGGAGAAAAACAGAATTTTTTTTATGCATCAGTGTAAATGCTCACATCTCCAGGGGGTGGGGTAAGTTTATTTTTATCCCCTGAAAAAAAAAAAAAAAAAAAAAAAAAAAAAAGTGTATTTATATCTATTTTCAAGCCAGATGCTGCTTTTTTAGACCAAACTACAGCCGACACCCCAAGTCTGAGGCGCCCAGACTCGAAGCCCGCCACCCCCTCAGCCTCGAGGCGGCCGTTGCGCACGCTCCCAACGGCTCCCCCCAGACCGACAGCGGGACGAGCCAATGAGGTGAGAGGGCGGCCGCAGAGCTGGCCAATGGCTGTGCGGGGGCGGGCCGGAGAGGTGCGGCGCGGCCGGAGGGGATGTGGCGGGTGCTGCGCGGGGGGCGCCGCCTGCTGCGGCTGGGGGCTCGGCCTCGCTGCGCTGCCGCTGATCGCGGCCCGCGGCCGCTCCTCGGGCCGGCAGGGGCCGGAGGAGGAGGAAGCAGGGCGCTGGGGGCGCTGGGGGCGGCGGCGGAGCAGCGGCGGGCGGCAGGTAGGGCCCACTGGGGGCGGCCGGAGCAGGCGGGTGCTGCCCCCCTTGCCTGGGGACCGCCGCCGCCATTTTGTGCCCGAGGCCCTGGGCAGGGGGTCGGGGCAGGCTTTGGGCGCGCTGCTCGGCGGGTGGGAGGTTTGGGTTGGGCATGTGGAGACATTTGTCCTCAGAAGGAGCGGTCAGGCACTGGGACGGGCTGCCCAGGGAGGCGGTGGGGTCACCGTCCCTGTGGGTGTTCAAGGAAAGGTTGGACGCGGTGCCTGGGGATGTGGGTTAGTGGGTGACATTGGTGGTAGGGGGATGGTTGGACCAGGTCATCTCGGAGGTCTTCTCCAACCCTAATAATTCTATGGCAGAGCAGACTAGAGAAGTTAAGTAAAAGTAAAGAAAAAGAAGTGGCTGTCCACTGCATCACATCAGCTCCATTTTTGATGTATTGATCCCATCTACTTGAGATTTTAGAGTACTTTCATCACCATTGTTATCACAGGCCTATTAGGGCCTGTTGACAAGCATTGTTTTGAAATACGTTTAATGTGCTTGAAATGAATGTCTGTTGAAGTACTTAGGTTTCATTCCTCTTAATCATGGGGTATCTGATTATAATATTGACTTTAATATGTACGAATAAAGAGAACTAAGTAAGTTACCTAAAAGAAACTTGAATGTTTGCTAACTGCTCTGTCTAGTTAGAGAGCATTATTTATGAGGAGAGTGCTTAGTACTGTGCCTTGATTATTTTAAAAAATGATTTCAAAAGTCTTCCACATTGCATTGCCAGTATCAAACCAAACTTCTCAGTGAGCTTAGGCTATAATTTAGTTCATTGCCATTTTGTGTTTTTAATAACTTTCAGAGTGGTTGATGCTTGGAATTTAAGAGAGAAATTACCACTGTCTTATTCTTTCTCTGTTGCAGATACTGCAAAGTTCAACATTGACTTTGTTGTAGCTCTGCTGAGGCAAGAAAATGCAAAAGACATCTGTGTCATCCAAGTACCTCCAGAAATAAAATACTGTAACTATTTTATAATTGTGAGCGGATCTTCAACACGACATCTCCATGCAATGGCACATTATATGATGAAAATGGTAAGACAGTTCCCACTGCCCTCTCTAGGTTTTTGGGAGTGGTTTTAGGTAGAGACACTCTGAAATTAATTTCCGTAGGTTTGCAGGTATACAGATATACCAGGCAAGATGAAACTAATTATCCTTATGTTATTTAGTTGTGAATACACCTGCCAACTAACTGTGCTTTTCTCCTGTAGCGACAGTACTCAATATGTAGAGATTATAATTTAAAAACAGCCCTCTCTGTATTTAGAACACTGATGGCAGTAGCACATTTTGGTGGCTAGAATGAGAGCAGCCATCAGTGATGTGAAATGGTGCTGGTGGCTTGTGTCCATGTCTGACTTCTGCCCAGCAAACATCATAGCTGTTACCACTCACTCTAAAGGGAGATGAACACTCCCCAGCTCTGCAAAAATACCTGTGTACTACAACAGTGTGCTCCCTCTGGTGGCTGCAAGAACATCTCTGTAAGAGCAGAGCCTCTGGGGAGAGACACGGGGTCTTCCTGCGCATCCTCAGAAACTGGGAAGCTTGGCCAAGTACTCACGAGTGGCAGAACTTGCCTGGCATTGAGAGTTTTGTAGACAGAAGTAAGGTGAAGCGTAAGATGTGAAGTATAGCAGGTGCTGGGGCAGCTGTTTGGCTTTGCTGTTACAGTACTTAAAATGTCACAGGAATGGCAAACTACACGGCCAGCTACCTACCTTGTCCCAGCTGAGATTCTGCAGTCCTGCTTTGAGGTTTCCCTCCCCTGTGTCACAGTAATTCATAGCCTGTAAATCTGTATGCCAGTTGTATTGTCTCTATCTTGCAGTGAGTGTTCAGAGCGCACTCTCAAGGGGCAGGAGGTTTGTTTGAACGCCTTCCTCATAACACCAGGTCAAACTTGTTTTCTCCCCACCTCTCCTTTGCCATTGGGCATCTCCATTTCTGCATCCTTAGCTAGCCAGCACAAAACACCTAAAGGTATCTGAAAGGAAGCAAATCTTGATGGTAATGGCAGTTACGGGGAACCTATACCTGAAAGACTACTTTATTGCTAAGTGACTATTCAATATTCATCTCAAGGAAAAATCAGCCACCCAAAACTCCTGGGTAACTATGGGAATGCTGAGTACTGGAACTCTGATAGTAAATCCCACTGATAGGTATGTACTTTCAGAGCTACAGATGTATATGCAGCCCTCAGAAGCAGCATTTAGTTACCTATCCCATTTCAGATTTAAAACAACTCGCAACAACTTGAGAAAGTCAGGTTTATCTGTTAGGTTTGAATGCCTTTAAATAAATGTGGAGTATTTCACTTCCTGCTGCTGTTTCTCTCTCAGTACAAGCATCAGAAAGAAGACACTGATCCTCATGCTCGCATTGAAGGGAAAGAGACAGATGACTGGCTGTGCATTGATTTTGGTAAATATTTGTGGATTTCACCTATATGAAGTTCTGCATGGGCCCTTTGTTGAAGGAAACATCTCACTGTGAGCCCTGGTTGCCATGGAGAGTTGACAACACTGCTGTTTTGGAATTCTGGTTGTTTTTATGGCTTGAACTCATTGAGCTACTAAATCATTTTTCACTAAAATCATGGGCACTGAAAATAAAGTAGAAGCAACTCTTAGTGGCTAAAGCGGGTCTTAATAAATTGAAGATAACAGTAGCAAGAGAAAAGCTACTTAATTTTCTCAAGTTTATATGATCTCTGGGCGAGCAGGGGCTCTCTGTATGCTGCCTTAGTCATGAGCTGTTGAATAGACTTTGCCACTGTCCAGGTCATGCCATGGCACTGGATAAAACCACAGTCCGGAAGAAATGAAGTGCAGTTCTCGTTCTTCACATGTGAAACTCTCTACACAAACATAAAGACTTCACCTTTACCACTATCTCTAATCTCACCCTCTGAAAGAGAGAACGTGAGTGGGCGAGGAGGCACTGCAGACAGTGATGAAGCTTCCGTTACTTTACTGTTGATTATTTTTGATAATCTGAAAACTAATTGCATTTGAAGGGCATAACTACGAAGTACACTACAATTAGCTTTACTACTGTTTTAACAGAATTAATGAAACCCTGTAAGGAAAATCTTCATACAATTAGATGGTGAGGCTATGTCAAAGTTTAAGCCTGTTTAACTTTAAAAAACACTTGAGAAGCAGGGAAAGACACCTAAGGAAGACTAATGGGTTATAGCCGTGTGTCATTGGTAATAGAGGAAAGCTGAGAGTCCACCTTTAACTTTGGAGAAGGGCTTCTTTCAGGTAAAAATTCCTTCTGCTTGTGACTTCTACGGGACAGAAGGGGGACAACTTCTTTAGTCTCAAGTCTTCCGATACTGTTTTAAATGAGAATACTGTCATTCTCCTGTAGTCTTGCATTGTTTGAAAGGAATGACCAATTAATTCCTAACTGTCTTCAAGAATGAGAGGAGCCCTCCATCAGCTGACCTGTTACATCTAGCCAGAATAGGGATGGAGGGCTCCAACTCTTTGTACAGCTGGAAGCACGGTTGTGCTTTACAGTTCATTAATACAGAGGACTAAGTGTCACTGCTGATAGGTTACTAAAGTCAGCATCCTTACCCCACCCTATTGAGTTAAAGCCTGCATGTGAATATATTCAGGCTTACCTGACTGATTGCCCAGAACAGTTCACTCCCTACTGCTCATTTGTTGTGAATTTCTGTTCCGTGCAGGTAGCATAGTGATGCACTTCATGCTGCCGGAGACACGGGAAACTTACGAGCTGGAGAAGTTATGGACGCTAGGCTCCTATGATGACCAGTTAACACAGATGACTCCACAGGCACTGCCAGAAGACTTTATTTTTGGGCTGACTGCCCAACAGCAGTGGGAAGCATCACCATCTTGTGACGAGAACTGAATGCAGCTGCTGAGGTGGCGAGTAGAAAGAGAAACGAGTGTACCTTAACAGACACCAGAGGCATGCAGGCTTCAGTGCTGACTCAACTGTCAGTGCAGCTGATCAGCACAGAACATTGTGTTTATTGGATGTGCCTGGGTAAATTGCTGAAGGAGCCACCAGACTGTGAGAAAGAAGGAACAGCATCACAAGGGAGCTTCCTGGGAGAGCCACTCCCTCAGTGGAGTTTTAAATAGACGTCTCTTCCCTGCTCCGTTGCAGCTCACCCTGAAGCTCAGGCATAGCCTCTACTGATCATGTTTCTATTACCTTTGAAAGGCCTGCCTGTAGTGGCAATGCACATGAAGTACCTTTCCTGTGAAAAGGCTGAGAGCTGCAAGGTGAACCATAAAATAAATAGTGCGGTTTGGGTGAGGTTTGTAGTAAACCAGTTGCTTCTGGTCATGATGAAGCAAATCATGTGCTGAGTTGAAGGAGGAGAGAAAACATAATGGTATTACTGAGCACATAAAAGCTAAGAGCAGCAGTGACAAATAAACGTGTCTTGAATTAACAGAACAGTAAGTCACTTCTTCAGCGAAGGCCAATCTGTTTTTAATAATAAACTGAAGAGCTTGAGCTCTGTGCCTTCACGTTAAAACATGTGGCTTACTTTAAGTGTGCTACTGGCCCATCTCTGGGCGTTCCTCTCACCTCGTTTCTAGAAAAAGCAATCAGGCAAAGGTGCTATGGCAGCGTAAACCTTCAGCCCCTTTGAGGTGGGGGAGAGTTCTGGAGGAGGCCCTTAGCACTCAGCATTACTTGCTGTTAGACAGTTCAGCAGTAGTTAGAAGAGCTTCAATTGGTAACAGAACTTGTCTCTATGTAACTATGTAACAGATGGTTTTTTCCACTACAGGACAGAGCTGTCATCATTAGAGTAGAATCTCTTCCTTGAAGCTGGCCCTGCCATGCATCAGGAAGGAGGAGCAGTGGATGCTGAGATAAAGTTTTTTGTTGTTTTTGTGTGTGTTTATTTTGGGGGGGGCCCGCCCCCTGGGGGGGGACTGGGCTTTGTTTGTAAATAAAGAACATCCTCTGCCTCATTTCAGTTTGGTCACATTACCCTCCTGTGTCTAGCCTCTTCTTTCAGGAAGAAGTGCCTCTGAATTTACCTGCTTTCTGATAGAAGGCAGTAGATAGTTCTCCAAATTGAACGAGGAACATTTGTTAATGTAGTTAAACAATGCAGATAAAACATATTTGACAACAAAATAAAGGTGTTTGTGGTGAACTTGCCTGTTAAAAGATTTGGAAAATGCTTTGTGATACTTTGCAGTAAGTAACCCACAGAGGAAAGATAACATTGTCTCTTATAGGGACACATTCTGGATGTGCAATTATCTCCCAAGAGATGGGGATTATTCCCTGAAACCATTTAGCTTTTCCTGGTGCTGGTGAAGATAGGCACTGCTAGATGAGTAGAGGCAGATGCAGCAAACGTAATGCCATTATATGTACCTACTGTACCTTACATTTAGTAACCAAAACTGCATGCCTGCATGCAGCACACTGTCTCTGAGAGAATGGTAACAAAAGGAGAGTCCAGAAAAAAAAAGTAAGGGATAGGGAATGGCTGTTGGGGGAACAGATAAGAACTTTTTTGTCATCTCTTTCCAACTGTAAAAGTCTGAACTATACAAAGAGTGTAACTGAATTAACTGTCAAAGCATATTGGGAAAGCGAGTTAGTTGAAACAGTCACTGGTTGCTATTAATCAGAATTTCCAGCTCAGAAAAAGCACCTCCTCAGCCCCATTTAAAAGAAACTCATAATTTGTACCTCATAATTTGTACCACCCTGCTGCAGTGCCCCAGCCAGGTTACCAGCCTGGGACCTTGGAATTAACAGAGATGGTCTGGCTGGTCGCTACTGTGCGGCACTAACCCCATTTTGAAAGAGAAATATTTAGGAGTGTTTCAGGTCCATAGATAAGTTGAGTCTTGTGTAAAATTACTTTAAAAACTAGGGTGGTCGGTCCAGGGAGACTACAGATTCATCATTCAGTCCTCTTGCAAAGGTGCATGCAAGATCTCTTGATGATAGGATGGATGAACAGGAGAAAATTTCCAATAGGAAACTTCTGTCATATCACGAGACTTGCTATGTTGTATTTGAATACCTTGGGTATCAAGCAGTGCTTGCATCCATAAATTGAGCTAACATCTGTTAGAGCCCAGCTTGAGTGCTTACTCCCTGATTTCTTACCTTCATTTAAAAATCCCGTGCCCTAGGACCACGTTGAGACGGTGTTGTCCTGCACAGCATACATGCTTCATTTAACAGAAGCTAGCACAAAGAGCGCATGCCTTTGAAATAGCAGCTTAAGAATAAAAGCTTTGGAAGGTTAGAAGCAAATAAAAGCATCATGATTAAGCAAATGCTTAAGAACAGTCAGGGGTTGAGCTATCACAAATGCACCAGCGATACAAAGGAAGGCTCGATGTATGCTGCTCGAAGGGCAGGGATGCCAGTTCTGAGAAGGCTTCTCTATAGCGGCATGGGAAAATGAGCTGGAGCTCCCTGTGAGGTGCAGAACCATACAGGGTGTCGTCCACATACATTGTTCCTTCAGCTCCCTCCTTTTAATGGTCAGTCCCAGTGAGCGAGCTGTGAGGACAAGAAGGAGGGTGCAGGAGTTGGGAAAACAAGTCTGGTTTTCCACTCCCCTTTAAAAGATGGTTACATTATTGGTGAACACAACCCCCGTTCCCCAGATCGCTCCATCTCTGCCTAAAGCATTCAGAGTTATGTGTCTAGCCTAAATCCAGAGGAGATGCCACCTCCCTGGCAGCTGCAGGATGTTTGGTAGGAGCAAGATGCAAGTTACCGCGTTTGCTCACTGTGGCTGGTTCTGCCTACCTACACTTCTAGGGCCATGTTCCTTACGCAGCTGCACCACAGAGCACCAAAGTAAAGACTGGGTCAAAAGCAGCCAAAGGTTTTTAACTGCAATTCAGATCTCACTTCAAGCCTGTTGAAACATTTGCCCTTGATCACAACTTGAACACACGTTCCTTCCAGAGCAACCCAGCCCAACTCATCTGCATGAGACACGCCGTGAGCTAAGGCTTGTTCTGCAGACTGCGCATGGTTGGTAGATGAAAAGGCGAATTACAAGCCACAGAAGTCACTGCTTGTACTGGAAAGTGCAGACATCGTAACCTGGCTGCTGGATGCCTGTGGGTGACTGTTCATTCTTCCTCAGTTATTACTACAGACAGAAAACCAACCTGATCAAAGCACCACAAATACTTAGAGCAGTCAATCATTATGCCTCATTAGTTTAAGAAAACACCACACAACTTTATCTGATGATAGGAGTTAAACTCTTTATTCCATTCAGAGGCATCTGGCAAGTGGAGCTGCATTGGGGGGCACATTACAGATGAAAAATGATCCATACTTCGTGGATATTGAAATCATTTACAGTATTTACTTTCTAGCTATTCCCAAATACTCCAAATTACCAAGTCTCAATTGAAAAGAAAAACATGATTTACCATACTAAGTCTAGAAATTTAAGAGATATGACAGTATTTAAATCAGTAGGTGTAAATGCAGCGCCTAGTTGTAAAGTAATTTTTATGGAAAATAATGAAGTCAAATCCTTCTCAAATGTTAAGAAAGGAATGTCAGACTGACTTAAGCCTCAACAAAAATTAAAATGCTATGACTTTTCATACTTCAGTAATTTTAAATTCATTGTAAGAAAAAAAAAAATTATCCTAAAGGCTAGATGAAGGTCACTGTCAAAAAAGGAAAAGAAATTCATTTTTCTTTGCTAAATCTACAACATAAGTTTGTGGTTTTTAAACCAATTAGTAAAGAAGAGATGCAGGAAAAACACTTCAGACCATTTTCAAAATTATCTAATCTGTACAACAATGATCTTTGGGAAAATTATCTAGTCTATGTAGTAATGCCTCTATTTCAACATGAACCTAAGAGGTAGATAACAAAATGATGAAACAAATGTTTTTGCTCGTTGTGCCCCTCAAATCAGTGCAGCATGGTGATTCTGATCATCTCATGCACAAAAAACATCACAAAAAAAGGTTCAGAGGTAATAGCATGGCTCTGTCGACCACACACATACAGGCGCGCACGCGCACACACACACACACAGCAGTCTTTATGCACCATGTGTTGCCACATTTTTTTTTTTTTTAAACTGAGGTAGACTGAAGTTTATTGTAGAAACTTGAATGTGTCACTATTACCACAATCATCATTCAAATTACATTCGGAAATTAAAAAATTTGGTAACTTTCCTGTTATCCCTGCCTTTTGACATTTTTTTTCTCTAATGGTTGGTTGCAGAACGTGCATAAATCCTGCTGCATCTATTATAAGCCAGGCTAGAGAGGTTGTTGTTTTGTTTTTTGTTTTTTTTTTTTCCTTGTAATAGTTTTCAAAACCTTCAAAGTGGCTTAGTGTGGCCCATAACAGCGGCTGGATATGTAAACTTAGCCTTTCATTATCTTTCAACGTGATCAAACACTGTTTGACCTTCCCCCATCGTGGTAACTGAAAGCAGTATGATGTGATCTGCAGACAGCAGAGACCCTCGCGGCCTCAAATACGCTCTAGCAGATCGAGTGTTCTATCAAACTGAAGATGAAGCTTGCTCTTTGAACAAAATGGCAAAGTCCAAATGGGCTGCAAATGGTTAAATGTAGCATTATTAGGTAGTGATGGTCAAAGGCACAAAGGGTTCATGCATTCAATCAAGTAGCACAAAAAAAATTCAGCCTCTTGCAGCCTTCTAATTTTTCCCCCAACCCCAGCCTCTTGCCATCACTTCCTTGTCCTGTTCCCAAAAAAGTACCGTCACAAACTTTTTCATCCCATCTTAAAAGAAAACTAAACGGCATTGCTGCTATCAGAATGTTGGCATCATTCACTATCTTTTGAACATTCACTGAATTTTTTTTTAAACAAATGATGGTGTTGAAGCCCTCAGAAAATCTGAGGCTATGTTTTTTTTACCCACCTTACTCCCATCAGCCAGCAGCTAGAAGTGCTCTACTATATTTTCCCCGATAAGTCTGTAGTACTCCTGGCTGGTGGCTGATCAAATTTTAATTTTTTTTAAAAAAATAAAATGCTCAAGAACTATTAGCTTTATAAAGTATACAAAATACCAAAAAAAAAAAGCAAAAAAGGAACAATTTCTCATTGAGGTACTAAATGCCTGAGGTAGTTTAGTAAAATGCATATTTATCTTTTTATGCCCTGGCCAACACCATTCAACACTTCCCTTAGGTTATTCATGGCAGTGTTATGTAAAAATGCAACCAAATTCTTTTTAAAAAATGCCACTTGTTTCAACATTGGGACTAACACTTAAACTCTTGTCGATACCCTTGCTCTAACCCTAGCCCACCCACAATCCCACCCTCCAAATGTGTTTCTTCTTTTACGACTGGACCTATGAGAGCAATGCCTTTTCTTTTTTTCCTTTTTTCTTTTTTTTTTTTTTAACCAGTGAACTCAGAAGAGAAAGCTTCATTAAACCAAGTTCTAAAATTGTTGGGGAATAATAAGAACAATAAAAAAGACTAACGAGTTTATGTTAAATTGTGAGAATAGAACAAAAGGGAAGTGAAGGGGTCCTTATTTTAAAGCTGGGTTTCAAAAGTTTGAGAGAGCCTAAAGAATACATTCTCAGAGACAGCGTTCAACGGTTGCCTGGTCCTCGAACAGGTGATTGGCTTGGTGGATCTTCTGCATATAACTTCAACAGGTGCTCACCACCCGTCTCTCTGTTGCACAGTCTGTCTTTGGTCTGGCATCTGTCTCTGATGGGCCATTTCCTAAACCTTTATTTCCGTCTTGGCTGAGGCTGTCCGCTTTGCAATGTTTTTTGCTGTTGCTGCTGCCTTCTTACCTGAGCCAGTATTTCCTGAATTTTTCTCTGAGCAAGCTGAAGGATATAAAGAAGAAACAACCCATGATGATGCCATGCTGCTTACAACACTATAGATGCTACTGGGATAGAGAAAACATGGAATAACTAAGTCCCTACTACTCACCAATTACTCACTAGATAAAATACATTTCGGTTAGTCATAATGTAGTCCCAAAGCACAACTTATTTTAAACTCCTCTCCTTTTTCCACCTACCACAACTACCTGCACAGTCAGTTTTTCCATCTGTAATATAGAGAGCATGAGCATAGGAAGATGACTACCAACAAGACTAACTGAATTTCGGCCTAATTTAATTTTATTCCTTGGAGATACTATTCTTTATTTGCAGGAACCACCGCTTCACTGGAGAGTGAACTAATTTTTCCATACACTGATTCCAGGAGGTTTTAAGTTTTCCAGAACTTACCAGCCTTCCCCATCTCATTTCTAAACTACAAGGCACCTGCAGCAACGTGACAAAGGAATCAATCTAAACGACAAGTTAGGTGAGGGAAGGGATCTTGTAATCCTTTTCCTTATGGCATTAAATCAACAGGTCAGGAGATGTGGACAGATTGCACATACACGTGCATTTCTTGCCAGGTTCTGCGAGGTGGTTTACACCCCTCTTTCATCTGCACTTCAGTCCAATCACAACCTGGGGTTTCTTTTGCTTTGGAAGTTTTAACAGTGCCAGACCCTAAACACATCAATGGGACACTTGCAAGAAGATTGCTTTACATCTGTGAGAGTGCAAATCTCACATAAATCTCCGTAAATCTTTCTCTTAGGCACGAGGAAAGCTTGTTGAGCAGGGCAATTAGAGAAGCCTGGCAAGCAGTGCTTTCTGTATCCTGAACAAGTGTCTTCCATCCCTTGGCTCTGCACATGGACAGAGCAGACAGACCATGGAAACATCAAGGCAATGTAGAAATTAAATTCATTCCAGTCCTACCTGGCATGCATAGAAGTGACCAGTTATTTTCACAACCACCTGATCATTTTCATCAGGTGTCTGGTCACGAGGGACTACAACTTCTGCACTTGTCAAGTTTTGAAGCTCGTTTACCTATAAATAGATAGAAAAAGTCAGATAATCTTGAACAACCCAATATCCCACAACATGCAAACCTCAAATATGCTGCTGGCCATAGAAACATCCTCTAAATTATGTCTAAAAACAGAAACCCACTACAGAAAGCATCTTCATGCAGCAGTGTACTTCGCAAGATGAGCCTCGTATCTCTAACATAAATTAGCACCGAGTTCTCTAGGTTTGTAGAAGTGCTTTAAAGACTAAATACAACACACAGAAGGTGTTAAAATGTGCCACTTAAAAAAGCAGAGAGATGCCACAGTGTTTGCAGTTGAGTTTACAAGTCTAAGGTCAGAAAACTCATACAATGTATAATGTAAGGAAGAACGGATGTAGAAGTATTTAGGAAAACAGCTTCCACAAGATGGGGAACAATGAACAGAACAATAAGCATCCAAACAATTTTCAGTAGCCCATCAGCTTCTGTATTGTCCGATTTACACTCCTTTTGTTTTCGCAGTGTGTAGCATTATATAATCCAAAATATTCTGCACGGCCAATTTTTCAAAAGATTTTCATCCTTTAATCTCTTACTACTGCAAGCAGTAAGAAAGTCCATGCTGCCTCCTGACACACAACTTCAAGCCCCCATTGTACTCAAGGATGAAGACCCAAGACTGAACTGTTTCTTTGCTACCATCAGCTAGCTCCTGATTAACAAGCACATGAAAAGTACACGAGTACCAGCACGCTTGCAGGGCAAGCTTGCAGACCAGAAAATGGTCTGAAGTGGGAATGTAATGGAAAAATAACATTTCTATTAATAAAAGCCCTACAGATCTGACTGCAACTATCTTTTTTTTAATTTTTTAAATATATTATTCTGTGAGATTTGAGACAATAGAAAGCTTAACAAATACAATTAAGAAAATAACACAAGCTTTAACGTAACTTCAAAGGATTAGCTATTAGTTAGCTAAATCTTTAAGTCTTATACACAATGTGTATATACACAATGAAGTAAGAAACTGAACTGAATAACAGTTTCCAGCTACTTACTGTTTTGCCTCCTTTACCAATAACTCTACCAGCAGCATAGGATGGCACTTTTATATGAGCCTCAAGTTTCACTTCTTCTTTAGGTCCAAAGAAATTTTCTTCTTTAAGTTTTCCATAGATTCTCCCTTGAGCCTGCAAAAGTGTTTCCAGTTAAGGAATGTGCTTACTGAAATCTAGTTAACTTCAAAGCAATTCCACAGAAAGGAGTGTTTTCAATGCACAACCCCAACAAACCAATTCCCCCAATAAATGCAATAGCTATCAATAGCTATTTTTCTCAAGTATGTCTTTGTACCAAACTAGGGAGCAGTGCTGTATGACTTTAAAGATTGCATGACAAACCAGTGAATCAGAGAATGATTTAAAAAAGATTATTATTACTCTATTTTGCAGTAGAAATGTTGCTTTTAAAATAAGCTATTACATCTCTATAGAGGTAGTAGAGAGCAGAACCGTCTGGCTGAAGCTTTTTTTTTTATTACACCCAGAAGCACAGAATGCAGTTAATTGGCTCAGAACCCCTCCCCTCCTTTTTTAGGGATGCTAAACTAAAAAAATAAGTCATGGGACAAAGATTTCACTCAGAGCAAGCTTAGCTTTACACTCAATTACAGCATATTGTTTAAAAAATAAATAAATCAGAGCTAGCTCGATTTTCTAAAGTGGAAAATTAAAGCTGTCTAGATCTAAATGGCACCATGGGAACAGGCTCACTCCAGCCGGCACACAGTTGCCTTTCCTGGGGAATAGGCAAGTGCCAGGTAGCAAGAAGGATGTCCACTGAGACTAAGCCGCTGAATCTTGCTGATCTTCAAAAGACGTTATTTCCTCATTGCCTGCCATTCGTCAGTGAATCCCTGAGAAGTGACAACTGGAGTTTCATCTCTGCATATCCTACAAGCACCGAAAGATGAGTTCTATTGAGGTACTGCAGAGAGATGCTCTGTGAAGAGCAGAAACCTATGGTCACAAAGTCTTCCCAGTTCAGATCCTTTTTCTCCTCTAAACAAGACCCACCAGCCCCGTCACTGCACACCCCCCAAGTGCAGCCACCTTCCTGGCAGGCCACCAGTGCAGGGGAACACAAAGTTCAGGACCACCGTGTGAATGGATGATTAGGTTCAATAGTGGCAGCTTATTTCACGTCCTCAAGCCTAGTCAAGTTCACTCTATTCTAGAACAGAGAAGACCAAAGACGTTTTGTGACCTTGGAGCTGAAAGTACTTGGTATTTTTGTAGGTCTGACTCCTTGTAAACAGTTTGGGAAAAAACCACCAACCTGTAGTGTATGGCTTTGGCCTAGGTGGGGGATGCTCTATGGGGAAAAAGGCACACATGCATTACTGCTGAATGATAGAACAAGGTGGGATGTTGGTTTTAGAAAGATTTGCGCTGTTAGAAATATATTTAATGTCTTCTCGCTGTTGAAAGAGTCTTTAAAGAAAGGAAACAACTGGGTTGGCAAGTCCTTTGCAGTAAAACAGTGGCTGAAATGTTGTCTACACTTGATTCCACTTCCACTGCACATGTCCCACATCCAAAGCAACGAGATCCCCTCTGAATGTTGGCATCCGGGCATGCCTAAACTCCAGGGAGCACTGCAGCAGAGGCTGTAAACAGCAGCATATTCTCACCCTTCTTCCAGCTCCCTCGCTAATAAATAGTCCCGCGTACCGCAACGTCCTCAGGCTACTGCAGCTGAGGAAGAAAGGGGTGCAGCCGCTGCAGCTACCACTGACATGAATCACACAACAGAACACAATGTAGTGGGGAAAGGATGCCAAACTCACAGGCTCTGCGCTGACACGGCCTCTCCGAGAGCTGGTTACTCATTTGAGCAGCAACCAGTCCCTCTTCAAATTGCGGTGCACCCAGACTACATTCTTGTTGCATAACAAGAGTCCGCGCTCAGAGACGGAGCAGACACTTACACAGAGCTGGAGGACAGCAGTGCTGAAGCTTGGGCCTGGCTCAGCCTCCTTCAGGTTGACAGTGGTGCTAAAAGGACGGACTGAACTCTGCCTATCCCCAGCAAGAGGGCATTGCTCAAAGAGTAGTAAAGAGCTGTGGGAGCTGGAGTGATGGAAGACCTAAGGGATAGACCCTCTCCTTCTCAAGGCAGCATTCTCAGGAACACTGGATAGTACAGTGATCCCTCTTTGCAAGCAGAAGCCTACGTGTAGAGAAGTAACTGATGCTTATTTGGATGTGGTTTTAGCCAAAGCAGGGGGTGCTGAGAAGGGAGACTTCCTGCAAAGAGTCCAGGCTGGGGAGAAAAGTTGGCAGAAGAACCCTGTGGTATCCAAGCCAATGTTGTGGAGGAAGCCTACGGACAAGCCTTTCCCTGCATGAAGTCAGGACAAGGGGCACCCAAATCTACTTGGGCCTGCTACTCAAGGGTTCTCTGATATCTGACAGAAAGAAAAGGTACTCAAAAACCCAACGTTGTGCTGATCCCAGGTCAAGAAAATGCCTCATATGTGGAGAATGCCGTGAGACCAAGCCTACATGTGCACAGAAAACCTCCAGGAGGCAGAGCTTCTAAGTTATGCTTTGCACCCAATAGCTTTTCAAATCTACGTGGAAGAAACTGAGCAACAATCCCAAATGCATCCAGATCACTGTTACTCCTGTGAAATACCTGCCCTGATATTTCTCCAAAACTCCTGAAGGCATTCATGAAACTGATTCTAGATATGCCAGAAGTTTGTGTACCTTCTTCCTGCAAGATGCCCTGAAGCAGAAGTACAAAGCCAAAAACAAGAACAGGCAAGAGAGCAATGCCAGGACATGAACTCTCAGGTGACTTCCTACCTGCTCTGGGCCTCATCTGTGATGAAACTGAGCTGCTGTGCTGAGCCATCTGCACCACTCTTACCATGGTCAACTCCTTTTGGCAGTAACTAGATTTAGCCCTTGGCACTGAAGGCAGAAGGCCACTCCACAACTCAATTTGAACACAAATGGGATATCGTGTTGGAGTATCTCCGTGCGGTTGTAGTGTAAAAACAATTACAAACCTTGCCTTTATCTGCAGAGCCACCCAAAAAGCACTTTCCAGTCAGCATGCAACAGTAACCTGGGGAGACTCAGTCTCATCTTATTATTGTTATAACAATTAAATACACTACACTGTGGCAGGTATTAAGACAGGCTAGAGAGACTCAACTGTTGCACTCCTAGCTAAAAAACGAGGATCAGGAATGCAATATGGTCATACTGACACGCTAGACTTGATTCTAACTTGCATGAAACTGCTGCCAGTTTGCAGATGACCAGAACATTGCCCCCAATGGTACTCATATATTCATGAGATACCTCTCAGCAAAAGGAAAGCAAAAAGAAAAGATTTACTAAATTTCTCCATACCAGTCAGTTTGAACTGAGCGGTTAGATTTCAGTATTGTCCCTTGCAGCACAAAGGCCACTGCATATTGACAAGTTTCTATATAGTGTACCTTAAACTGAGCTTCTGGAGGTCCAGTGATGATAACCATTCTCAGCTTGGCATCTGGTCCTTCAGCAGGGGCAATCTGGAATGGATAAACATAGCTTTTGGTAGCTGTCTTTTGAAGGAATCATTTAAAGCCACCTCCTCCCCGTTTCAGTCTCACATTCTGTTCAAGAGTGAAAAGTTATTCATTACTGCAGCAGCATTACACTTCAGTCATGACGGGTTTGTTCTCTCTTTAAAGTGCATTAATTAGCTGTAATGAAATGTGGAGAAATTGGCTAAACCATAAGCAAGCTTACGTCTGGAAATTAAAGGCATAACTACTCATCCGCATATGGCAATATCCCACAAGCAATTTTCATGTGGCTATGAGGGATGCAAAACATGTAGCCTTCAAAAAGAAAAGTGTGGTTAATAGGCTGAGATTCTTATCCTTGCCTGCTAACTTAAATAGTCTAACGAATTTTGCTCATTAGCAGAAGTTTGCATCTGTCCCCCTGAGAGCAGAAGATCACTTTACTCTCGTAACTAATCAGGTCCAAAACATTCCTCCGCACTGGACAATGAGTTCACAGTTTCCAAGGGTTTTCTATCTCCAGACATTTGTGTGACCCAAATAAAAATTAAGCTCCACCAGAGCTGAGACAGAGACGCCTGCAGGGTCTTTAGCAGTTCATGTCACCACAAAAGTAAGATTTCTGTGGGTGTTGTTCTCAGACTCCATTGACATTAAATAATTCAAACTAGCCTCTGACATTCTGGATGAATCTTTTGTTTATCACAACTGACATTTCCATTGTTGCGTCTAGTAGCTGCTGTTGAATGGGCAATATTTTAAACACTACGGGATTTCATCTTAGCTGTTGGCATGGGGATGTTATTCATATTTAACAGCTGTAGTTTATTTCAGACAAATTACCAGCCACCATGCATCATTTTCACTAAAGAATTTTGCTAACCAAAGTTTATATAATTATTCATATTGTACCCTAAGATGGAGAATATATTACATGCTAGTTATCTGGTTTGCATATTTATTTTTCATACCATTTCTGCATTCCAAACGGCTATAGCTAAAAATGCACATTCACTTTACAACAGCGCATTTACTGAAACGCCAAGATGGGGCGTTGTGGTAAGGGCAAGCACAGGATAAATGCATCCACTCTTGGGAGCGCAGGAATTTTACAGGGGTAAAATTTTAAGGCACGTTTGGAGTCAGCTAACTGAACAGAGCTTCATCTGCTAATTTCCTTTCCAGTACGATGGATGTTGTAGTTTGCCTTTCAGTTACCTAATTTTTTCTTAGTGAAAGTCTGCTTCTTCACTGAAATTTTAGGAAAAACGTTTTCCATCAAGTTTTCATTATATCTTTGCATCTTATGCATATTTAAGTGTTCTGGGACATTTCTTGCTTTCTCTCATCTTGGGATGGCCTGTTCTCCACAGCTGGAGCAACACCTTGCCGGCGGCTGTGAGAGAAGCACGTACCTACCAACTGGAGCATTTCGAAGTCTGAAGGGGCAATCTAAGAGCCTTCAGTGTTAATTTTGTCTGCCTGCTTTTGGAAGAAGTTATATATGTACAGTTACTATTCAAGCAGTGAATTCAACTTCAGAGAGAAGTATCTTCACATTTCTAAAAGAAATATTTTACATTGCTAACTTGGGGGGAGTCTTCCATATGCTGAGTTACAACCAGACACCGTCATACACCCAAAATCAGCAGCACCCATCCCAGCTCCTTCAAAGATAGGAAAGGGTACTGGGGAAGTTATTTTATAAGCAAGGAGATGCCAGTGTGCCCAACAGGCCCCAGCACTCCCCTGCAAGGTGGAGATCCTTCACCTGGCTCTGATAAATAATTCTGTCTACACAAGCCCCACGCCAAACCTGCACCACCAAGCAGCAGCCCCTGGCACAGGAACACAACCCAAGGCCATCAGCAGCCGCGTGCGCCTCTGAAGCACTGGGCTGGCCGCAGCCTTATGCAGAGCCCCTGTGCATCTGCAGTTTATTTAGTCTTATTTTGTGGCTAACTAGTTTCATCAGATCTACAAAGCTCAGCACGAGCACAAAGAAAATGCATGTGGATGTAAAATGGTTTCATATGTAACTATCTCCAGCACTACTCAAAACAAGCTCGGAGCATTGTGCACAAAGCCTTACTTCCTCCATGAAGCACGATTACTAGTTTGGAAAGCTAGAAGTTACTCCAGCAGCACTCCCTCGCTCTCTTCACTAAAAGCACAGATTCCTGGCTTCATGATGATTTTGCTCAGAAGTTACAATAAAGGACAGGCGGTCAGCACAAAGGAAGTTCAGAAGTTTCAAGCTAGTTTGCACTAGCTGTCATATTTGACACTTGTTTTCCCACAAGAACAAGAGTTCTGCTCCATGTTGCTTGGTCAGATCAGAGTTGAAACTGTGCTTTTATCTTAATTGATAGTCTTACACGAAGCCTGCAACTTCCGGAATTAGCCAGCATATCCTGCATCCATACAGTTTCTTTAAGGCTTGATCCTACTTCCACAAAAATCTTCCTCACCTTACTGTTTATTGAAGGAAGAAAAGACTGGAGCTTTAACAAGCTTAATTTCAACTAATGCAGCTACATTAAGCATGTTGGGTAGATGGGGTGCCAGCTAGTAAAAGCAGCCTGAGGCCACTGTTAGCCAGATGTGGGAGAAATGCAGGAAACTCCCTTTCCATTAAACTGTCTTCCAAGGACCAACCAACGAACTAGTTTGGACTGGCTCTCAGGTCCAGGCTATTCTGCATTTCTCTCCACCTGGCAGCACCCTTCCATTTACCGCTTCATCTTTAGATACAAACTAGAGAGGGAGGGAAGAAATCCACGCTGCGATACATCACACCTCCATGCAAGAGGGATTCGATGAAGAACCACCAACACCTTGCACTTCCTTCCATCCAATCTTCCCCACTCAAAACATGACTATTAGTGCTCTGCTAATGTAAGCCACACAGGCAGTATAACAGATATTTAGAGTACTGCTTCATAGAAGATGGGGTTGGGCAGCGTGCCAGTTCGTTGACTGGCCAGTACATTAGTTGGCATTCAGCGAACTACATGCCAGGCTCATCCTCTGGGGTTCCCTGAACATTTTGCCCTGCACACTTAAGTGAACACCTTCCAGGAGAAGCCAAGCCCCTCTGGCTTCACCAGGCTTAGCTCAGCATAGCCACCTTCAGTCCCTTCTGCAGATCCCTGCTCCATACCACTCACTGAACAGGCCACATCTCCTGAGCAAAAAGAAGAAAAGGCTTGTTTCATTTGCACAAGAGATCTTCAGTCTAACAGCAGATAAAGCTACAAACGGCACTGTAGAACACTGCATAGTTTAGGTCAAGATATTGTCTTTGCAGCACAGAATAGCAGAACTGGCCATTTTTCAAGAAAAAAGCTCCAGCACCTAGAAAAGCTAGTTGTAGTTACAAAGCTATTACTAGCAGAAACCCAAGGCCTTCCTACAACTCTTACAACTGCTGCTGTTACTAACCCCTACAGACAGAGGAATCAAGGATTTCACCAAACTGGTTCAAATTCAAACTTCTGCTTCTACAATGGCAGCCTCAGCAAACCGTCCTGTTCTTCTCCCCACTGAGGTGGTCGACACACAAGCAGGCAGATGTTAAAGCAGGGCGCCAAGGTAGTTGTTCTGCTGAAATGCAAGCTGAGCTGGGAGCTCAGGCTAAAGCAGAGGTTTTAAAACACGAGTGCTTCACCGTGGAGCCACCAGAGGCTGACAGCCCTGCCTGGTCCATCCAGAGCAAAGCAAGAGTGGTCACAGCAGCAGGAGACGTCACCTGTGTGGTTGTTTTTAGGAGGGGAGTTTACCTCACCAATTTTCACTTCCCGAAAGCAAGAAGAAAGCCTTTAAGCACTGCATCATTAAGACTTAAGTCTGTTTCTAAGAAATCGAGACCACCAAAGTAGCTTTCTTTGCAGCTTATATTTCACACCTCAGGAGACGTTTGAAAACATGCTTCTAATTATCTTGTCTCAAGGAAGATTAAAAGATGATTTATAAACAAATGCACCATTTATCACATCACATTCTAAGCACAGAGTGGGGGAGGACATTCACAAAAACACGGCTTGTACAAACTTGCTGGAAGTGTCGTGGAGAATAGACAAAGTTAGTCAGTGTAATAATACCTTAATAGATGCGCCTGCAAAACGAGAGAGTTGTTTGATGTGCTGTCCCTGCTTGCCAATAATAGCTCCAACTGCCAAGGCTGGGATGAACAGATGAACAGTCTCAGACTCGGGCTGTTGCTGTGGGGAAAAAAGGAAATATGCAGTGAATGTTTTTGAACATTATGAATCAGACTGACAGGAAAACTGGTATGGAACAAGCATGCATGGAAATGAGGGAGCAATCTTATGATGCTCTCTGAAGTCTGAATATTAAGGGTCTGCCTTTTTTCTGGAAATCATTGAATTCAAGAACATGAAAGAACAGTTTGAGCCAAAAGAGGATTCTTCTATCTTTTATAAAATGATTGCAATTTTCATGCCTAGAAGTTCTTCTAAAAACCATCGAGTCGTTGCTTCTTCACAAGGCATTCGTTCTTACCTGTCACTGTCTTGATGCGTTTCCACATGCAAGACTCTGCAGATGAGGCTGCCACAAGTGAACGGGCTACAGTCGGAGCAGCCAAACTCTTTCTAGTTTTCCTAGCTTTTTTTTTTTTAATTTTAGATTGTGCTGAGGGCTGCACAAAAAGCCTCAGAGTTACATATATGCTACAATTTCCTTTGTGTGGGAGTAATCTGGAATGATAGCCAGCATGAAAATTGCCAGTGGTTCCTCCTGTGTAATATTATGCAACAGCCGGGGTTCTGGCAGCGGGCCCAAAGCAGGCCAGTAAATTAAAGGCGAGATGAGGCGTTTGTAAAAGCGAGAGGGCCCGAGCGCTGCGCCCACTGGATACCAGGCACCACCGCGGCTTTCTATGGCTTTCAAGCAGACACCCCAGCTGGAGAACACAACCTAACACTCAAGCTCCTCTTTATGTGCTGCATAGCAGTGATCAGACCACAGGGCTATATATGCCACGTTAAACCATAACTATTTTACCAGCCTCAGAAGCAGCTTCTGAAGAGCTCATCTCGGGCTAGCAGAGCACCGCCGAGTGCCCACTACACTGCAGTACCATTAATCCGTCCATTTGCGTCAGGATTACTTCTCAAAAGCACTTCACACAAGCCCTTCTGTGAACTAGAAGGCATTTAAGACCTCTATTGAAAGAAATACCTTCCTCTGTGTCGCCCTCGCATGCGGCTTCTGAATTTGTTGCCTTCATCCTCAGCAGGAAGGCCCATGAACCCTCTTCCTGCAGGGGCCTTCAAGTGAAAGGCCTTCACCTTCACACCTCCACCCTCGGGCCTGCCCCACAGCCCAGCCCCAGCGCCCATCGGCAGGGCACGGGGACCAACCTGCTCGCTTTGCTCTCCTGTGAGCCGTGGTGAGGGTACAGGGCCACGTGCAGAGCCCCACCAAAGCAGCCTTTGCCACGATGCTTTAAGAAATAAACACTATACACAACGCAAAACAAAAAGCCACCGATTTTGCTGTAATCCAGCAACAACAGCCCATTGCTACTTTAATGTAAGCGTCTCAGGAACGTCTTTCAAGGGGAAGCAAAGCCCCAGCACATTAACCGTAAACAAATCAGAACAAAATGCTTGTTTCCAAGTTTTACTGCTTTCTTTTGGTAAACACAAGTCAACCGTAACCTCAGGGGAAAAAATTCCAGGCACAGCTCCACGGACCAGGTGAAGAAACCCCAAAATAGGATATTTAGAATAGAAACGCGCTCTGCCAGTCGCTTTAGGTGATTGCCACCGTTACACAATTCGCCCCATGCTTCCACAGGTACGAGACAGCAGCATTCAGGGGCAGCTCGTGCTGCTCTTAGCCCACGTTTCCCCTGGACACAGGATCCATCCCTCTGCCACCAGCCTCCCCGCTCCTCCTCGTGACCTGGGGCCAGCAGGACTGCGGCTGCTTTGTGGTGCCGGCGGAGGATCCCTGACCTGAATAACCACAGAGCCACATGAATGGCAGTCCTGGAGCAAGGGAGGAAACAAGAGTAACTAGGTCAGGGCATGGGAAGAGGTGGAACAGCTCTTTTAACCTGCCTAGAGAAAGGTTTAAAGTGATCTCAAAAACTCTGCCCTGAAACTACGTATTTGTAATGAAAGATAGCAGTCATTTCGGTATAGATGTTAAACCACTTTCCAGAAGATTACTCATTTTCTCCTCTTATTACTACCAACATCCTGTGAGTGTACTCAGAGTAAATCCTTTTACACCTTCATCACGAATCCAGCAAGATTTCCAGTAATTTGGAAACGCTACCGTGGATGCTTGGCTGATGGCATCACTTTGGAGAAGTTTCTGAACGGATACAAATTTGTGAGACATTTGTTTGTTCCAGTTCCGTTGCAAGAACCCGCACTACCTGCACTGGGTGTAGACACCACGTCTCTTTCCAGCTAATCACAGACATCTTCACAGACAGCTTAGCTGCTCTTTGCAGTGACCTCCACCTTCAGTTATCCCCACACCAGCTCCTGCAGGACTCCTCTGCCAAATTTTCCTTCCCCACGAGCAGCCCCAGCCCCCCTCTTCCAGCTACACTTCAAGCTAATTCAAACAACGCTGCTACAGATCAAACGTGCAGCTCGAGCTGGTTGTCAAGAAGTTGCACAGCTTCTACCTCGATCCACCTCCAGACATTTCTCTCCTATACAAACGAAGCAAACTTCATTACTTTTGTTTGCAGATATTTCCTGCCTTCCCTCTGTTGCCCATCTGCCTGCAGCACAGTTTTCCCCTCTTCTTCCCAACGCTTGATTTCCAGCCGCTCTCTTGGCTAGATTCAATTCACCACTGAAATTCCTTTCTGCTGCCTCACCCTTAAACATGAAACATGGGCAACAAAAGCAATGAAAGACAGAAGACATACACGTGCCTTCCCAACCCTACAATCAGCTCACTGCAGCTCTCTCCCCGTCCATCCTTGTAATTTTGACTTGCTGATGTTTATTTATGCATTGTGAGTGAGGTTCCTTAACACTACAATCCCATTTTGGTGTAATAGCGATATATGTTCATAAGGGAAGGGAGGAGAATTTGTCCATGCTGAGCTGATTGCATCTTGTCATTTTTCATATTCTTGTTTGCAGAAGTACATTGGCACATGTGTGTAACCAAATTCATCTTCAGTATAATATGGGATTATGAGAAATTATGTCCATTTCCTCACCCACCCTGATTTTTAACCACTCAAAAGAAATACTGTTTGATTTGTTTTAAAGCAGGGACGTCAAAAAAGACAGGTCTTTCTTTTTTCTTCTGGCAGAAATCAAGTATAACAAAGACTTCAGGAGCAAATAAATTGAACTTGGAGTTATGACAATCTGTTCATGTCCTTACCCACAATCATTTGAAAATAATTTTATATTTACTGGAAGGCTATCTTCCAAAAGAAACACATCAAAACATAATGCAATGACTGCACCACCCATCAATCTCACAGATGCTTCTGGTGAGCTTAGGAGGGGAAAAAAAGTCAACTATAATTTAATCTTCTCCATGCCATGCCACATAAGTCATGTAGCTTTCCAGGAACTTCTAGCATGAGTTATATCAGAAATAGATTCCTAGATCTTAAACATATGTTAGAGGCACTAAATTTAGGAAACTCGTTTCCAAATGTGTGCAATCTGAGCTTTGCATTCACTCCCATAACAAGGCCAAAAGCAGCTTCCTTAAACGTACAGTTAAAATTTAAGGACTAAAATGCATACATTTTGGAGAATAATCATCCATTTGGACTCTGGAAAGCACCCTGCAGTTCATCTCATAGTTGTCTTTCTAAATTAAGAGTGCTACTAAAAAGACTGTTTCAAAGCTATTGGGGTAGGGAGAAAGATGCTTTATCAGGTCGTGTATATTGTGCTTTAACAGGAGCTGTAGCACTGGAAGATAGGTTCACTAATATTTACAGCGAATTTACCATTTCACCAGGTTTATATCCTGCTCAGAGAAGGATGAATCTTTTTTTTCAGAATTTTAAAACAGATTCGTCTTCAAGATAGTTAACTTATGATAGGTCTTCATCTTTTTTAATTTGAAAGGCCTTACCGGTATGGTTATAAACCTAATTGTTTTTCAGTTTAAAGATTAAAGTAGCACAGACTCTTTATTGAAGCTGTAAAGTTCATTAATCGTGGAATTATTATTAGTAGTACTCATCGACTAGTTTTTGACACCAGTAAGGTCTCCTGCACGTGGAGAGTTCTTTGTGCTTCCCAGATAACTTTATTTTCTACCCACATAACAAAACAGTTTGTTCAAGACCAGTCCTGGGAACTGACTTCACATAAAAACATTGAAAAACAATTTTAAAAGTATGAATCTAAGCTCTCCAAGACATATATGGTCCAATATGTCCACCTTAACTTCTAAGTAAGTGCCTCGGAGGTCTGTGGTGCACTGAAGACCTCTTTTGCCCCAGCAACATTTGTTAGGTGGGCCTGGGACTAGTTGCTTCGTACCTTTAACCAGGTCCAAACAGTACAAAAGCAGCGTGGGGGGAACTGTCGTTGTTTTGTTCATTCCTGCTACCTGATGGAAGCTCAGCTGCTGATCGAATAGGTTACATTCGGTTTGACCTGCATACTTCTGGGTGGTGGGGCAGGAAGCCTGCGCACACCTGAGAGATCTGGGGAGAGATTTTTGTCTCAGATAGGCGGGGCGCACAGACTGCCAGAAGGTTTGCTCAGATGGAGAGCTTCGTTTCTTAGAATCAAAAAAAGAACAACTCCGGAAACTGAGATTTCTTAGTTCTAAGGAACAGATTCTTCAAGAGCACGCTGACCAGAAACAATTAATTTAGTTCGTAAGCAGCTGCTAATACTTGCTTTGTTTCTACAAAAATCAGCATGCTTTAAACAAAAACAGACTTAATAAGCATTTTTCATCCATATCCAGCACGTTTAACTAATGAAAACAATTTTAAATGCCATTTTTGTTCATTAATTGGATTCCAATTTCCATCCAAATGTAGCCTGATTAAAATTAGAACTAAAAAATTAATCAAGCTAATAAGAAAAGCACCATTCATTTAAAAAAACACACAAAATAGAGCAAATATATTAACAGAAGCAAACTAACCTGAATATTTGTTTAAACAGAAAGATTCACTATGTGAACAAAAGGTAGCTGTGGCACTACAGGCTACACTACGGCTTTCAGAAAGGTGACTGAATTACTGACGTAAAATGAAATAAGTCAACTTAAATCACATTTCCTGCTTGCTCATTTAAATCACGATCAAAAACAGTAATCTAACACACAGATGTTAGTTAGTCCACACTGCTGGATGAAGCTAAGCAACTCCTGCACACAGTAACTAACGTTTTAGACTAGCCCAACCCTTTTTCCCCTAGTAGATTGGATGCGTTTCCTTCCAGGCCTCCTACAAGTCCAGGAACACCAGCCCCAGCCCTCTGCTATCTGTCCCTAGTGTAACAGCCCACACAGACTTTAAAAATTATTTCTATTTTAAATTCCCACCTCCTTCCAAGATTTAACTTAATCTGATCCTAAACACCTGCTGCTTGCCTGGAGATCCTACCCTGCAGGCACCATAGGATGGTCCCTTCCCTCCACCCAGACTCCACAGCCCTAGAAGATTTTTCCAGGACATTTTTCCAGGAGCAGCACTTCTCTGCTACTATTCCCTACAACCTGAGCAACCTGGCTCAGCACAGAATGGTTATTTTCGTTTCCAGAGCCTCTGCTGGGGTGAGGTTATTCCCTTCACTGGGATATTGCCCATGCCCTTCAGTGCAAGGGCAATCAGTACTCACCACAGCTAGAAGCTGAAGACTCCCAGCCAAGCAAAACTGCAGATTCATTCTTCTTCCTGCACTGCTTGCCTACTTAGAAAGATCTGTTGAGCCCTAAAGGTTTCCTGTCGGATAAACTTATCTTAGCTTTCTTCTTCCAAGGCCCAGTGCATCAGTCCTGCAGACTGTGCATGAAAAGGAAAGCATTTCCCTTACCTGCTACTTCTGAAAGAGAAGCATTCATCATCTTCTCACGCTTGCCTAACAGCCAAAGCGTGGCCAGGCAAGAATGAACACTCAAAAGTCACAGATGATTCTTCAGATGGATGGTGGTAGGGAAGAGTAGGACCCAGACCAACAAAACTGTGGGACTGTGCATCACATCTGGGGATTGGTCTTGGGTTTTCTCATTGTCTTTTTGTCTTAAATGGAGTTTTGCCTCCTCTGTTCTTCTCCAAGATGAACTCCTCTCTTGCTTTCACCTCAAGCTACTAGGGGTTAGCTCTCAGCCAGTACGGGTGTATTCCCACCCTTTGAAGGGCTAGTGAGGGGAAATGGGTTTTATTTTATGGCCCTCATGTTACCTTGAGCACTAATCTCAGTCTTTTTCTACAAGCCTGCCAACAGCATGATTTTTTTCCCAGTCATCTCTTTAAGTGTCTCCACAGACCCCTTGCTCCATCAAATGTATGTGGTTGGTAAACCCGTTGCAACATTTGGGATAAGGCTGTAAATCTTTAAAATATTGCACCCACTGAAGTAAATAGGATTTTGTGCCAGACGTCAGTGGGAGCAGAATCAGATCACTGTTTTCTAAGCCTGTTCTGCATTCCCAGTATATGTTTTCATTTACTCTAAATGTGCTGCAAATGAATTACCTTCGGATGAGGCATTTATTTTAAGTCACAAAGTCATGTTATCCGTTTCTAGCCAGCAGCAGTTTTTAGCTGTGAGGGAAATAAGAACTATTTTAAGACTGCATGAAACAGTTTCAGCCACTGTTTGTCTACCATCTAGCAGAGTGGGTTATTGCTTTTGCTGGTCTTTGTTGTTGTTTTTAAATGCTAAAACACATCCACTTGGTAAAGAAGAGGCACTAGAAGATAACTGCTTAAAGAAGCTCTCATTTGCCAACCCCCTTTCCCAACTGCCACCATCAGGCGAGACCGAGATTCCAGTGATTCACTTGGTCCTCAAATACCCTTAACTTTGTCAGGAAGTAATGTACCATTTTCTTCAGATCCCCTACCAGATCCAAAGCCAAAGCTTAAACCATGTTTTTGCAATGCCCTGTGAAGAATTATTCTGGCCTACAGCTGCACTAAGCATTCTTATTTAGTTAGTAATAAGTTTGCAGAAAGGGGAAAACCAACATTAAGCCAAGTATCCCTAAAGACATTCCAGTAAGAATCAGTGCATTAACATAAAATTAGCTTCCGACACTGGTGAAAGAAATCCTACTGTATTCATTTTCCAATACTAACACTAAAACTAAGCCTTTGTTAGAAACAAAGGGCTCATTAAGAGAAGCCTGAAGTCTTGGTAGATATACCTAATCTGACCCAAAGCTTTACAACACCCTTGAAAATACCTTTTGTGTCACCATTTCATACATCAGTTGAAGCGGTGCTGCCAGTTTAACAAACTGAAGCCCAAGCTTCCTCACTCCCCAAGCTTTCTGCATTTGTTTAGAACAGATTACAGCTTGTGCTGCAGTTCCAAAAGCTTCCGCCATACTTCCTGCACCCAGAAGGTAATAGGAAGTTCTCACTGCTGATTTCAGTCTGTAAAGAGCTAGCAAAGCACAATTTAGAAGAAGCAATGCACATTTTTGGCTTACCTTTGGACGCCCTGAAGTGTCACCTGCTTTCCCCATCCACACACAGTTCTGCCACCACCCAGGGCTGCATCTTCCCATGAGCTCCAAGCTGGTGCAAGGAATGGTGTGAGAGGTTTCCAGCTACAAGTAACTCCCCCAGCAGCTTCACCACCATGCTTGTTCACCACCATGCTTGTAGCAACTTCCTCCTAGCATGGCCAGGAGCTCATGACACCAATCCCTTCCACTGCCCAGATCAATGCAACGCTGTATTGGGTATGTGACCCCCCCTTACCCTCACGGGCATTACTGCTTCATCTCTAGCTGATTATTGCACACTAGCCTTACCCTAAAATAAGCAGGATTATTTTAAGAGTAGCCCCTTTGTAGTACTCACTCCACTTCTTGGCTCTGAACTTGAGTGCTTCTCATCACCATGATCTTCTACCTGGCAAGCCAAGGGGATCTCCTCATACTACTCGAAGTCACTAACACAACTCCACTTATCAGAAGTGTTTCCAATACGGAAACCTAGCCAGGAACAGGGAGGATAGCAATCACGGAGGCAGAGAGGGAACATTTTCTGGCAGGCTGGTTATAAGGCATTTCACAAGCAGGAACAGGTCTGACATTTCTGAACCCTATTTTTGCAAAATCTAATTGCTTTTTTTGGCGTAGTGGCCAATCTGCTACCTTTTGTTCTGAACAGATAGCCAAAACCAAAAATCAGCACAAGGAACAAATCCTGCAACTACGTAACAGGGAACTTTGCTGGTCATTCACATGCAGAAAACCTAGGTATTCAGTGCTGTAACACCACACAGCCACTAAAACAAGAGTGATGCTTATGTATAAGAGCACTTCCACTGCAAAACTCGTGGCTGTGGTGCACCAGCTACTGGACACTCCAGACTCCTCAAAGGTACACATGAAATCAATGGCTGTGAAAGATACAGGTACCCTTCATTCCTGGTTTATAAAGACAGTGCTCTGAGAAGCCTGAGAAGCTGCAGGGAAAACAGGTTGTGAAAACACAGGGAGGTCACTTGTTTTTCCATCGTCTTTAACAAACAAGAGATGGAGCCAGCTACACCAGAATGAGGACTTGACCTATTTTTGGATTTGGCCTGAAGGAGCTCAGCACATTGTAGTAACAAAGTATTGTTTGGTACCTTAAGGAATTAAGCTTCTCATGTAGCTTAATATTCAGAAGATGCTGAGCCTGTTAATTAGAGTTTAGGAGTCTGAGATGTTCACGGATACCACCGAAATCTTCCCACCACGTGAATATGGGAACAGGGCTCTAGCACAAACTCTCATCTCTGGTCCCAGGGAACTACAGGGAAAAATACAAGTATCCAAAACTGCGGGGAGGAAGGTACCATTTTTGTTTTAAAAATAGTGCATTCCTGGTTAGCCAGACACACCATTTGCATTATGACAACTTCAGAACTGTACGAAGAGTTATTAAGAATAGCTGAAGACTTCAACACCTTGCAAAACGTGCCTGCCATCAACTAGACAGATTTTTGTACATCATATGGTGCCAGCTGCATTTTTACTCCCCACCATTCCCCTTGCTGGGGACCAGTCCATCTCCAGAGGCAGAATAGTTTCTGATCGCTCTGGACAAGGGCCCCTGTCAACACAGCATGGCAGGGCAGGAGACTTGAAGGCAGTGGGACGACCGACCATTTTCTCTATGGATAGAACAATCCCACAACATTTTGCAACCTGGGGCACATTTTTTACATGTCAAAGAAGCTTTGTTCATAAATTTATGAAAGGCATATTCAAGGCACCAAGGTTACAGTCTCAAAAAGAAGTCTAATGGGCTAGCAGCTTTTTTATTTTTGAGACAGTGCTGTTTTCCTATAGTGCCCTCCTCAAGACTGTGTGTGCTGCACATGTATGGTTTTCATTTCACTGATATAAAACCATTTTGTGAAAACACTGCCAAATCCTCCTTCATCCCCCCTCAAAACCACATCCTCTTTTGGCTGTAGGACAGCTCCTTACAAAATCATCTACCGCTTAACAAGCTAACCAAATTAGGGCAAAGCCACTTAGACTACACAAATTATAGATGTACATACATTACTACTCCTGGGTAGTTTAGACAAAACAGTTGCACAAGCTAATCCTATCAAACCCAGACATCCAAAGGAGCCCAACTCCACCAAGAAAGAGTCAAAGTACCTGGAAGCATAGGACAGTTTTTCCTCTTCCTTGTCTCTCTCATCTATGCTCAGGGCATCAAATGAAGGCCCTCAATGAAGCAATTTTTCATTTTAAAATACTTTTCTTTCCTGCCAAAAGCACAATACAGTTATTTCTTCTCACATCTATGCGATATAGAAGAACTCTTCTTTATTATTTCTGAAAATTACTGGAGAATAAAGAAGGAATCTGTCTTGAACACAACATCTTCTAAGAAGGAAGTTTTCCATTGGCATATTCCTCACCTGCAACAAAAACCCTTAAAAGATGGCGAAAAAGGAAAGCAACCTGTCAAGCCTAGCCGCACAGGATGATTCTTCATCATTGGAGAAAGGTGGTTTGATTTGGTTTTGTTTCCTCTAGGAATTTTTTTTTCTTCTCCCCCTTCCCCCAGACATCTCTATGCATATCCCACAACCTAAAAATGAACTGTGAGGCTAAGGAAAAGGTTAGAAAAATGCATTTTGAGGGCAGAGCCCCAAGAAGCTACCATCGGTGTGCAAGACTACCAGTACAGAAAGCAGCTGCGCTGTGAGCACAGGAGCAGCTCTTCACCTCAGCTAGTTCTCACAGAGCAGAAATCCTGCTGATTCCTACAGGAACTTGTGGACGCAGGAGACCAGCTGGCATGACCTCCTCTCGAGGAGGAAAGCTGTCTCTCTCTCACCTTCCAACATGTTTCGGTACATCTACCAGGTGACAGAGATCCTTTAACAGGAGCATTACTTCTGACTGTTACAGGACATTCAAGGACAGGATAAACTCTCAACAGGTTCGCTCTCCCTCTCCCTCATCCCTTGGGATGCCAACTTTCAGACCCAAAGGATACAAAAACAACACAGTCAAATGTACAATTAAGCACGAAATTTCAATTGTAAGAGAAAGGGTGCAACCCACTTAACCCCAGCAGATTGGCCAAGTGTATTTAATTGAATGAGCGTTCATAGTTGAACTTCAAGACAAGGATTTCTTGTTTGGTTGATGCTTTAAACTGTTCAGCTTTACACAAGAACAAACATTTATCTTGAGAGACAAGCATGTTCGTATTCTCCCCCAAGTTCAGAAGACAAACGGAAAGTTCATCACACCAGCTTTGAGCAGTACAATGCTATCTGAAGCGGTTTGTCTGGGATACTTCTCATTTTTCTTGGTAACACAACTCCTGGAAAACGTAAGCGTGGGTGTACTCACATTTACAAAGTCTTACTTTCCTCCTCGTACACAACCCAATTCTTTGTGCTGATGCTCAGCTCATGGCATGTCTACAAGTGACAGGAGGCAGACTAACGAAACTATTGGCAGTCATGTCCAAAATGCAGCACACAAGCATTCAAGTGCAGAGCTAAGGAGAGAGACTTAAGGGTAAACAGAAAGCAATGGCTCTTCAGACCCAACAGCAGCTGGGCAAGACATCAGCTACAAAGAGGACCAGAAAGGCCACCAGTCCTTAGTATGGTCACACAAGGGTACCCATTCATCAAGAAAGCCAGTAGTGTTATCATATCAGGATTGTAAGAATAAAATCACATCAGTTTACCAGCACCAAGAATTTTTAACTCAATATTCTTAACCAGCTGATACATTTCTCAACTCCTACATTTTCCTCCAGTCTTAAAATGTTTCAACAATTCCTACACATTCTGCTTCGCCTGTCTTTTAGGAGGACAGAGACAGCATACAGATCTTGGGTTTTTGCAAGATACAGAAGAATTCATATTAATAGAACTATGCAATGCTATTGCATCCCATTCAGATGGCTACACAAAATGAGTGCTTTAAACAGGCAAACAGAGCCCGGACTCTGCAACATAAAGAATTGTTGCTAGTGATAAGCAAATACCAAATAAACCCCATGGTTATCTGGCACTAGACCTGGTGCTCAGACACCGTTAGCCACGTGCAGCAGCCACGTGCCTGCACATGTGTTTACACCCAGACAGACATACCAAGGACAGCCTGTGCCTTCCTGCATGCACTCTGCTGCCAGGACAGAGGGTAAAGCTACAACCAGCTTCTTAGCGAGACAGAAGCTACATCTGGTAGCCTCAATTAGATAAGGCTGTAATAAGACTCCGATGCTATCCACCAGCGTGAATCACTGTGGAAACAGACCCTAGAGAATGAGGCTTTTGGGTCAGGTGGAAATTGCTCTCATGAACATGGCTCAGGCCAAAGAGCTAAATCCAATGCAGGTAACATGAACATCTCCTGTGTCTGTGCTGCTGGGCTGATCCTGAAGCAGGTGGAGAGCAGCGTTCACACTTTTATTGAATATGTATTGAAGTTTTGTGTGGAGAGATGGAGAGGAGGAAGCACCACACAGCTCACAATAGCACAACTACACCTCCCAAACTACTCAGTTCCAAGCTCTTGAAAACTTGATTTTAGGAACACTTGGCTATGGCTGTGTAGATGGGAGTTCAGACTTGTCACTGTAAACTCTGGCAGAAGAACAAAACCCAAACCTGTTTACTATACGAATTTTCTTTCTACCCATGTGAATAAGCAACAACAGGAATATGACAGACGTTTGTTTTGATAATTAAGATGACACCTCAGTTTCTTTGGGAGCCAAGTCCTACACAAATTCACAGCAACACCTTGTACCTAGAAAATACTACATCTGAAGGATGAACTGCATATGGAAACTTCTGTAAATGCCCCGAGCCCACCACCCACCTACTTCTTCTGACCTAAGGGAGAGACACTTGCAAGTCTATCTCCACAACAAAGTGAAGAAAATACCTTCCATACATTTAAAGGTATTCAGACAAAAGCTTCACCTCTCTCAGGAGGCTCCGGGTTATGAGGGAACCTCCTGTGCAAATTTATTTTGATAAAAATGAGCAAAACGGCAGTGAGATATACTTAATACACCCCGGTGCCAGCAGTATTTTCAGACATGATTTTCAACTGCCTGAAAGGGATATCCTCAATGCCAGCTTACCAGCACTAAGCATACGAGGGCATCACTCAAAGCAAGCTAAAGGGTCTTGGGTTGCCTAAACACCTTTGCTAAAACAAGGAACTTGCTAACAAATAGCTTATACGCAAACAGACATGAAATCTCCCTCTGATTTCTTCATTTATGTCTCTAAGACCTTCTTTCCCTGAAGTCTTTTTAACTTTTTTCTTTTTAATTCTATTTTAATCTATTACTTGCTCTCCTAGATCCCCCTCTGTGGTTACCTTTAGCCTTAAGTTTTTTTCACTTCTCTTCTAAATATAGCCAGCCCTTTTCACTTGTTCTTTTTTCTTCTACATATCCCCAATACTGTATTTAAACAGTATTAAAAGTTATATTTCAAAAATAAAATGTATTACTGAAGGAAAGAAGTTGGAGGAGAAAAATCAGAAATTAACCTCATACAAAAGGATTTAAGAGCCTTTGTAGAACACACACAAAAAAAACAATGTTTTGTTTTCCAAAAACATCCATTTAAAAATAAAAAAAGTAAAAAGAGAAACCTCATTGTTTTCCTTGTTTCCCTCTCCCCAGAGTGGGAGAGATACTCCAAAAGCAAATCAGAGGGGCTGGCTTGCCAGAAGCTCACAGAACTACATACTATAAGGTAATATACAAGGAAAGAAAGTCGTGGTTAAAGAAAGTTGTGGTAGTTTCAATTGTTCATGCATTTGTGTTCAAGAAGCTCTTTGCTTCAGCTTCAGGGGCTGTCTTGGTACAAGAGCCAAGATCCCAAAAGCCATCAGAACTCATTCTTCATATTTGTGAGTTTATCCCTCATTAGCTTATCACACATACAGCCTACCTGGAACAAGAGCTTGTTCAAAGGATCAAGCAGACAGGGGGAACAGGAGTCAGAGTTCAGAGAGCAAGGTCCATCCAGCTCCAAAGTCTCTACATTTTCTACAAGTTAATAGTTATTTTTGGTGACCTTTTTCCAGATGGTGCCACTATCCTATTTCCAAAAACCCAGAAACTTCCAGAGATCCTAGTAGGCCAACAAAGGTGCATCTCTGGGGGAAAGTGGCCTACTGACAGAGGGACAGACATGCATAAGACTGAAGTTGCCAAATTCAACACTGTTTGGGTGCGTATTCAAAGTAAAAGCAAGAAAGAATCATGACAAGAGAAAAAGTGAGGAAAAAATGAAAACAAAACAAGTGAGGAACAAAACCATAGGCTTACACTATGAAGCTCTCAAGAATTGTAAAACAGTTTGCAAATTTGAAGAAACAAGAAAAAACTACACTCTTCATTACCACCAAAGCAAAGAAAGTTACATACTGTTAACAAATCATCTCTAGTTTCTCTTAAATAGAACAAATTGAGGCATTCCATTACAACAACAGATGGCATTTTACACAATACAATGAATCCAAAACCTGGGTGAATCCAAAACCTGGGGTCTTTAGTTAGTTTAGTCTACCACTAATTAAACTGGAAAGGAACTGTGGGGAGGGAAAGATTGTTTGTCATACACAGAGGCACCGCTATTAGCAGTGAGCTAACTGGGTATAAACATATTTCTGTTGTGGTTCTCACTGGAACCTTTTCCTGATAAAGCCACTATTATACTGAATATAGTTTATAATACATTCATGTCACCCAAGCTGTTCATTCCCACAAACAATGCTGCAAGTGTGGAATTTTCCCTGTTCCTTTCCGTGACATTTTCTTGGCTTCTTCCTCTGGGAAAAATATTTAGGCAACAAATTCCCTTTAGTGCAATTTATGTAGGCCCACTTGAGTCGTTTGATCAAGTTCAGTGTGCAGTGCTGCATTTTCACTGTTCTAGTTCATGGAGTCTCAGACCTACCTCTCTAGAAGTCACTGTTGAGCAAAGAGGAGGGCAAAGTCAGCCACATCAGGGTTTGTAAAGCTCCATCATCCACTTATTAAGCACTCACTTTGAAAATTCATCTTACACTGAATTACTAACAACAACCACCACCAAAAAAAAAGAAAGTTGGAAAATCTCCTCTATGTCAGTTGTCTTTTCTTTACTAGCAAGCAGAGTACCTTCTCTTTCCAGAGAGGCTCTGGCACTATGATAAAACAAATTCTCTTCTGCTCCATAGCAAAACCAACTCATTTATCACTACTGAGCAGCACTGGATTTGAGTAAGATTCTACTGGGCCTTTTCACTTATTTCTTAGAGAGCAGCATGGCAAGTAAATCACAGATTTCTGGAGATTAATCCATGAAATTTAAATCCTACATAGTTCGGAATACTTCATTTCAACAGGGCTTGCACCTTTATAAAACTGCTACAATCAAACATCTTTGCTACAAACAGATCCCTGCTTCAAGACTCACTTTTTAGCTTCCAGATGAGCAGAAATACAACTGCAGATCAGCATTTTGTTACTTGCAAGCTTCTAGCAACTTTTAAATTCCACTTCATACCTGATTTCTTTGTGCAATAATTCAAGTTCTCTATAAAATAGAATCTAATACTCTTCCAAAAAGCACTGTTTGCTGGTTTCACTGAGCATTTCAGTAAATGACCAATGAACACCTGTTGTCAGGTGCTGCTCATGGAATATTTTTGGTGTATAAAGCAAGCAGGGAGACAAATACTTAGAAAACTGACAGAACATAGCTACTAATACACTGTTCCCAGATCTTCAAGGTAATTTGACAACAACAGATTTGAACAGCAGCATTGTGCAGACTAACATCACTACCCACTAACCACCCGAAATCAGAGACTCGCCTTACCCCAAATGGTGGATACGAAGCAGCAGCAGCAGCGGAGGCAACGCTCACTGCGGGAGGTGGTATTCCTGAAGAAGAAGGTGGGAACAGACCCAAGGCATTCAGATTTAATCCAGGAATTAAATGTGCTTGAAGCTGCAAAGGTAGAAGAGTTATTTTAGATTTACAGTTCCCATTAAGTTTAATCAAAAAGCTAGTTGACATAAACTTTTTGACATAGTGAAGTTTTAAGTTTAATAAAAATGCTAGTTTACATAGACCTTTTTAGAAGATGTCAGTATGTTCTTTAAGGTTTTCATCTCCATTACCCCAAGGACTCAGCTTCAAGCTTTTTCCCATACATACACACAGAGCAATAATGTTAAAAACACAACTGTACTAGGAGAGGCGGCTGAGAGTCACTTGCTACAACTTAATCAAGTGAAATATATAACCTGTTTGCAGCAAGAAAATCAGGCAATAGTATCATTTACTTTCAGAGTGAACAAAATTACCAGAGAAAATCACTTTGGCTCTATACTAAAAAAAACAACATCCAGTCCTGTACAATCAGAGAAATCTTATGCACTAGCCCCGTTTTCTCATATATCCTACACTATAACCTCATCTTTCCTCCCTGCATGCAGAAAATCTTCCATCCGTGTCTGCAAAAGATGAAGATCCCACTAGTGTTTGCTGGGAAAGCATCAGCTTTGAAGTTTTTTTCAGTACCATTTTTGACTGCCAAATTATTGCCTAGTAATACAACTATGCCTTAGAAAGGCTTCAGCTAGAGACTGACACCATCTCACGACATCAAGATAACCCAGGCATGAGACATCAACAACAGACCTCAACGCCTGACCAACTACCCTAACCACAACTACTTAAACTTGAAATCCCTCCAGTAATTGAAGTAGATTTCTGCTTACCACACCTTTGCTCAGTAGCAGAGCAGAAATCACTATACGAAGCAAAAATGCAGCACAATAAAAACTTTTTGTACTTGTGTAGATTGAGTCCTGCCATTTGCACAGCATGGGAAAAAAAGTGGGGAAAATATTCTCTCCACCCAGTAGTGAAGCCATAAGGAAGAGTCATTTCTAGAAAATGACACTACTGTAAATTTGAGAAGTATTTTCAGCCTGATCCTAGCCCATTAGATTTGGTTATACTAGCACACAAAAAGCTTTTCATGGCTTACCAACAATTGCAGTTGTTTCCCAATATGCATTAGTAATACCTTGGCAAACTAATGTGGTGTGGTTTACTTTTTGTTTGTTTTGTTTTGTGTTTTTTTTTTTTTGTTTTTAATATAGACAGTTATTCAAAGATGATTGATTTTCTCGTATATATCAAGAATAATCTTAATATAGCCTTCTTAAATTAAACAATTGAAAGCAGCAGAGATCCATCTTCTGTATGCTATGCTTTTAAAATTAAGAGATTAGGAGTCATGACTTTAAGAAACATACAATATAGCACAAACCACATCAGCAAACACATTCCTGTTAAGGCTTCTGCAACAAGAAAACATGAAATCCTCATTCATTTCCCCAATCTAAATTAATTTCTCAGTTTTCTTACTCAAAACAAACTGGCAGAGAAAGCATTCATTAAAAACAATAATAATAATAATTTAAAGAAAGAAAACATACACAAGCCCAATGAGCAAATGCAAGAATTAGAGTGGTTGCAAAGGTGAAATTCTGATTGGATATTGGAAATTTTCCCCAGAGAGACTCTGGACTCTACCCATGGAGATGTCCCAAAGGGAATAAGGCTTTACACCACCTCATTTGGCTTTGAAACAGGCCCTGAACAGAGCAACAACCATGTTGGGACTGATGACCTCTAGAGGTCCAGCACACCTAAATGTTCTGTGATTCTAACTCCAAAAAGTGCCCGTGCCACAAGACAACTCACGTTCATAGCAGCAATATCATTTTCATAGGACTCCCTGATTTTCTTCATAATTTCTTCCTCGGCCTTGGCACAAGTTTCGATACTGCCTTTAACTGTAATGGTCCTTTCCGGATTATAGAGTGTCAAGTCCTGCAACCTACAGAGGAAACAGAAGCACAATTAATTAGCAAAGAGCAGAAGGCCATCAATGTTTATCAGTTGTGTGTGAGGACATCCAAACATGTTGAGTTTGCCTTCCAGACAGCATAATATCAGTTCACAACATGGCTCAAACACTTCTGAGAGAATCTGGAGAAACTCTACCCTCTCGGCAATCCCAGCAGAAGTCACCACAGCAAGGTTGGGCTTCACATGCTTGTGATGCACTGAGGTGCAATATGAAATGGAAAATAGCAGACACTAGTAGAACATGAGCTGCAGAGCAGTGCAGCAATGCTCAACCCTGCCAGAGGGCTTCAGGTATTTCAGACATCCCAGAAATAGATTAAGGAACTTTTGTTCCTTAAAAATACTGGTCTCCTGAAGGAAGAAAGGGAAAAAGCCCAACTCCCAGTGAAACTGCAGGAGAGACTCCAAATCCTCACAAAGGGAGAACAAAATGCTGCGTGCAAGTCGCCATTTGCAGTGAAACACTAGTAACTGCCCACAGAAATGGAACGGTTACAGCATTAAGCTCCAGTGCTTCGGTAGGCAACTTAAGCTGGCCCATTCTGATAAAATGGAAGGTGGCTGGGAAGCCATGCCCACAGACTGCGAAACGGTGAGCTGAGGAAGCAGTGAGCAATTTAAAAAGTCAGAGCAGAATGCAGGAGAAGTGAGGAAGCTGATGATAGGGCAGAGAAAGCATGCCAGGCTTTCTCTCTTGCACATCAGACAGTGTGGCAACCTATGCATCTCCATCAAGCAGCAGCAAGCATGAGATGCAGCCACAAAGCAATCCTTCAGTTTCCAGTGTGAGCACCAAGTTACTGCCTCAGGGAGGAAAGTGGTGGACAACACCCCCAAATAATAGGAAACTTTCCCAAACCAGCTGCTTTAACTTTATTGACAAGCTTACCCAAAGCCTAAATGAAGAGAGATCAGGAGAAAGGCTAATTAGATGAAACAGAACCAATGGGCATACGTGCTCTCTTTTTTGTTACAGCCTATAAACCTTATTCTCTCTTTTCTGGCTAAAGCTCAAGTCCAGGGTACTCAAATGCCTGCAAGTTCATGCCAGATCATTCATTATTCAGCATAGGAGGTTATCTGAAGATATTACTTCAGGGTAAAACTACTATCAGCAGCCAAACTTCTATGGAGATGTTGATCTAATCACTGATTTCCCCCCACTGACTTGCGGACACAAACATTTTCCCGTTAAGGTGAAAATTCCTGTTTTATCTCAGCTAAATTTAAACAGATCTGTTACCTTCACAAACTCACAGACCATAATTATCTTGATGCATCCTAGTCAACAAACAACATTCAGCTGCTAATAGCCACAGAGAGGGACAGAATTACTAGCGCAAATACTCTTAAGTATTAATTTGTTTTCCCTTTTGCCTAAAAATCTGATCTATACCAGAAACTAAGACACCAGTAGTTTCACAAACAGCCCAGAACTACTCAAGGCTTATGGTTTATAAAACACTCTTCTTTGCATATAGCACAATATGTTAAAAAACACCTAAAATATAGTCTAAAGAGCCCGTGTTATTTTCAGGCTTGCTCTTGACTGAATTTACAATGAAGAATTGCTGTTTACATTCAATGTATCTTGTCTTAAGCAACTATTTAATCCACATCATGGAAGGGGCTCCAGAAGGTTGTCATCTCAGCCTTCAAAAGGCATTGTTTCTGTAAGAACTCTGTACATAAACATACCACAGCAGTGAGACACCTCATCAAAAGATTAGACCACTGAAAACTTACGGAGATATTGTGATTTTAGTATCTGTGTCCTGCTCAATTTTCTTCAGGTTTCTTCCTTCTTTGCCAATAAGTCGGCCAACAAAGTTGTTATGTGCCAGTATCTTCAGGGGAATTTCTTCTGTACTGTAATAGAGGTTACACCCAGTGAGACTTTTGGAGAAAAGGACTGCAAGCTTTTATGCATAAAATGTATTTTCATAGAGAAGTATACCAATCCTATTCACTTGCACATTTAATCTAGATGCAGAAGAGTCCACATGTGATGCTATTTCAGCAATATTGTCTAAAGTTCCATTGCAACTTATCTGCTAAATAAAAGTCATACTGAAGCAGCAAGAGCTGTTGGGAAGGAAACAATGTATCTTAAAGCTTTTAGGGAGATAACTCATTATGGTTACTCTGATTAGAAGTTACTAGTTTCTCAAGAAACTTCAGTATTTGCTCTAGTTCATCTCAAAATCAGTTGTTGAATAGCTGGAAATGTAGAAGGTATTGGGGCTAATTAAGAAAGTAGACTGCCCCTGAAAGGTAAAAGATTACTTTTCTAGTTAAGCATGGATAATTTCTAGTTAAGTATGGATAATGGCAACAGAGGAAAGATTCACTACTTAATACATTTCAAAGGCTCTTCTTTACGTGGAGTCAACAAGAATTCAGAATTTTAGTGCCTTCACAATGAAATGCCTTTTACTCACAATTTAGTATCTTGAGCTTCCTTTTGCATGATCTCCATAATAATTTTACAAGCCGTTGAGCAGCCTTCAGGAGTTGAGTGGATGGTAATTGGTTTCTCAGCAGCACCTGCATTCTCTTTACGATGAATATCAATTCTTGAAAGAAAGGAAAACACTAACTGTAACCACGTATTGTATGGTAAGCTTGCATATTTCCAACTCTCATAGAGCTAATTAATTCTGAGCTAACAATGACTACACATTTAAGTGGCTTCATTTCAAAAAAGGATACAATTACTTAAACATCCCCTAAATACTATTTTTTTGTGTTATTAAGAGGCTCCCCTATCCTGACTTTACCAGTTAGACCTCATCTATGTGGACACTGGGATTTTTGTTTCTCGAACTGCAAGACTTTCAGAGGATACATCAGATAGACAATCTGAGACAAACCACTGAAGAGAACATTTCATCAAGATGTCCCAAAGCTCTGGATGTTTACCACCAGTCCCATCGCTCCACTAATAATGACTGTGCAACTAGAGTCAGCAAAGCTTTGTCCCACCTTGTTTTTTCATGACCTCAGCAACAGGGTTTCCTAACACTTCTGACAGCAAAGTGGCAATGTAGTGCTTGCACTCATCATAAAGATTTCTTTCTATGTGTTCTAAGACTAAAATTTGTCCTGCGACTACCTCTCCTCCAACTCCACTCTCTACCACTCTAAAACTAGAAGCCTTGAACTGCTAGAAGCAGTTTACATAGCTGTAGGACTAAAAAAATCTTCACAACCTGCAGCAAGACAATGGATGCTGTTTGCACTCTGCCAATAACTACAGGTCACATACTATTTCTACTTCTACTTCTTTTTTGGCTTCCTCCCCTCCCTTTCCCCCCAGATCATAGCTATTTCCAAATCTAAGAGACAACCATGCTGCTCTTCAATAAACTTCTATATTTTTCCAGTTCTGATACTGAAAATTCATTTTGTTTCATGATGCAGCATTTTGAGGAGCCCATGGCAATCCTTGCTGCAACTGGAAGTAGACAACCTTTCTTTTCTTAATCCCCCAAACAAGAAAAACATCGTTCTTGAAGTCACATATCCTTCAAGTCAGCGATCTGCTATTGTTTCTGCTCTATCCAGCCTTCTTTTAAGAGATAAGAGCTTTCCATATGCCAAGCTTCTAATTCACGTGCTATAAAAAACCTGGAAGTTTTAGATATCACCTGAAAATTAGGTGCCCATAGGCAAACTACAACCAAGTCTTGTTAGGACACCACAAATCTCTTAAATCCATGTTGTTAAACACAGCAGAGAGTCTCCTGGGATACAACAATGCTAATGAGAGGTTGGAAGTAGCATCAAGATAATCCAGAGTTCAGTGGGCAGGGGGGTCTGTTTGTTTTGTTTTACTACTAAAGGCAGCGTTTTCCACCCTGTGTTCTTAGGGGAATCCTGGAAGAGTTCTTTGAATGCAATCCCTGCATCTGTTCTTACTTCTTCCTTGTGGGTAGGGATTTAACACACTGAAAACAATCTCCTTCAGTGTCTCTGGACCCCAGTGCTCTAAGCTTCTTAGGTCACTTAGTAGCTCGCTTTTTGCCTTCCGTGCATTTCTTTAATCTGCGTTTTGGTGTGGTCTGCAATTTGATAGCAATGAGTTTGTTCACTCCTATGTACTTCTGGTGAGGTGCAAGGAGGGGGAGAGATGAAGGCTCTTCTTTTATGCCCTCCCTCTCTTTTATTGAAAACATATTTAAATCCTAAGAATGCCCCGAATTAAACTGCAGCTGGAATAAGCACTTACAGACTTGATATGTCACCACAGCGGCTGTACGTTCCACAGACCAAGACACTACAGCTTTCAGGTTCACCTTCTGTGCCCAGAACCTTATTAGTGTATCTATTAAGAAACTCTGGCATCAGGTACCATCCTACAAACGCTGCCTAATTTCATTCAAAAACAGCAGGTCAGGCAGTATTTGAACGTGTATCAGGGGCAGGATACAGTTCTTAAATCTTGCAGAAGACTTCCGAGTCAGTGATCTCCATTTGATGAGAAGCTTTACGTGTTTCTAGAGTGACTCCTTGCCATCCCAGCACAGAAAGCAATACTGCTCACCCTAGCTGGAAGACAAGGTGGAACATCAAAATTTGGTCTCCAAAGATGACAATTCTGAGGAAACAGAAGCCTTCCAAAGGATAAAACAGCATTATGGGGAGAGCGGGAGACAGATTTCTCCCTGTAATCAAGACCGTTTTAGTAGCACAAATTTGTAGAGGGTTATGGCTCAAATATTGTACATTTTTAGGAAAGAAAAAACCACCAGTGTCTTGTCTCCTAGCACAATTAAGAAAACTAGAAAAAGTGCTGTTATACCTGTAAGGCTTTCTTCAGAAAGATCAAGACAAACACAAACCAGAGCACAACACACATGAAATACATTCTTATCCTACAGAAGAGAAACACAATTCACTTTTCCCTTTACACAGTAGAAAAGGACACGACATTAAAGCTTAGAATTACATTTTTTTACAAGGTAACCTACTTGGACTGTGTCTGCTTTGTGATGTTTCTGATGGTTGCTCCTTCTTTCCCGATGATGGCTCCTACGAACTGTGTGGGGACCAGCATCCGCAGAGGAACGTCCGACTGTGGCTTCTGCCGCGTGGTGGCACCGGGGGACCCCTGTCGCGGAGGGCCCCTCTGCCCAAATCCACGTCTCCCCTGGGGATGCTGCTGCGGAGGTTGCTGGGCTGCCATTTCATCGGGGATATATGCGACTTTCAAGGAATAGTTTTCAAGCTGAAACCCGTTCAGTTTTTCTATTGCTCTGTTTGTTTGCAAAGGGGAGGGGAGAGAAGGGGGAAAAATAGAAACAAAACAGTCACGTGTGGGACCTTATAAAACAAGAAGTCACCTAGGTGTAGACTTCTGTGCTTCCTAAATCACATGACAAAGCTAAAAAGCTACTTCCTAGATGAAAGGTTACATTCAAGACTCTTTAGTCAAGATTTAGATTACACAGCTTTTTTTTTTTTTTTTTTTTTAAGTCACCATATTAAGAACTACAAGTTAGTTCTTGCTTGCTCTGGGCTTCTGTGCACTTTAAACATTTTGCTGGTACAACCCTATCAGCAAAACCTCACAGGAGACAGAGCTTATACACTCAAAAGCATTCTTTTGCCTGATTTAATTTAAATCAGTTTCCCAAATAGAATTAAAGCTGCACCAGAGGGAAAACTTTTCCGCTGCTATCACAGCACCTTCATTAGGGTTTTTGCCAGCACAGCTATTTGGCTGGATTTTTTTTCCCCCTTCAATAACTGACATAGCTATGACACAAAAGAAAGGGAAGACAGCTTGTGCTTCATTCTCAGCAGGAGAGAAAGCGCTCAAAGCCAATCCATGGCACTTGAAACATCACTGAGCAGACCACTGGAACACCTCACAACTTACCAGCCATGTTGCGGGCAGGATTAAAAGTTAACCAGCAAATTAAAGCCTCAGCTAAGCTCTTGATGGATGCAAAGGCGTTCGGAGACATTTACATGGTGTTTCAAGTTCTGCTGCCCTTTGAGGCAAAGCAGAGCCCCCTCCACTGATCATCAAAGAGGGATTTCACCCAAAGGCACACAGCGTGCCCACACCGTGATCCACCACGCTGAAGAACAACCCTGTGCTCTCCCCTCAGCCTCTCCACACCTGCTGAGCTCTCACAAAACACGATGTTCCCTCCCCACGCCATCCCACTCACTGCACTGGGTGATGCTGGGGAGCGTGGCCTCAGCTTCACACAGCGCTCTGGTACCCAGCTTCTGGGCAGCACCCGCTGAAAAGTAGCCCCTGCACCATTAAAGTGCTGAGGTTGCAATGATGGCACTGATGGGAGAAAGGAAGAAGGGGGCATGGTTTGAGTGTAGCCGTTTCAACAGAGCAAGGAGGCCCCAGGCTCACAACTCAGCCTGACCTCTTGACCCCTCTGCAGAGGGAACAAGACTCTGGGGTTAAAAACGGCAGACTCCTGAAAGCTCTAAGATCTTCCCTTCAAACAGAAGAGAAAGCATCACTAAAACTAAAGATCCAGGCAACAGCAGGAATAACCAAGCTACTTGCAGCATGCTCATACACAATTAGCTTCAAATTCATGCTTTTGTCTGAGATGGGCATTCTGAGTTTCACTACAGAAGGCATATTATTCACATCAGCAATCCGATACACCGATATCGCCAAAACACGCGTTGATTTGGGGTAGTTTATGAATGCCAGGCTTAATCCGGGACAAAAGTTTATGGAGAGATTTTGTTTAAAGGCTTAATTTAAATTAAAAACACTCCGGGGAGGGCGGGAGGTTTCCATTTCATATTAAAGAACCCACCAACATTTTCTTTTTTTTTAAAAAAAAAAAAAAGCTCATAATAACCGTATGCTCTGGAGCAAGGCCTTTGAAATGCCGAAACCTAATCTGGTCTCTCCCCTCACACACATTTGCATGTAGTTACAGCCAGTTTGCCACCCGCTGCCCTCTGCAACAGCTTCACCCCTGCCGCAGAGGTAGTGGGCGATTTCGTTTTCAAGTGGAGCCAGCAGAGTGCTGCTCATCTCCTGCGCGTCCTGGCCCTGTGGTCTCCTACTGCTGTTGGAGGTGAGCAGCGGCCTTGTTCATCACAAATGGTGTAGGGGTACTGAGCCTCAGCTGCAAAAAAAAAGAGGATAACCTGCCCCTTCACCTCGCGGGGAATAGCCCTGAGTCTGTGAAATACTCCAGCAGGGCAGCAAAGGGCTTATAGAAGTAATTCTCGTCTTTGGAGCAGCGTTTAGCAAGGGCTGATAATAAATAAGGCCTAGGGCAACCCCACCGAACAACAAGGAAAGCCAAGTATTGAATAACTGATCGCTGCTCATTAAATACTTGTGTTCACCAAATGAGACAGGTCCTTCTGGGACAGGATGGAAGGGTAATTGCTCCCACAATGGGAGAATCTCCTACAGCACGTGGCAAAATAGAGCTGCATTAAAATTTGCTGAGGCTATCTCAAAGCTGGCATTTCTTAACTTTTACTGCATGGACTTCGGAGAGCATTTTATTATGCAAAACGCTGTGTTTACAAGAACAGTAAGGGACCGTGAGCAGCACAGCTCGTGGATCTTGCCGTGCTATGGATTTGCCTCTCAGCTTTGAGCTGCAGAGTTGCAGTGCCCAAAAGGAGTTTTCTGGGGAAGGGATCTGGAGGCTTTCCCTTTTATGTAACCTGAAAATAACTTCTTTTTGGTTGCAAACATCTTCAACCTCTTTCTCAGTTGAGACTTACTGAAATGAGCCTTACTGGAATCAGCCAAGAAGCTGAAGAGCTACTGGAGAGGGGCACGGCACCATCAGGCAGTGCAGTTGCACAAGCCCTGTTTGCTTTTGGAAACAAACCTCGAGATGTTGGAGAGATGAGCACCAGCCTTTTTGCCAACATGCTGGTGGTAGGCTCCAGATTGACACGCATCCCAGCTCATTCCCTTCCACGCATTCATTTGACAAGTTCAGACACTGCTTCTTCCCCCAAATGCTTCAAGCTTACCTGGCTAGAGAACATCTTCAACCAGAATCCCAGCACTAACACAGCTCTTACATTAAAGCAGCGCAAGAGACTTCTCATTCTTCCTCGGAAGTGGCAGGAGAGGAAAAGACTAGGCTTTTTGTTTGCAACCAAGCCACATACGTAGGTTTCACAACAGATATTATAAAGCAGCAACTGACACACACAACACTTCTCCTGGAAAGTTTTCCTGGAAAGAAGACTGCAGTTTTTCTGCTGAGAAACAATTTCTAAATTGTTGAATGATTCTATGACTGTAAGTGCCTTAAATTCAAAGCAAACTCAAAAAAGGTCATTTTCCATTTCAGGAAAGCAATCACTGGCTACCAAAACCATATGATAATAGGGAAAAATAATTCAAATATTGAAAAAGCTGGTTTTGACTGAGTATTTGAAAGCAAACATGCTTTAAAGTTCACTTCTCTAGCTTTATATTAGAGGTTAGCATCTAGAGATACTACAATATCACTTGTTTAACTAACCTAGATATTTATAGAGAAAACTTTAAACTAATGAACTCATCCTCTGAGTCACAGTTCTCCCTATTTTACAGGCTGACTTGTTTTATAATCTGAGTCAATCAAGTGACAAGAAGCCAGAAGAGTCAGAAAACACCGCTCTCCCAGCCATGCGTGGAGCTGAGGCTTCCCAGGCAGGTGTCTCGCTCTCAGCTCTGATTCATGCACACAGAAGCGAACGCAGCAATGACTGATTGTCAGCGATGCAGGCAGAAGACAATGCCCACAGCTGCTGAGAGGTCACTTGGAGTTTTGAGCCTGGCCTTCAATTTTCCAACATTTGACAGTTTTCACTAGGTTCTTAATATGCTGTCATAGCACCTTTATTTAACTGTGCTGAACTTTTTTGTGGCATAAAACAAGGCTATGATCAGGTAAGATTACACTCTCTTCAGCAGTCCTTCAGCACCAGAATGACAAAGTTTCAGAGGTAAAGTACTGCTTCAGGAAAGAGAAGGAAAAAAAAACAGGAGATAATTGAGAGCTGTCTTCTAGAGTCAACATTCCTGGAAGAAGTATCAATGGATTTAAGCCACAGGGCCCCTAAGTTTGCTTTAGTGCCAGCATTGTGGAAGAAAAAAAAAAAAAAAAAATCAATACTTGCCATCAGGAGAGCCATCCCCACTCCCTGTGAAAGAGGGAGCCTCAGAGGAGAGCAAGGGATGGTGTCTTCATACCCCCCAGTGGCACCTGCTTGAGTCAAGGCTACAGGAGATCCCCACCACACCATGGCTACAACCATTTTTGCAATCTACCAAAAAAAAAAAAATGCTAAATTCAGCTCCTTTTGTGAAGCACATCCTTGCATCGGCTGACCACCTTGGACACTCGAGTCCAAGCCACAGCAACACAGCCCCTGCTTTTCAAAAGACTTCTGCCTTCCCAGACAGAGCTGGGCATCTCCACAACCACAGTCAGAAAGGTCTCACAGGTGACCTCTGTCATTACTGGTGCCCATAGTCTTTTACACGAGGCCTAAAAGCCTTTGAGTAACTCCATGATGGCAAAGATGGAGAAAACTTCCTCATTAAGAGGTAACCCCTCCTATCACCCTATTTTTCTAATTAATATTTAGAGGAAAACGGAAAATGTTTATACTTCATACACCAGCAAGAGCTGGTAGACAGGAACCTCAGTGTAGTTCAGAAAATATTCTATAAAACAAACTTGAAGACTGCAGCAACCACTGCCTGTGCTCTGTGAAACTGCAGCAGCCTGGCTTGTGTTCAGGTAAGACTTATTCAGAGGAAGACTTTTCTGCAAGACCTAAACCTTTAAATAAATATTTTGTAAATTAGTCACCTGAGTTTTTCCCCCAAAGTTACATCTCACTGCTGTTCTCTTGTGAGCTTCCTATGAGGAGATATTTGCTCAGCCTCCTTCCTTCTGATGCTAGTGGAGGTTAAATATCCTAAATAAATGAATACAGTAAAAGCACCAAGTCTTGTGCAGGAAATCATTCATCCATTGATAGCGTGATCACACTAAGCACTAGATGGAGAACATATTTCACTCCCACATGCAGCTTGTACATACACCATCTTTCATTTTTCCTCCCTAAACAGATACATTTGCATACCGAGAAGACAGATTTACATGGTAATTTTTCCTTGGCATAAAGATTTTTTTTCCACATTAAGTAAAAATATAGTTTTCATTAGTATTTGTGAAAATAAAAACAAAGCAAAAGACAAATCTAAGCTTATAATCCTACACCACTCCAAATTTTCAGTCTTATCGTTCCTATGGCAACATTAGTCCTGACCCATGATGGAATATCAAAGTATTAGTTATGTGAACTCTTATTCATTTGTCAAGGATACATGTGGTGTGCACACAGCTTTGTGCTTTATTGAAAGGGTAAAAAATTTGTTTTTGTATATATTCTAATTAAAAGGTGATCACTAGCATCTTAAAGTAATATATCTACCTATATCTGCAAAAACACAGATCCCAAGCTCCTCACGTTGCAGCCAGCAGCTAAAACACACCATCAGTCATGAGACACAGCCTGACATATCTCATTCCTGAGCTAGAAAAAAAAAGATTAAAAATGGACATCCAGCCCCATCCTAAAAAAAACAGGCACCACCTTGACAGGCATGAAGCCAACTTTGCACAAAAAAACTTCCAAAACCCTGGGTAGAGCAGAATCCCGTAGATGCCTCCACTCTGGAGCATTTTGGGGAGGGAAAGAGGAGGCAGCATGACTATGAAGCCAACAGCCACAAGGACATGGCCAGCCTGTCCCGGATCAACAAGGGGAGAAGAGGGGTTGCCCGTTGGTGAGCAGGTCCCAAGCCACCCCAAGACCTACATGGCTCTGGTTGGGTGTTCAGCCTCAACTAAGCACACTAGGCCCTGCCACTCACCCTCTCACCCAAATATTCCAAAACCCATTGCAATGGTCAGCAACTGCATGTGCGAGAGCAGCATGCACGTGCTTTTTAAGACCCTCTTCAATTTCTGGTGAAGATGAGGCTTCTTCCTTGCAGTCGGGCATGTTTGGGGTCACAGAGCTGCCCGGGCAGTCCCAGTCCTCTCGTCTCTACCCATGGAGCAGGGGTGGCTCTCCCTGGCCTGTCCATGGCTTGGTGCTTGCCATACCTCCCTTGCAAACCTCTTGGGCTTCCTGCAAACACCTGGTCTGCCCACTTAAAGATGAGGAGCAGCATCCTGCTTTTCTTGCCCAGCCAGCATCATGCCAGTTCAGCTAAGAAAGAGACAGAAAGAGACAGCACGGTGACAGGTCAAAGCCACAGACCTCTATTCCAACTAGACATCAGCAGCTGTGCACCTCTCAGATTTTGGGTGCTATATGCTCTGTCCCCCAGGCTTGCTGCTTCTGCATAAAAGGACTTCAACATTCTTCACTAATTAACCTCAAAGCTGATTTTTAGTCTCAAAGTTGATTTTGGATGCAGTGCTATACTGTATATGTCACAACCACAGTACCAGCCTAGAAAAGAGGGGGGGGAAAAAGCCTCTGCCACAGCAATTAGTTGTGCAAGATGGAGAAATGCTCTTCCCACCTTGGTGGAACCAAGAGTTTTACACAAAAGTACCATCCTTCAAGCCACGCGTACCACACTTGTTTAGAGCTGCTTATCAGAAGCATCCCCAGGCTGTTCCAGCACCACCACAGCACAGCACCGCATGCACACACTCCAGCAGGCAGGGCTATGCTGCACAGCCTGTCCAGAGGGGAAGGAGCCAGCTCCGCGTGTTTTGTCAGCCAACACTTAACTGGGAGATTAGGACGTGCGTTGCAAAAAGTTGGTGAGATGCTCGGTTACGACTGGGAACCCCCTGCATGCAGCACCGTAGGGAATGTACGGTCTCAGTCCTTGCACCAAATGGCTAATGGCATTATTTGCCCTGAGCAGTTAAGTCTCAAAATGCAGGGCTTGTTATCATCAGCTGCTGATTCCCAACCAGCCTACAAACAGCTTTCACAAAGTCAGTTCTTGTTCCTCCCTGTACTGCACGGGCTGACCAACACTGACTTTTATCAGATGTCAGCACTCGTGTACCGCTCCCCTTCCAAAGCCATTGCTGCCCACCATAACCAGTTCCAAGAAGCAAAGCTAGGTCACATCTAGCAAAAACATCCAACTGAAGCATCGCCACAGCTACTACAGATCAGCCACATGCACCCTGTTGTGAGTCTACTTTGCAGTTCCTTACTGTTTTTCCTTAAAAATCCCCTATCCAGTCGCTTCTTCTCTTGGGGGTTGCTAAACAGTTGCAGGCCTTCATCCTAAACCCAACCATCCTCGTTTAACATATTCTTTATGGAAAATGGGCTCGTGCCCTGAGGCAAACTTGAGTCCCTGTCAAAGCATTCACCAAGCAAATCAAGGCTCCTCTACTTGCCCTACCTGCTCAAGGCAACTGACACCGTGTCATCATTCAGCCGCATCAGGTCCTCTACCAACACTCGCGCTCGATGCTAATTCACCTGCTTTGAACTCCAGATACCTTCAGCTATGTTCATGTGATTTCTCATGCAAAAACAAATTTATCTCAGTTGCTTCCTCGCAGGCTTGGCTTATCTCAGCATTTTCTCAGTATTAACCTCAAAATGTAACAAGTACAGGCTGAGGGGGAAGAAATTGTACTTTGTTGTCTTCAGTTTCGGCATGGAATGCACAAATCCAAGAACCCACACCACAGATGACAGATCAAAAATATGCATCATGCTTCTTTCCATGATATTTTAGGTACTTCCTTCTTACATTTTCAAAGAGGGAATTAACACATGTAGCATTTCTAACATTGCACCATAGGCTTCTTCAGAACAAGAAATTCAACATCTTCCTTAATCATTGTGCAACAGAATTCAGATAAAGAGCTGAAGAAGACGTTGAATGATTTGGGTTTTGAGAAGGTAACTTTAATAGTGAAATGAAGAAAAATACTGTTTTCTTCAGCTCCACTATATATATACTGGGCACACTGTTGACACAAGTTTCCCATCACGTTTATTTAGAGTACACTAACAAGTAACCTAACACTTGGAAAGATGAAACATGTGTTGCATTCAAGTTGCACAGAAGTCCTAATTACTTAATTATGTGTACAAATTTATTTCATTGGTAATTTTATATTAATGCAAACCATAAGCATAGCCCGCATCTTAACTGCTGGTTTTAGTTAGCCACAAGGTGGCAGAAATTTCAAAGTTAAAAAAAGAAATTCATTGCAGGCTATTCCCTGGGTTGGGTTTTGTTTAAACCTGCTATGGTTATAAAGGAGGAGGAAAATGTTTATGTCCCCAGATTAAGAATTAAGAAAAAAAGACTTGTGTTTCTACCTGCAGTTGAAAAGCAAAATTAAACCTAAAGAATAACACATAGTAACAACATTGAAAGGGAAAGGATACACAACCACTGATTACAAAAATGAACCATTATATTTTTAAGTTTCAATATCTAGATGAAAATCCCTCAGTTACTGAAGATACATACACAAAGTTGGCCACCTAAAGTTTAAAAGCCCAAATAAACTATTTCAGTTATTCCAATAATGACCTGCTTGGAAGAAGTATTAAATTTTCTATTTAAAAAAAAAATCTTGAGATAGAACCTCAACAGAACAGAAACCAACAGGAGAATACAACCACAGTTATGCAGTGGACAAACACAGAACAACCAACACTGTAAAAGGACAAAGCTTCTTAAAAATAGATAAAAATTCAACAATTCCCATCCACTGGCAAATCACTAATCTTCTGCCCTCCCCAGTCAAATAATTTTACCTAAATTTTCAATTTTTTCATACAACCAAAGTGTAGGAAAAGCTGATGACAAAACAGCAATCTAAGCACACAGGACTTGGCAGGGGCAAGGCAGAAAGGCTTTCTTAAAATATTATTGCTCACATTATCATTTTGTTGGTAGATTAATACGAAGCAAAGATGCATATAAATTTTGAAACAATGAACTCCAACATGCAAGTTAGCGTACGGTAACAAATTAACAAGACACTTACTGTCTAGCCTGGTCCTTATTGCCGTATGTTACATTTACGACTGCAGTCTCCGTGTCAGTGTTCACTGGAGAGAAAGAGGCAATGGAAAAGGGTGAATTCAGCATGCACTCGCTTCCCACAACAAGTTAAGAAGCAGCCTGAGATTGGAGAGCATACCTTGCTCACAGTTCTCCACTGTTCCATACTGAGCTAACAAACTGTCCAGCACCTATCATGAGGGGAAAAAAAGAAAGACATTTCAATTTTAAAATACATTTTAGTACGTCTAATTACACCAAAATTTATAATCATTTTATCAGAACATTTAGTATTCAAGACAACTGCTGTGATTAGCTATATTTTTTCTATTTTTAATCACAGGGCAAGTAAGCAAGCAGTGCTTGTATTCTTTCCCAGGTTAGAAAACCCAAGCTTGAAACTTCATGAATGTGAAAACGTAGACCACATCTCCAAGAAGTCCCACTGGCACCATGAGTCCTAACCTTCGAAGTTAAGCCTCTAAAACATGTGTTTGCAGTGTGGAGTAGAACAGAGGCAAGAAGAATTAAAAAGGAGCAAATCTAGAATAAAATATCTGAATGAAATCTCTCCAGAATAGAATCCCAAGCATGTTCACAACTCTGCTTTTGTTTTCCCCAGTACACTTTGGTTGTACATAGAAATGTGCTAGTCTCTGTCCCAGAGGAATCAGTCTGTCCCAGAGGAATCACTAGCAAGAGCATCCTCACAATTATTTTTTTTTTAAAAATCACAGTTCATTTGTCCATTGGTTGAAAGATAAGGGTAAAAGGATAACAGGTAAAACATGAGAACGGACAGAAAGTCTGAATAAAGCACTTTCATCTGGCATAGTTAACTTAGTTCCAGTCATATGGAAAATGAAGAGGCAAGAAGCACTTATATCTTGAAGAAAATCAGGGTATCAGAATATTCCAATAAAAACGTCAAAATACCAACTGTTGTAACACCTCTAAAATCCAGGTGGTATACACTTCACTTTCTTCCCACTAAGAAATAATGTTGCAGCAAACAGTTGGCGACACCAGTAGCTAGCAGAGAACACAGGTATATCATTGTGCTCTGTTGCATCCTAGTGTTTTGTGTCCATCATTAAAAGGCTGCTGAAAAAGTTTCCAATTTACATCAAGAAGTCAAAAAGTCAGCTTGCAATCTATTCTGTGGCAGAAGTGCCATTGCTCATTTCAGTTGACCACTTAAGGCTAACTGTCTTAAGGGAGAAACCCCTTTGGGAAAAGGAAGGAAAGAAGGAAGCACGGACAGAAGTAAGAGGCACGCAACAAACACATCTGTGCAGCTTGCCACTGCAGCCGGGTTCCACTTGCAGTAACCAGCATCTGAGTGCGCACAAAAGAACAGCCCCTAAAAACGTAATGGCTTGGAACCCACATCCCTGTGAAGTTAACTATTCAAAATGATAGTTTATTAACCTACTGTATACTTTTACTACAATATAAAAGACGCTTTTAAAATAAAATGAATGTGTATGCCCAAACTTAATGACAGCTTACATCAGGATAATTTCAAATCTTAATCTTCACCTCCTATTAAACCTGAAATTGCATGCAGACATTTCAAAGGTAATATTACAAACTAGGTATTTAAAAGGCAGCGCGCTACTTGCCAAGTCTGAGCAACACATTACTACCTCTAAGTGCAGAATTTCCCCATCCTTATTGCTCAGAGTTCAGAAAGTTTTCTTGGCAACAAGTTTCATAGACAAGTTGCTAATTGTCCTCTCCTCCTACAACTAGACATTAGCCTACTCTTTGCAATCCCCTAAAATAGTTTTGTGCCACTCCTCAGATTCTACAATTGGAAACTGCTTAAGAAAATGTTTATTCTGAAATTCACTAAATATTAACTGAAACAGAGATGTTCCAGGGGATTAGAGTAAATGAGGAGTCTGGGGAAAATCCTTTCGAGACCATTTAAGCATAAGACAGGCTGGGGCTGGGAGGTCTTGCAGCTCAGAGGTTGTGCATCAGCACAAGCCAGAAGAGTCACTGCATGTGTGACCAGCAGAAAGCCTTCTACTGCAGGTGGCCCAAAGGATAATTTTGCCTCAGCTGAAGTCAGCAGATGAACAGGACCTCAGGTGGTTTGAGTGCTTTAAAACTAGGAAAAGCAAAGCAAGTCCCTGGCTTAAAGACCCAGTTGGAGATGTTTATTCCAAACAGGATACTGAAGAGCTCATTAGTTGCAAAAAGTAACTTTTGTCCCTACAGCATGTCAACACACCAGTGCAGCATTACACAGCAGACTGTACTACAAGTATGAGCTAACGTCTTTAGTTATTTATGACAAATTTTGATTACATTTGAACTCTACAGCCCACTCTGGCCCAAAGCTGCATCACTCTAAAAATCACATCATTTTCAACAATAGAGAAGACAATAGTGGAATAAAAATTAAACAGCATTTTTTAAGATATTTCCATATTAAATTTATGTTCTGAGCAAAGAATAAAATGTGATTTTTTTTCATTAAAAGGTAAAGCCACCTGCTTCGCCAAGAAAGGGAACACTTGAAAGCTAAACTAAGCAACCTTCCCAAGACATTATGCTCTCAGAACTGCTGCTTCTGGCATGTCTACTGTCAGCCATCATAAACGTCTCAGCAAGACAGACTTGCATCTACTCCAAGAAGCCTATGAACCAAAAGGCTCTTTTGCCGCTAATACTGAAGAATAGCTCAGGACTGTGCATTCAACATCCCACTCCTCTTCATCACAAATTTTCCACTTACACTGCTGCTCAACCCTCTGAGCTGTCTCAGAGACTGTGTCCATCCAGGTTTTAATCCACATGACTGAGTTCCTACTTTCTTAAAGGAGTTTAATCAAATCGAACAGATCAGTGAGAAGTTTCCTCAAAAGACTGGAGCTTTAACAAAAACAGGACACAAACCCTGTTGGGTCAAAGAAACTTGCTCTTTGCAGCAAGGTACTCATTACATGCTTATGTTTTCATCACCTTGCTCATGCAGCAAGGTTTTAAGTGTGAGCAACACCACAGGGGCAGCTATTTAACCAGACTGTATTTAAAATGTACTAGTAAAAAAAATATCAGCAGGGATTGGGGCAGATTTGTGCACGTATCTATTTTGCAGTGAGCAGGGAGCTTTGTAGGGAGATGGATACTTTTAATAGAACCAGCTGATCCAGTTGGGAAAAGTTGTGTGTACTCGAAGCCAGATCCTCTATTGTAACTCACTGTCAAAACACTGAACTCCACTCTTGCATGTGTTTCTTGCCTCACATGTATTTACTGCAACAGCCAGCTTCTATTCATATCCTTCCATTTTTTCATATTTCTCTTCATACTGTCTTTTTCTCTCCCCAAATTCTTCTCTCTAGCCCAAAGCCTCTAATTCTGCTGCAAAACAAACATGTTTTGTTTAAGCTGCTCTTCCGTAACACTCTTCGTGTACAGCGTTGTTGGGCAATCAGAACAAAATTCAAAGCCAAGTTGGTGGTGCAGCAGCAATTCTGATGAGCAGCTGAAAAGTTTATTTGTATAAACTTTTCATCTAAGCTAAAAAAAAGTCTTTCCTTTTCTTGAGCTCTTGTTCTAGCAGTTGTCTAAATTGGGTCTCCTGCTCTTGTTATAGCACAGATGTCTCTCTCACAAAAAGCCGCAGTCTTATGCTGTGGACTTTCATTCATCAGACTCTAAAAGCCAGTTCTGACTTCATTATAAACAGCGTTACCCTACACCAAGCCCCACAAATTGCAACTGCTCTACAGGGGCTGCCTTGCAAGCAAACGTTACCCTTCAGCAGTGCTGAGAGCTCAAAGCCCATGTTGAAATATTCCAGTTTTGATGCAGATTTCACGAGTTTAGAAGTGGAACCTTTGAAAAAGCCAGAACAATCATTTTCTGCACTTTTAGAGAACACTATTTTGTACATCTCTTCCTACTGGGACTGTATGATTCCTGCCCTACACCATAAAAAAAAATTAGTCTCAAGGCATCAGGTCCATGAGAACAGTTTCCCTCATTGTTTCTCACACAAAATGCAGGAACTTTGGTGTTACAGTGCAACCTGAAATTGTTTTCTCCACTCATAAAGTAAATGCTTTAGACCACCACCCTCACTTCCACAACTCCTAAAACGTTGATCAGGAGTTAAAATTAGCCAACACAATTGAAATCACAAGCAGCAGAGGCAGAATCAGAGACAGGAGGATTAGGGTCATTCAGTAAAAGGCCACATGGAAGCTTTTGGCTGCAAATACTTTGTGAGCGTTCCAGGTGATTTAACAGAAAAAGGGGGGAGGGATTGGCAACAACATGAGGAAAGAAGTTGCTGGCACAAGTGGCTTCTCTTTTTAGAAAGGAGAGGCAAGGTGAAAGAAAAGGAAAGAGCCAGGTGAGGAAGAGGGGAGGCAATGCTGGTAGCACTCCAGATATCAAGCCTGTTTGAACCACTGATGCCATCTGTACACCTTACGTGCTCTGTTGGCATCTTTATCCCCCCCCCCCCCCCCCCAAAAAAAAAAAGCAATTTTAAATTACATTAATGCAACACAACAGCCTGACGTAATCCCCACCAGGCCCTCGTGCACTTGCGGCACCGGCGTGCGAAGCAAGTCCTCATCTCAGTAGAGGAACCAGCACTCGCCCAGCCCCACAGCTTACAGCAACAAAAGGTCTTTGGAGCGGCTTCCTTTCGGCTTAAATAATCTTTTGATTGGTAAAACTTGTATCCCCACTAGGGGGCCCGGCCAGCATAACTTACAAGGAAAATTAAACATGAAGCAGCACGTAATGAATCCCTGAGGAAGCAGTCATTTCTGCGAGGTGCAACCAAACAAGGCGGCGCCACCTGTGTGGAAGCCATCGCAGGCCCCAGAGCTGGTGCTAGGCCGGCCTGGCCACTGCCACAAGTCAGAGCACAAACACAGCAGCTTTGCCAATTTTTACCAAAAAGGTGGTGAGACCAGAGCACAGTGTGGACACAGAGTATCCAAACCAACATGCGGTCTGCCGGGATAAAGTTGCTTCAAAATGTCGTGAAGGCATTTGAATAGGCAAAGCCAGTTTGCAATGGCTCGGCACATTGCAACATGTGGTGATGGTGTTTTTCATCTCATAGGCCCTCCAATACCCAGTTTACTGTCTCATGAAACCATGACCATAGTCTGGAAGAATCAGAAAAATAAGTCTGGAAGCTGCTGAAGTCATTGTTTGCACACACCAGAAAGGCAGCGCCTGAAAACAATAACTCTGGCTTATTTACCACATCCCATACAAACCCTGGAGTGAATTCTTCTCCTGGGAACTTACAGTTATATCCAAATGTTCAAAACTATTAATAAGTTTACCCTATAATACAACTGTGTTTAGGTGGCATTACCAGGGTTTTAAGAATGTAAAACTGAACCACAGAGAACAAAACCAAAATTGTCAGAAGGAACTACTAATTGAGTGACCAATTTGGACACCGAGGACTTGATTTTCCACAGTGCTCAGCACTTCTGGGCATCCACAGTGCAGCTTCAAAGCCACTTCAGCAGCAAGGAGAACACTGCACTTCTGCACGAGAGGCCGGAAGGCTCTTCACATGAGACAACCCGAACACAGGCCACACCACAAGCAACTCATGGCAGCTCCCGCTTACACTGTTTGCCCAGCACCAGGTAACTGAGGCTAGGTGTGGAATTCAGTTTTCTGTGGGAGCATTCAACTCCCCTAATCAAAGGAGTTGTCTTCCTGAAAATCCTCAAGTTACCACACACTTTAACTTTATCGTAGTTGCATGACAGAAGAGCCACCCTCCTACCCCAAGCCAACATCCCTCCCTACAGTGCTAAGAACAAGCACTAGGTCCCTATTTATCTCACTCTCCTTACTGAACATCTGAAATGTTTCATCTAAAACATGAAAAATTGTTGAGGTGACGTGGGCTATTTCAACTCCAGTGTTTCAAATTAAACTATGTGTGTATATATATACACACACCTCAAAATAGATCTCAGGTAGAGCATCACAGGCAATCATGTCTGCAACGATTGTAACCAACTCCACGTACCACATGTGTTTATAACTAATTCCAGATAATACGGCTTAACCATTTCAATTTATACACATGCATACATAAAAATCAAAAGATCAGAGAACAAAATGCTTTAAAAACGCTAGTGTTCAAGAACATTTAAAGGACCTGCCTTAAATCTGTTAAGTCAAAAATCACATAAAATATGGTTAGCATAATTTACAGATGGAAGAAGGTTAGCTTCCAAAGAAAAATTTATGAGGAATCCAACAAATGTAAGCAACAGAGTAAAACCATTACAGATGAATATCAGCATCAGAAACGCCTTCCCTTTTTTTTAAATATAGGAATTCACATAATTGAATACTGTCAGTGATTTTTTCCAAGGAAGCTCTGAAAAAAGAAGAAATAGTGAAACAAATTTTAGGGATGCAACACTGGAGGTGGAAATTAGGCCAGGTACTGAATTTGGCAGGCTAAGGATTCTGTGTGCTTTTGTGTTCCCACATTACACCCTGAGCTGGAAAGAGTTTCTAGTACGTGCGATAGGGAGGGAAGATTAGTGTGCGTTACAGTAAGGAGGTATGGGATGCCAAAAAATAAAAATAAGAAGGGGATCACAGTATTGATGCTGACGAATGGTATTAAATGGTCTCCAAGGTTAAAAAAAGTGCATGAGAAACATTTAGAGAAAGGCAAAAAATTATTAGGTGCATGGGTGGCCTCCTTCATAAAGAGATTAAAGAGAGCAGGATAATTCAGTTTGGAAAGGAACGAGAGGGAATATGATACAGGTATTATGAAATAACGAATCGTGTAGAGATGGCCAAATTGGCAGCTTCTATTCACCCTTCATCTAAATTAAATGAAAACAAGTTTGAAAACAGAGAAATAACCATTTAAGCAATATTATCTGAATGCAATTAAGCTCTGCACAATATCTGCCACAATATTAATCTCCCCTAGCCTTAAAACTGCAAGAGCAGTGGCAGATAACATCAGAGTTTATAAACCAGGTATGGACACCCGGCATTCCCCACCCATCCCGACCACTCAAGGAGCCAGGACGCAGGCTGAGGGCTCCTTGGGGCACAGAGATCCTAACTCCCTGCAGAGAGGGTCCCTGGGCAGCAGCAGCAGCACCAGCTCAGGCCCATCCTCCTCCTCCTCTTGCTCCAGCACTGAGGCAGATGGCTTAAGTGGCAATGCTCAGCACTGCTTCTACAGGCTCATTTGTAGCTTGACAAAGAATAAGGGGGTGGGGAAAAAGATTAGAACCCACTATGAAAGCATTACTAGCCAGTGAGTATCTGTTGCCCAACTGTGATTAAATAATAGACTGCACAAAAGCATGTGAGCCAGCAAATTTTTAAAGCATGTTTCGAAAACAGACTGGAATAAAGCATGAGTTTCTGCTTAATTCACAGCACTTCATTTAATACAGCCACTGCTTCCCTGACAGGCTCAACACCTTGCCCCAGAGGCACCCAGCAGGGGTGTCAGAGCAGGGCAAGCTGCTGTGTCCCACTCTCTGTGCATAAAGAAAGTGGGGGCATTTTCCCTTTCCCCTTCAACCTTTCATTCTTCCCAATTTTGTTGGCTCTGTATTGTAATGGAAAGTGTGGTCTTTTTAACAGGAAGATGCATCAGGGAGAACTACATCTCCTATACACTTTACTCTTTTCTTGTGTGCACACATGTGAAAAAGGCACTTCTGAAAGCTGTTTTCCTAGAGCTATTAAAAAGTCTTGATGCCATTTCATTATCACTCTACAGGACTGGTGCTAGTCTGATATTTTTAGTTTCAACATAATAGTTGATTCATTTAAAAAGAATTGCCTTCTGTAAAGTTGGAAACCTGCAACTGTAACAGAAAGCTGTCAAAAAAATAAAAATCAATTTCTGAATCATCTTTTGAAACCAATCAACAATTACAAGTTCCAAGAAGTCTCCCAACAACACAGGGATAATTTCAGAGAGGTTGCATGTGTGAAAAATATTTCTCCTGGTACAGCTGTGCTGGTGCAGTAACAGAGCCAGGTCAGCGTTCAGTACTAGGGGAAGACTTTCCTGGGAAGTTTGTCCCATATTCTAACAGTAAACATTTCCTCTAGAATCTGCTTATGGCTATTTGAAAAATGATAGAGGGAATCAGAAAAAACTCCCGTAAAATGGATTTAGTTCTCAGATTAGAGCAGATAAAAATAAAGTACGTTAGAACTCAGATGGAGATCACATCCAAAACATTCCCTCTATTGTGCACAAGACTCAGGGTGACAAGTTTTCGGGAAAAAAAAAAAAAAAAAAGAAAAAAAAAAAGATAAGCCCTTAACAGCCACTTTATAAATACCTTAGATCTCTTTATAACTTGGGAAAAAAAAAAACTATAAAAAGACTGAAGCATTTTACATGAGTTATATTTACAAGATCCACCCCCCACTTTTTTTCCAGTAGTCATCCATAAGACACATACCATGCCTCTGGCTTACCAGCAGTCCAAGTGAGAGCACTGCTGTGGTCCAGACAAACATTTAAGAGGAGGTTTGGCCTCTGAACAACTAGTCTCCAAAACATAAGGGACCACTGAAGGGAAGGAATGGTTATCTGCATTTTACAGGCATGGATTGCTGGATATTTTCACATAAAACTTTCCCATCAAGCTGTCAGTGTGGAAAGGTACTATAACGTACCTCACCTACATCATTATTTTCTGGCTCGGAAAACACCTATATCTCAGTGCAGGAGGGGGAACAGCCTGTAGTCTTGTCCCTGTTGTGGGTCTGGGCACTGAAAAAGGCACAGGAGGTCGGGTAGGTCTCAAATTGAAGCCCAGGGTCAGTCAAAAATACAAGTTATATCCACATTTCAGCAAGGAGAACGAGACCACCACCTTTAAGTACTGGAACTACTTTGAGCCACAAAATCAGGTCAAAATAAAATTGATAATAAGCCTCCCTACAGTACTAAAGAAGAGATGAGAGCTTTACAAACCACCAATAAGTATTGTCAAAACCTTCCAGCTGGGGAAACATGAACCTCGGAGCAAGTGGGAATCACGGGATTTTTGAGTGTAGAAAGTTTCTATGGTAAAAAAAACATGGTCTAGCAGATAAAGTCATATCTATGACTACCTGAATTTGTTTTTATGATTATCTGAATGCATCTAAAATACTAAGAAGTTAATTACTAAAAAAAAAAAAGTTATTCAGAAGACCACCAAGAGTTAAAAGGAGATTATTGATAAATGTGTGTTCAACACAATTTCACAAGATCCACAAAACTTCAAAGTCTAACTTAAAGTATCCCTGCATTATGGTCAACTCATGCATTAATTTGAAAGGTTTTAGATCAGAAAAACACCAACTTTTGAATGCAATTAACTAACCTAGAGATTAAGACTGCAAGACATGTTCTACACTAATACCATTTGACCTATATACCTCCAAACAAAACAATTCAGTTTGAATACTGAGTGCTAGCTAACAGCTTACAGACTATAAATTACTTTTAAGTGTCAATTGCAAATGAGCAGTCGAGTGACTAGCAAGATGACTGGAACAACTCAAGGAGAACAGCCACAGCTAAACGAGTTGCCCGTGGCTTGCATTAGCCATGCTTCGGAAGCAATCTGTGTGTCCATCTTGAATTCAGAGCCTCCTACAAATAACTGTTTCCATTCATGGCCACACAGGGTATATTCGGTCATCAAAAAGCTCTCTAAATTAATTGCACAGCTTCATTATTAATATAATTAGGATGTTTTCTAGAAAACAAGACCATGGCAAACATGAAGGAGGCAAGCTTACGCCATTCCACCTGCTCTGCATTAATTAATACTTGATGGTCGCATAAAACTGAAATTCTTCCCCCGGCACTGGAAATCATAGAGGAAAGAGGGACTGCAGACCAACAAGGGTGCAAGATGGTTGTTTTTTTATTGTTTTCTAATTTAAAAGGAATTGATCGCTTGCTTGGAAGATAATTACATTGCTATGGCTACTCAGGTCTACATAGGAAGAGCCAAAGGAATCAAGCACAAGGTCTTCTCTATTCCAATTGGCTCCAGTGGCCCCATGGTAAAACCTCAGACATAAGCCTCAGCCTTACATTTTGTAGCCAAGTGTTCAATTGAACTCGGTCTGCTCTGCCCAACACTTTGGTTTTACCAGGAATAAAACCACTGGATCTGTACTTTGAAAAAGTCACTCTTATGCAAACATCTAAGCACTTTGGTAGCACAAGGTGCTAGACCAACACACTTTGCTTTAAACAAGCATCATTCCCAGAAAGCTGGGCACCCAATTTCTGTGCAACTTTCCTTATGCTCTGACATGGGCACTGCAAATACGCAGATTGAAGGCTCTGGTCCTACTTCACCGCTGCTCTGCCGTAAGTAGTTCTGTCCCCCAACTCTCTACAGCAATATTCCCTTAAACACAAATCAAGAGTCTTACAGTAGTAAGAAATGAAGAGTAAAGGTGAACAATACTGAAGGGCACCAAGAAGTTGCATGCCATTTACCAGTTTTACATTTACTATGGAATAAATTACCTCCTCTTGTCAAAACAACTCGTTCTCCTTAAAATGCTTACAATTTAAATTTTTGACATTTAAGAAGCCAGCACTGTTTAAAATAAGGAAGTGGGAGTGTAAATCCCCAGTATATGCCTGTTTGAATGTACACTTCATTCTGATTTTTTTACTGATTCATAGTGAAATCCTCAGCCCAGCAGAAGGGGAACTAGATTTCGAGGCAGAAAAGAGCACTTCAGTGCTTTGCTATTGACATGAGAAGAAAGAGGAGGCGGTGTAAGAGGAACTAAGAAATCTTGGTCATTCGCCTACTGAATATTTAGGAAGCCACAGTTCTGAAATCCCTGTTCATGGCATCCGGATAAGAATGAAATACATGATCTTCAGAGTTTAACATAGCAAGTAGTAGTAGAGGGCTGCTGGAGCGGTGGAGAAATTGATTTCAAGCCCTCAGCAGTGCACACCTCTTGCATTAAATAGCAGCTACACATAACAAAATCGAGAGGCAGCCCCTGCCTCAAAGAGCTTACAAGGCACAGCAAGCATTGGAACCACCAAATGAGGAAGTATTAGAGAAAAAAATGGGAACATTCACAAGGTCTTCTGGTTCAAGTTCAAGGTTATCCTCAGCCAGCCTGGGCTGCAATTGAAGCCTGAATCACTTTACTGCCTGGCAGTAGAAGTGAGAAACAAGCAGCCTAAGCACCAAAGGAAGCCCAGCCCAACTGCGAGGTCACAGCAGCCCAGCTGCTACCAGGACTTCTAGGGCTGGGAGCACACAGAAGGGACCTCACTGAGAACCGAGTCTGTGCTGGGTAAGAAAGGATATTGGCAAAGGGGCTACCTGCTGTGGAAGTACCAAGTACCAAAGGTGCTTCCGAAGTGTGAGCAGCAGCATACAAGAAAGCCCTCCAACAGCATTTGGAGACGAGCTACACCGCAACCCAAGGAGATCGGGATCCCAGCTCAGCACCTGGCTGGTGAACCTGCAAGAGCAGCTTCTGGGGGTAAGTAACATAGGGAGAATGGGAGGGGAGAAATGGAGGCAAGCAGCAGCAGAAGCATCAGTAATTAATTCACATTCTCTCCTTATCACATATTACTACGAACCCTTTCACCTCTTCCCCAACAATCCTCAGATTTGGAGCAATAGAAACAGCTCAGCATACAGAAGCAACCACATACAAAAGCCTTGAGGCTGAAAAACATAAGACAAAGCACTGATGACATGATTTTCGTCACCCAGGTACTCAAATGGAGGAAAAAAAAAATCAGAAGCATGACAGACGAGGCCCTCTAACAAAGTGTAACAGAGCTACACTCTATAGAGATGCTCCAAGATGCTCTTCAGACAAGAGCTGACTGAATAAAGATGTGCCCGCTGCACATGTTGTTCATGAAGCCAGGTTCTTAAATTATGAATAATGGACACAAGATGCAAACAGCACAGCATCCCAGAGGAGATGAGAAATATTTAAAATGCCAAGAAAACAAACAAGAAAACCCAAAACACCCTCTTCCTCTGTGAAGCTAGAAACAAACTTCACAATAAGCAGCCAGAATTTGTCAGTAGCTCTAAAGAAAACAGAGATGCTGAACATGAATAAGTGTTTGTGCCAGCCCAGCTCCTGGAAGCACCAGCAACAGCACATTTCAGCAGACTCGCTGCTCCTAACATCAGGAGGAGGTAAGTTGAGGACACCCCACTTTTGGCCTTTTTAAAAAAAAAAAAAAAAAAAAAAAAAAAAACACACTTTATAAAGAGCCGTTGTGTTTTGGGGATCTTTTACCAACATTTTTAAAGGCCTTTGACAGAAAGTGGATGGCTAAGAGGTTGCCATATTGCTCCCTCCAGGACATCACAACACATGCCAGCCGCCTCTGCCCAACAGCAGGGGTGACGGCCCCAGAAGCCAGCCCAGAAACCTGAATGCTCAAAACCCAAACACTCTGTTCTGCCCCAAAATACACGCAAGCATTTGGCCACTCTTCCACGTAGCAACTGTAAAATTACTTTTCCCTCTGCTTGTTCTGGAGCACGCTTAGCTGTCAAGCTCGCATAAGGAGAAAGCTCGGGCACAGCAGAGAAGCCTCGTACGGGATGGGGTAACATGGCAGCGTGTGCTGCAGCAGCCTGTGGAAAGCAATACCCTGATGAGGTCTGGCAGCAGATCAAGGACAGTCGCTTCAGTTGCTTTTCAGATTATGTAGCTCGGATAAATTATTTTGGTAAGGTCCAGCCTTTGCAAAACCTCTCTACGGAGCACGGCCTTTGCCCGTCCCTTATTGCTGAGCTCCTATCCGTCTGCGCACAACATGGTGCTGTAGCCGTGCTGGCTGTGTGCTGGCTACCACGCCAGCAGCTCCGTGGTGGTGCACGCTGCCGAGCCAATGAGACCTGCCCAGAACAGGAGGAATGCCTCCCTATCCAGCCTCCTCTTTAATTTTAGCGTGCACGCAGCCCTGCTGCCAGGGCAGGCCGTGCCAGGCCACTGTTTGGTTTGTAAACAGACACCCCGGGCTCATCTCCGCACAGGCCCCGCGGTCCCCGCTTTGCTCCCCACTGGCATGCAGGGGGACTGCTGCACGTAGCGTTATCTGAAACGGCGAGCTTTCACAAGGAAGCAGATGATGGTTATGATGCATACTTTTCATATACGTGTGTTTGTTTTTCTTTCCCCGGTGACTATATTAGCTTTTCCTAGAAGTGGGGGAAGAAGTTCTGTCATGTTCCAGCCCGGGCTTGGTGAGGTTCGAGTACAAAAGCGCAGTTAAGGCAGACACTTTGCCTGTACACACTACAACATGTGCAGGGTGTGTCCTTTTTGTACTAAATAAAGGCTCTTATGCTTTCCAATTCGATAAAGAATTCCCCCAGGGTTAACGCTCTGAAAGCGCAAACAGTGACAGGGAAACCTATATCAGTTTCATTCCTTATTTTGTCTCCCACCAAATACAACAGAGAGCTTCTCTTACCCTGAATTGGTAGCGCACACCAGACATTACCATAGTTAAGATTAACTTTAAGATGAGTTCAGTCCCTTTTTTTGAGCAGCCATTTGGATACGCAGTTTTTGATATCCAATTGCAGCAAATTGAGATTTTCTGAGGTAACATATTCAGCAAGGGGTCCTTTTATATTACTTTTTATGTGCCCATAGACAAAGATTTCTATTTCAGTTTATCTCTTGCCCCTTGTAGAAGAATGGGAGAGAAAAAGATACACAAAACCAAAATGGCAACAACCTAGCTCTAAGCTGGGGAGAAGCCCAGCCCCTGGGCTGCTGCTGGGCCAGGCTGCTCCACTGCGACCAGCACACCCCTGAACACACCTGGATACTATTTGCAGTACCTTTCCTTTCCCCTACCACCACCATCTTTTTCCTTCTGCAAGTTTTGCCTAAAACCTAAAGACAAAACCTTTTTCCTCGATACACTTACAAGAACACAGGATAGTACTTGGATCTCTGAACAGTGATACTTGTGTGAAATTGTTCCTCACTCTTTTAGCTGCATCAAAACTACCATTAAAAGTTTCAGTGCCTGTGGTATTTTAATACCTTCAGACAAGAAAAATCACAAAACAATAATTCAAGAGATCTCTCCAAATTCTGGAAGAAGGAAGCCTGATTTATCTGCACTTGGACTATATCCGTAACTACATTGCATATATTATCAGTCCTTCATTTTTTAAAAAAGCCAAACGAGTACTACGACTTCCTCTCATCTGCTTCTTGTTAAGGTACAGGTACTGCTATCTTTGGCTGGATTTTCATCACAAGAGAAATGCTAAAGCAGGCTTTAACAAGAACAATATGTAGATAGCAGCATGCTCACCTCGAGCTGCACTGTGTGAGAATGAAAACAGGAATACTTCAGAAGTACAAATATAGTTGTCACATTCACCACGTTAGTACCTTCTCCTGGAAGCTTCTCACAGAAACATTCAAACTGGTTTCAGTAGTTGACAGACATAAGCCTCAGGAAGTCCAGCCTCAGGATTACTTAAATATATGTATATATCTATTCACAAAGAAGGTCCTGCCTCCTATTTCTCTCCACACTCCTGCACTGTTCACTACAGCTGCTATAGATGTGGATTGCAGCTGCTTGCACTTGAATACGTGCAGCTGACTGCTGTATTTTTTAATATTTAGATGCCTTTATTTTACATATATTTGTGTGTACATGGGCACACAACATTCATATTCATTCATATCCCACCCACCCGCAGGATAGCGGGGCTACAGCATGGAAGAGCAATCTGGCGTGAGTAGGGAAGTTGCATCACAAGTAAAAATATAGGCTGTGGGATGCATGCAGAGCACATATTTTATAGAATTAGTGAGAGCATAAGATGAATAATAAGCTCATCTCACTTACATGATTGGCTCTCTTAAAAGGTGTCATCTCAAACAACATTCCATATGTACTATCAGACTTTACGGATTTAGCATCCTATCATAGGCTTAAACTATTTGATAAATACAGCTCAAGCTGGCCTCTTAATGATACCAGAATGAAAATACTCCTCAGCCAGAGCGGAAAAAACATGACCGGAACTTGCATCTGCAGTCGAGAACAAGACAACCAGCAAAAGTTTTGCAACGCAACCTAACAGTTCAAAACAGTTTTAAGGCAGAGACTACTTTGTCCCCTCGTTTTCTACACCATCGCTAAACACTAGATAGAAACACCAAGAACAACTAATTTGGAAATAGAAGCATACTATCCTCATGCACCAAGGCTTTGTATTCATCTTATGGTTTCTACAGACTCTGTACTTTGAAACCATCCACAGGTGTTCCCTTAACCTAATAAGGAGACACCTGCAGTGGTTTTTTTTCCAACTCCGAAGAGTACAATGTAAGTAAGGGCACACTCAACATTGCATGCACAGAGCATCAATAAAAAATTCAGGTGCTTTTAATGTCTTTGTTTCCACTGAAGTCCAGTCAAGCTAACCACCAGTTCATACCACAGTCAGACTGCAGTTACAAGACAAGGTCTAGATCTTGTCCCACAACAGCAACAGCAATCCGAATTTGGAGGTCAGGTTGGTCTGATGAACCAGAGCCTTAACTAAAGTTGTTTTTAGCCTTTGGTGTTCATGCCCCAAATCTAAGAACAGGTATCTGTGTAAGACATCACCACCACCAGAGCCATAAAATATCTCCACAAGTCATTTAACCTAGCAGAAGCTACAATCAGAGCTACAACTCAGTAACTAAGATAAGATATCTTCAGAGTTAGAGATACAAACATGTACGTTTGGATGACTTTTAGACAGACTCAGAAATACCCTTCCCATATCACCGCAGATTTCCTTATTAAAGCCCTTTACCACTTCACTTGTCCACAGCAGATACTAAGACATTTCATGTGCTTGAAGACGTCTGTCTTCACAATGGACAGTCAAAAAACAATGACCCCAAGTCCTTGGAGGTCTTGATTTGGTTGGGTTTTTACTCCCCCCTTGCTGGAGATACCCAAAAAGCAGTCCATGTGCTTCTAACAATGGCGCACAAAGATCAAACCCAGGTCTTCAGATAAACTGCTAAAGAGACTAAGGTGATAGAACTAGATGAGAAGAGGATGTTTGTCTCAGAGGAGGTGGCAGTGCAAAAAGAACAGAAAGGCCTAGAGCCACTTCCCTCAGCACTGGCAAAGTATCATCTGCTAGAACTCGTCTTTACAAATAGAATTTGAGGCATCAGTAACTGGTTTAGAGTAAGCCTATATCCATCAAATCCTTGAATAAATTTCACTTTAAAATCACCCGAGATACTTCAGAAAGTGAATGTTCAAACTCTGCACTTCATCATTCTCTATCGCTTTAGAAACTGTACTAAGGCGCTTGTAAGCTCTTCAGTTTCAATCCCGGTTTGAGCCAAGTATAAAGTGCATGTTATAGAGCATCAAGAGACAAACTGGGGTATAAAGCAAATATGATTTGTTAATCTAAATCTATGTAAGCATATAGACAAAATGTTATCATCCGTCTATTACCCAGCTCACGTACTGGGGGAGCAGACTTGCATGAATGCAGACAGCTGTATAAACACACTTGCAGTTAAAATACAAAACATGTAAGGAAAGAAAGCAACACTGCAAGAAGTTTTGCGTTTTCCTTCCAGTTAGCTTCACAAAAATCTGTTTCTCTACTGTGCTCGTAAAATAAAAGCATCTTAAAAGAAGTATCAGGGAGGCATGCAGTGGTGTGAGGAAAGGGTAGAAAAGAGAGCTCTAGATCTGGTTAATACTAGAGAGCTTATTGCAGCTGTACATAGTAAAGAATAATGAAGGTTTGGCTGTGTGTTTTTTCTTTTCAAGTTTTTATTTATTTACATTATGTTTTGCCATTGATTTTTAAAGTCCATTAATATTGCAATGGAAATAAACTGTCAAAAGCTTAGCACATGGAATGCAGTAAAACTGCAAGTGATAACACAGGAACACCAAAGCCACTCGTGCAAATGCCACAAAAGCAACAGAAGAAAACCTCAGTTTGTAGCAGAGGTGCACCAAGATACGCTGTTAGGGACTACAATATCCCCATATGCTTGTGTTTGATTGGCTTGGGGAAAAAAATGAAACTTACAAGAAAAATCTGAAATTCCAGCTTGAAAGCTCCAAAAAGCTTAAACTGCATTTTCTAAGCCCATCACCTCCCAAGCAGCGCTGTGAGCACAGTGGGCAGGAAGCTCACTGTGTTTGTGCTTCATTTGTTACACCACGAGGAAGGAGCAGATATTGGTCACTACAAACCATTCAATTAAACACTCATTTTCTAACCATTAGGGAGAGGATAAACGGTTCAAGTTCTGGAGTTCCCAACTGCAAGCCCAACTAGAACCATAATTACTAAATTCCAACCGGTAAATTGTGCATGGAGAGGATGAAATATTATGTTTTCTCATCTCAAATACAATCACCTCTTCACACTGGCCAACAACAACAAAAACCGAATAAATGCTCCATTGTGTATACTTCGAGACTACCACATGCAAGCATAAATTGTGCTGTAACAGTGGTTACAAACCACCAAACTATCAGATCAAAAAGAGGCATAATTTTCCAACTTGGATGTCACAAGTTAAATTCCTTAATCCAGAACAAGTCAGCAAAAGAGCTCGACACCCCTGCCCTTTTTGGCAGAAGGAGCAAGTATTCCAAGCCTTCAAAAGTGAGTCCAATCTAACTGTTTCGGCTGGAAAAAAAAAAAAAAGCCCCCACAAGTACATTGTATTTGTTTCGACTGCCCAACAAGAAATGCATCAGGGTAACTTTTAAATAGATGGGCAACTACAGGAATGCTATTAGCACACAGCTCTGAGTCTGATACCCAACATGCGACCGTAAATCTGGGAACGAAGCAGACCACATGAGGGTACAGCCATCTGTGTGACGACTGCGACATCGCTGTTGCAGCGTGATGCTCTGCCCTCATTAAAAACACCAGCACAAAGCCACGTACATGAAGCACACGCCTGTTCACAGCAATAACCTCCCCAGCAAAGCGAGGAGGACCACAGGGCTGGCATCAGGAGGCAGCAGTTGAGCCAGGCACAGCTGGGAGAGGTGTCATGAAGATGAGCTCGTGCCCCACTGCACCCAGCTCCACCAGGAAGGCTGCGGTCCCAGCACAGGATTGGACCTTGGTGCTTCCCACGGGGATGTCCTGGGGGCGGTGGCCATGGTGGGCAGGCCGAGGTAGGTATTTCTATGCACCATGAGTCACGTTCTCTTTTCTTTGTCCAAGCCATGCGGAGGTTCTGCAGCTAGCTCAGAATGCCAAGCCAGGGATGTGCATCTCTCACACAATAGGACTTTCAGAGTTATTCACGATTTAGGAATACACAGATTAATTTGGGCTGCTTTACATCCCAGTCTGGCTTTTAATGCTGCGTAACTTGCTCTTTATATTGGCTCAAGCTGGGAAGGAAACTAAGCGCAGCTTGCAAACCCTGCAGTTGTACTTCTAAAGCAATCGAGAATGATGAAGTGCAGGCTCTAACCATTCATCTTTGCAAGGATTACAGTGAAATTCACCCAAGAATTCAATGGATACAGGTGTCTGAGAATCCTGTGCAAAGTTAAAGGTTGATGTAAGGCCAGATACAGTGCAGGTAATTTGTTTGCAAGGCTGATTGATTTGGAATAAGCCAAATTAGGTTTGCAAAGACAAGGCTGTTCTCCCAGCACTGATCCTGGAAGGCTTTTTCCCTCATGAGCAACACCTCTTCCCAACTGGTCCCTCCAGGTCTCTCCCTGGAGCCCTGCATGCTGCCACGTGCCACCACTCAAAAACACGAACTGCTGTGAAAGCATCTGCAGCACAGCAGCAAGCGCCCTCCAAAGCCTTCAAAATGTCACCTCCATGAAACAACTGAGAGACCTGCAGTCATGTCATCTACAGAGGAAAAATCCTGAGGGAAGAACTGAGATGGTGGAGAGAAGTTTCCCAGGACTGGGATGCAGCAAGGGTAAATGCAGAGTGCTTGCACAGCTCCATGCACAGCACCAGCCCACCGCACATCACAGGGACCCTCCTCCCCTCCCAGCCCCATACACCCAGCTCCCCTGGCACCGGCCCTGGAAGCACAACAGGCTCAGACTCAAACACAAGCTTCGTACTTAAATCTTGGGTTCTGCTCTGAAGGCTCTTTTCCTGCCCCATCATGCAAAACTCTGTCTGGTGACACCGCAAACCGCATGGGGCAGAAGTGTAAGTTTTGAGGAATGTATCTGAGAGCGACCTTCACAGGGTGCACATCACGCTGGGTAAAATAAAGAGGCAGTGTGAAATGCTTTCATTGGCTTAACTCATTCGGATTTTTTTTTAAAGAAAGGTGTGATGGAAGCACAGTCAAAACCAGACAGCTTTGGCTAATACAGCTGATTAGCCTGCCCACCATGTCACAGCCACATCTGAAGTGCTTTCAGTAATAGTGACGATAAACAGTGCGAAGGGCAACACCAGTGACTTCGTGAGCAGAGTAGCAGCACTTAGAATGCTCACAAAAACAGCAACACCACCCAGGAAGAGCTCCGATGCTTTAAAAAGGCTGAAAACCCCCTCTGTTCTCTCCCACTGAAATTATAAGAAGTTACTGAGCATTATGAAGAGACCTGCCATGTACTTCGCTGTGGTCAGGCAGTAAAGAAATAAATCGGGAGTTCCACGTACTGTAGCTGAATGCATAAAAATAGTATTTCAGAGTATCTACTCGCTTGCAGGAAAAAAACGTGACCATTCATATGATTGCTTAAGCAGCGAAGCATCTTTTTAGACAAATAGGAAGCCCACGAGCCTGTAGCGATGTCGAGCAGCCCTATTTTTAGAAGCATGTGTCAAGGGCACATGCCTAGAAAGCGCTTTCACTGCTTCAGCAGTTTACAGGAAAAACGAGGTAGACAAGCACATGCGTATGTAGGGACAGATGAGCCCGAGTCCCGTGTGTGAATAATCACATGGGGCCGCTTTGGTCCTTCCAGGTGACTCCCGGGAGCAGCGCCAGCCTGACGCGCCCCGGTGCTACTCGGGTGACATGGCACAGGAGCAGGCGCGTGGCGCTCGGTCCCAGAGCGGCACGGGAGGGCTGGGGCAGCACAGGCTGAAAGCAAACGGACTAAATTACGTTCTTTCACATGAAAATTGAATGTTACGGGTAGGCAACAGGGTGTCTGCAGAAGAAAAAAAAGTGAATCGCTATAAAAAGCTTCGCGTTCCCAGTTGTTTTCTATTTTAGGTTCCACCTATGATAATTTTCCGAACTGTTCAGTAGCTCTAGCATCAGCTGTTCAGAAAAGCCAGCAAATATTTCATCTGTGCGTGTGTGGATGAAAGTCTGCAGAGTCGTTTAAAGGAGGCAAGAAGCCTGATCATCTTGGCTCATCCAGGATCTCTGTAAGACTGTTCAATGCCTCCAAACCTAGACCACAGTGCCTAATCCTGCAGTGTATTTGGACATAATACTGTAATGCATTATCTGGCAGGTCTCATTTGTTAATAAAAAAAAAAAGAGTTACCAAGCAAAAGAAGTTTCACCACTACAGATGTGCTTAACCTGCTACTTTCAAGTAGTATCTGTACACCTGCAGCCACCGCTAATCACAGCCCCAGGAAAGTTCCCTCCATTTTTTCATTACTATGTCTCCCTTATTTGAAATATAATTTGAATACTTTTAAGCCATTTTTTTTTAAACAGTAAGACTCAGACTATCTTTAAGTATGCTTTAGCTAGTAAAATCTGCAGTGAACAACAGACAACAAGGCATTCTGCAGGCAACAAGGACTGATTAAAAGATGACAAAACAGCTCAGGCTAGAAGGGATCTCTAGAGAACACGTGGTCCAGGCTCTCGTGGAAGAGGCTGCCTAGATGAGATTATCTAGCACCCTGCCCAGTCACATCTGCAAATACACAAGGCAACTACAAAAATGTGAAAACCTGGATATAAGTGCATTCTTCATCCATCCCGCTGGCACGGTGGTGCCAGATGAGCCCTCCTTAGGCCTTCCACAAGCACTTCGACAAATGCTTTGGCCAAGAACCAAGGTGTGATAGCCAAGCGTTCACTGGTCAAATCAGAAATCTGGCAAAAGATGTGCCATACGTAAGTGAATTCAAAAGCTATAAAGCACTAAGCCACCTGAAACACAGTGATGAACACAGCAGTAAAAACAAATTAAGAATCGAATAAGACAAAGGTGCAAGCTAGAGAAACAGTGTTCTACCTGAGGGTATCAAAGGGCTTCTCTGCCCAAAAGCTGGTGTGCTATTACAAGTTATATGGGTGCCTGTTCCACCAAGAAACCTTACAGTTTAGTACAGGGCTTACAGCAGCCTCTGTTTGCAAGGAACAGGAACACCAGAGCAGGTCAGTGTCAACAGCAGCCTGTAGAATACTCAGCTCTTCCTGAAAAGAGGGACCAAGTTACCAGCTATCATGAGGAGCTGTCACACACCCCCCAGAGCCCTCATAAGAGAGGCTGTTCAGCCATTATGAGGACTGAAGCCAGAATGAAAAGCTTAACTATTCAGTTCACTCACGTGTACAAAGTCCTCACAACCATGCCGACTTCCATGAATCTATTGACACCTATCGGTTTTGACCTCTAGTATGTAATGAATCATTTAAGTGTTGTGTCCTGGTCAGCATGGTCACAACACAACCGAGACCCTAACAGCAGGCACCTGCAATGACTACATCCACTGCCATACACACAGAACCCATGGAAAAAAAACAGCCAACCACAAACAGTTTGGAAAGCAGAGCTTGGACAGCATGAGATGTGGACAGAGGTGGCTCTAGAGAGCTACCAGAACAGTGTTGCTTATCAGCTTTGTATGGCCTTGTCCAGTGCAACTCTCCTGTGTACTGGGCTCTTCTTAGGACAGGAAAAATGGACAGCACGGGAACGTGTGTGTAACATCCCCATTGCCAGCAAAGCAAGCACACAAGCACAACTGGAGGAAAAAAAGTGGAGATGTTTGCATCTCCTTTTGGCTGCTCTAATAAATAAGCTGCAGAGCTATATAAATCCCACTAATTTTCCATAGGAACAGATGTTTGCCAAACAACATCTCAGTTTCAACACTTGCTTGTAGAGAATGTGTTACACAGAACATGCTACTAAAAGAATGACAGAAAACAGAATAAAATAAAAGACTGTTCCAAGTCACAAGATATTTCTGTGCCTGTTTAAACAAATGGGATGTAGGCTTAATCCTCACACTGCAGGTCCTCTCCTGAGACATCTTGATGTAACTGTTCTCCTGTGCCATTACTCAGGTCACCTGTACAAATCACAGGTTACATTTCAACAAAGTCCAGCATGGCTGTTTTGTTAGCATTCACACAGCTGCAGTTAACTCAATTTTTTGGATGTGTTACTGCTGAACATGGATGTGTTACTGCTGAAAAACCACCCTGTGAAAGCCTGCAGCCCAGAGGTAAGGGGCACAGGTAAACCTGCCATCCAAACCTGAGCAGCTCCTCATTGCATGTCTACGCAGCGACCTACACCCTTAATCTCTTGCATTGTTTCTGGTTACCCTTGCCCTTTCCCCCCCAAAAGTCATGCAAAGCACAAACCATCCCACCCCAGGCCACCTTCACCCTCAGCTCCAGCCTCCCAGCAGCAAAGCCTGCCCTCCCCAGGGGAGCTTGCGCAGGGGCAGGACACAGAGGAGTGAGTCTGTCGGTGCCGGACTCTACTGGGAAGGGGTCGCAGGATAACGGCTGTGATCTGGGGAAGAGAAGCAGCAGCAAAGAGGAAAGGCAGCCAAGTATAAAAACAACAGGTGAGAAGTTGCATAAAGTTGGAAGAATCAATGTAACAACCTTGAAGGTAACCCTCCTACTTTGCCTCAAAATTAATTGAAAAAACAAATTATTAATTCTGGATTAATTTGGCTAGTAAGCAAATGTTTAAAAGGACCACCTGTCTTAAAATTAAGATGCATCAACTTTCCAATGGCATCTGCTAAAGCTGCGTGGCAAGTTTTACAGAATTTCCAACAAGTCAATTGTCTCACTTATAATTCATGGTCCTGTGTTTATAAACTAACATCAGCAAAATATTACATGATCCTATACAAGGAATTTAATTCTAAAACTTCAGTTAATACTCTAAAGCTTTATTGGAAGTCTTCTGAAAGTTGTGTTTGTGTGCGAGTACTTCGGTAGAGGTTCTGACACAACCTTCACATTTTTAAAAAATGCAAAAAAGCAGCATGGATTTCAAGACCTGATTATATACACATGAAGAAGCAAGGCTGAGAAAAGGATGCTGGTTTAAAGCCACCCATGAATCACTGAATTTGGAATTCTTTATTTCAAGCCCAGCCTAACTGCTTGCCTACCTCTAGAATTAAGTTTTTGCTAACAGAAAGATGCAAAGACAGCAATACTCCAAGAGAAACGATGCTCGAGTGCAGAACCCAACCTCCATTGCTTTTCCTACAACTTCATGCACAGACGAGCCTTTGGAAAGGAATGGCCAAGTAGCGATATCTATGAAATTTGAAAAACACTGATAAAAACCTCAATTGAGCTCAGTTCCTATATCAATGCAAGATGAAAAACATTTTAGGAGATATACATACTGCTTGTGAGTCCAAAGCTCTCAGTAAACTGGCAAATGAAACAGTGATTCATATAGCTAATCAAAAAGAGAAGCCTGACACTGAATAACTGGTATTACAGCAAACGCAGGAGAAAATGCAGAGCTTTAGCGCCATACTTTTTCTCTATCTTTGTGACAGCTGAATAAACCTTTTCTTTTTGTTAAAGTAACTAACAGCATTCAAGAAAATTTTCCCTGCATACAGCTGGTCAGCCAAGGAACGCTGAAACAAAGGGAAGGAAAACTACACACATTAAGTCAGCCAAGCCAACAGCTTCTCTCACTGAGGTGACATCAGTTAGAAGTCAATTGGTAACCCTGACTTCAGTGCAGTAAGATGACATGGTGTAGTATTGGAAGGAATAACAATAAAGTCTCCAGAATCTTAAGACACGCTTCATTCTAGCACTGCCTTAAAGCCACACGCCTGCTCATGCTTTCTGTGTGAAGAGCTTCATGGTCCTGCCATCAGCATTCCCATCTGCCTTTAAGGTAGCAGCAAAGAAAACTCGAGGTAGGCAGTCCCGGCTAAGCTGTAGAGGATGGTTAGAAGGAGTCCACTGAAAGCAACTCCCAAAACTACTTTCAAAAAGAGACCCAAAATAGCTCTCATACACACCATCAAGTATCATTTTTTACTCAACTGCTTTTAAACCATTAATGAGTCATCTCTTAAATCACTGGCTATTTTTATAAGGAATTATTCACACAGTAAACTAGACTTCATAAAAAGGAACTCCACACATTTCCAATACAAACTATTTTCCCCCTTAACCTAATTAGCGCCACACAGAAATCCACTGATTTAGTATTTAGTTTTGATTTTCAGCTTGCTCGCTAATTAAAATACTAAAGTGCATTTATCATAGAGGGCTGGTTTTGTTTTCCACCTCACAGCAAAAGCTTACTGCCTTCTGCTTAGCCCACACAAGGTTTTCTTCTCTACCAGAGGGGCTTTCTACCAACGTAAATGGCCAGCGACCAAGTGAACGTGGCAGAGCAGCAGAACATAAAAAGCAATTAGTGGTAAAGTTTTTGTAGGTTGTGTCATTTCTTATTCCTTCCACGCCTTCACGGGGCAGCAGAGACTTCATTAGAACCAACTCCAGGCAAAGCCAGCCTCCTGCCCGCTTGGACTATTCTTAATCTTCGTGGAAGCCCAGCAATTTTCCCTGATTGCTTGTTTGAGGGACGCACAATTTCTGCAGTGTTTATTTTGGGCCGCGGCGGAGGGAGGGAGGAGCGTAGCCAAGTGGGCAGGATCCCAACCCAGATCACACAAAACGCAGCGTCCGCACTCGAGGAATGGCTCCGGGCCTCGCTCAAAGCCTCGGAGCCTCCTCCCCGCCTTGCCGAGGGTTGCACGCCTCCATCCTCACCCACAGGGCTCCTGCGGGATGGAAACCACACGGCTACGCCCCGGCCAGCCCTGCCAACCGCAGCCAGGCCTGGAGCGAGCCGCCTGCCCGTCCTCCCCTGGAACGGAGAGCAGCGTGGGCAATACCAGTAACAAAGCGTCCCAGGCTGTGCCACGAGGAAGGCCGGCATCCTCGAGCGTGAAGAGCTGCAAAACACAAAGTGAGCTCCTCACGGGCAACAGGACACACAGCCACAGATGTCTGGATGAGTAACGCGCTGCAGGAATGTTTAACAAGTGTGATCCTCACCTGAACCAAACGTGGAACCCACAATGGCAAGCACCTTTCCTCATGGTGAGCCTTGCGCCTACACACATCAAATCCACTGAAATCACCGAAATCTCTCACTGCCCTTTTCACAGGGTGCACGTTAACAAGCCAAGACCCTGATCATTCAAACAACTTTTTAATAATCCTAAAAGAGAATGAACGTGGATCTTAATGTGGATCATACCACCTCAGTGCAAGCACACAGCAGTATCCGTAGCCTACGGAGCGCCAGCTCTGTGGGTCAGGTATTTTGGTGATGGAGCAGGTCCTCACAGTATTCAGTCATCATTTTGATGAACTAACCATTAAGAACAAAATTAAAATTCATGTATAAAATTCAAGTTATCATATTAAAATTCTCTGCCCTCCTTCCTGCTGAGCTGTGATGGGGCAGGCTGCCTAAGGGACACAGAGCACAGGAGACAACAGGATGGGCAGCCAAGCAGAGTGAAGACCACAGTTGAGGACCTCCTAATGGCTGCAGTCAGATTCAAGCAGGATTCCCTTGGACAGCACAGCTACATCTGGATCACCCTCAGAAGGGAATGAAAAGCAACACCCCAACAAGATATGCTGTCAGATACGCCAAAACCACAGAAGCACGCAAGAGGCAGCTACAAGATGAATTAAAGCGCTTGCAAAAATAACAGAAAAGTGAATATGCATTAGCACAAGTCACCACTCTTCAAGCAGCTCAGAAGAGATCCCCATACCTTGAAGCACAAGCATCACGCACCACATTAAAATTCCATTATGACCAGCTGAGGGGTAGTTAAGCAGCACCACATTCAGTGCTGCAAGAGAAGCAGCTTTACAAGCACAGCAAGATAAGCTAGACCTTGAACAGCCCCACCAAGGATGGTATTGCTCCTGCTTTTTCCATACGGAGAGGAAAGCTGCAGAACTGCAAGGAATCCCACCAGAATTTGATTCCAAAATCAGTTTGCAGAAGGCTGTGATCCACAATTAGGTCTGTAGGGAGCACGTGTAGTGATGGTATCCACTGCATTCTGGAGGACAAGTTATTTTTCTAAAACCATAGGGCATTGTAAGTTGCTAGCCATAGCATTGGACAGGGAGCTAGCAGATCTAAGGCTTACTAATGATCACTTCCCTCCTCTATTATTTATTTCTTCAAATTTGTACATTTTTTGCATTCCTAACGCACCACAAACAGTTGTGGAAGGCTAGATGTTGGATGGGTTGTAGCTTTCCTCACAGAACAACCACAACATACCAAGAATTAATTCTGGTAGATAAAAAGCCATAAATTGTCCTGTAAGGATCTCACATGCAGCTGATGTACGGGCTGACATTTATCAAATGTGCAAAGACTCCTGTTGTGGGTTAGCATGGAACAGAAAGCCTTTGGACTAAGAGTACCTCCTTTGATCAGCACAACATAAAGTTTCCTTGCAGTTGGGGTTATACAGATTTTTTTTTTTTTGTATATAGCCCAATTAAAATACCTCAGTTTGTTTTTCTCAAACTGAAATAGAGGCAGGAATTTTATACTGAATTAATAGAAAGCATCCATGAACAATAATAGTGAAGCAGTAGTTAAGTTTAAGGAAATATTTGCAACACTCTAGACATAAAAATCCACCAGCACCAACAACTATGGTGTTTTTAAAACCATTTCAAGCTATGTCCTCAACAAGAGGAAAGAGACCAAAGCAATCTGAAAATGAATAACTTATTTCTGTGGAATAAAGACTCACAACTATATAGTCCGGGCTACTTAATTCCCCATACAAATTCCCCAACAAATAGTAGGTTTAAGATTTCCCCCTCTACTCCAGGTGAATATGTGGCACCTATTTCCAAGCACAGTTGGTATGGTAGCTGTGTCTATGTCCTCCAGCCATCTGCCATCAGATTTAGGCACCACCTAGTTCTTGCAATATCCTGATGCCAAGAAATCCACACACACAAATCCAAAGCTCTTTCCTTCAAGCTAACAAGCAGTCTTCTCCCATGAGATGACCCCTCGTCCCCGGCAATGACAGTGAGGACAAGAGATGCCCTCTGCCCACAGGCCTACCACAACCACTGATGGAAGCAAGAGCCCCAGGGCAGCATCTCCTACAAACCTCAGGGTGCTCCCTAACATCCAGGGGATTCAGCATAAGGATGCTGCCACATCACTGCTGTGTCTAGAAGACAAGCAAGAAAGCAGCTTCCACCACCACCGAGGTGCAGTGGAAGCAAAATGGGAATTAAAGAGCATACTTACGTGCAAAGGAGGACATGACCTTGGCTCACAGGCTGGAAAGTTTTATTTTGGGGCAGTAAGCCTTCAAGTATGACATCTCACCCAGTAGTTCCAGTGGAAATTTGAAAGCCTAGAAGCCATAGGTCAAATTGCCTGCTGGAAAACAAACTTAAGCACGCAACAGGACAGCGTGTGTAACCTACACTTGCTTTTCTGCTAGCATCAACATCAGAAAGGTCAGAACAGGTAAGCTAATGCAGGCTTGTTATTTGGCTCGCACTTTGTTCATCTCAAAGAGAAACTGAACAGGTAAATAGCAAATACTTTGCAAGGAAGAAGGCAGGGGCTTGGGATGAGGGAATAATTCATGGGCAAACATTTTAGATAATGTTATGGAAACATATCGGTAGAATTAAAGACAAACAGGTAATATTTTGTTTGCTTTTTATGGTATTATTCTTTACAGAAAAAAGAAAATGGGATTTTTCTCATGATAAAGGTTTCTTTTGCTGATTTATAGAAATCCCCCTGAACTGTTCAGCTGGCAAACTAACAGCCTGGAAATGCCTATTTAAAAGCTCTTTTCTTTTTTTTCCCTAAAAAAAAACCAAAAGTTTAAATAAACGTGCGTGAGATGTTGGAACTCATCTGGAGACTTTAACTTTCAATCTTTGTATAACCTACAGTTTTCTTCTGCCAAGCTTAAGATGTCAAAAAACAAAAAGCAGAACTAATATAGTATCTATAATTAACTTGTTAGACGCAATTTAAATTTGATGGTATCGCTGTCCTGAAACCCATTATTAAAATTATCCTTCACTTGATTATGAAGTTACTATTGCCTGAATGAGAAGAAAATCGTGGTGAAGTAACTTGGTACCTTTATCTGCTCCAATTAGATTACAAATGATTTTAAAAAAAAAAAAAGTCGAAAGAAATATTTCCTTTTCAGCACTTCCACAAACTTCAGTTGTGCAGCTAACATGCATTGGCCATGACCAGAAGAAACAGCAAATAACGCCAGCGTGTAACAGAGTTGGTAGGTTTGGGGGTTGGTTGGTTTTTTCTTTGTTTCAGAAGGGTTTTCCCCATGCACGCACACAGTTCTCTGGCAGAAGAGTCGGGGTGCCCACTCCTACGCATTATGCACTGGCCGCATCATTAGTCATTGAAAAATTCCCACTGCAACTGCAGGCAAGTTTTTCTATTACTTACTAAAAAAGGAAGCTCCCTCTGTCCCACACCCAGCCACCTGAATTCGGTTAGCTCTAAGGAGGCTGAAGATAACATTTTCTACCACATATACACTAGAAAGTAATTCTAGTGATGGTGCAGCAGCTGTTGATCACTTCTGGTTGCATTTACTGCCACCAGAATGGGAAATTCAAAGAGCAAAAGTGTCAGATGTCACTGCGGCTACAAGATTTGTCACTCCATCAGTGACAGTGTGTAGTTGACAAGTCACTCACTGTCCAAACAATCTATTTTGTGACCACATCTGCACAGAAGACTGTCTAGCTTTACTTTTCCTACCATTCCACACAACCTGCACCATCCACTTCTCTAAGAGGAGGCACATTCTGCTGTAAGTCAGCAACTGTGTGCCTGTTCATTTATACATTTGACCCAGTGGTGTTTATGTTTATTAAAAACAGTTTTTAAAAAGCCTTAGGAATACCTGGAGATATGCACAAGCATCTATGACTGCAGGGCCAGGGGAATGCATGCATGTCCTCTTGGTGCTTGCCAGAGCAGGGCACTTGAGCGCTGCTGTCAGGAGCAGCAGCCAGGGCAGGGAAGTAGCAGGCCCTGCTGTGCTCTGCCATCAGGGACCTTTTCCTCATCTGACCAGGGCAGCACCTCCCACCCAGCAGCTTGGCATCAGCAGCCTGGCACTGCCAGCAGCAAGCTTGCAGGTGTGCCAGAGGAAGCACATGAGATGGAGACCTGCAAAGCGCTCTCCCTGATCTCAGGGCTCTGCTGCCTTCACAATGCCTTCATCAACTAATAAAACAGCTGGTCTTGCTGCAACAAAAATGAAAAAAAATAGCATTGTACCTTCTTTGTCAACCAGAAGTCAGATATCCAACGAGGTACAGAAAACAGGGCAATTCTTTTACATCGTGTAAAACTCAGAAGCAAACACTACATGGAAGGTTGGGGAACAATGCAGAACAGGCAGAGCCTCCCAAAGATACTGGAGACTGCAGCTCCGACATCCCTTGCACGTTACCGACTCAATGACCACATGCTTGGCTCACCTCCGGGAAGCTGCATTAATACTGTAATCGGCTGAATGGCACGGAAATTAGTGCAGGTTTTACAATGGGAACGTGAACAATCAAACTGAGGGGTGGCCATTAGGCAGGTTGGGTTTGTCAAGGTAATGGGAGCTGTTGACATGCAGGTACACAAATTCAGTTATACCTGATCTCAGAAAGTCAGCTATTCCTGCTGTGAGAAGGAAATCAGCTGTTCCTGCCTTGGCCTTTGCAACAGAGAGCAGCTTCACAACATGATGGAGAAGAGAATTGCCTGCTGACTCTAAACACCAAAGCACAAAGGGCAAGCATGTCAGTGCCTCACAACTAGGGGAAGCTATAAGACCACAGTTGGCATATTCTATGTAATGCTTTGTTTTAGTACCCTTACCTGTTTTGTAAATAAAACTACACCCCCTCATGGAAGCAGGGTAACATATTTCATTAGTCAGGTAAGGGCACCACTTTGAAAGATCTGTTTCACAAAAACTAAAGTTACTTTCATAACAGTCACCAACACGTGCATTTCTACAAAGCACGAAGGCACCACTTGACATCAGCATAGACCAAGAATTAAGTCACACAGAAAAGCGGTGGAAGCCATGGACAGCTCTATAACATTGAGCAGCACCAGGCTTTTGTCTCAGCTCCTGAGCTGACAAAACGTCAGGTTCTCTCCCAACAAAATTTGTAGTCAGGATGTAATAAGCATCCTTTCTTTGCAAGCTCACATGAACAGCTCCTGTAGATTTCTACACATCTGGATAGAGGAAGAGTTACTAGAACACAACATGCCAAAGAAAAGAAAGATGTGCTGAGAAGGTAGGTTGTGACTGTCTTCCATACCAACAGCCTGATGAATTTGTACAGAGACGCTAGCACATGAACATCAACAACAGATGCACAGCTAAGACCACATCGACCACATCCTAAAAGGTCAATGACTGCTCTACACAGACAGCTGAAGTTTACAGATATATACACACACATACTCGCTATACACTTACTATATATAGACGTCCAGTGCAACAAAGGACTAAGGAACACCAGCCTAGAAGCCACTGGCATGTTATAAGCCTCCACTTCAGAGTACATAGTTGAGGTTGGCCTCCTGGTTGCTGCTCACACTGAGTAACTGTGAGTTCAGTGTGAGCGAATAAGTGAAAGTGTTGCATAAATAGCTATCTACTATTCACATAACAGCCTGATTCTATTAACTAAAAGCAACCAAGAAAAACCCAACACCCAATAAAAGGTGTCCCAAGAAATGTTGATTTGGATCCATTTCTTACACATGCACTCAGTCCCTTATTAGGGAAAAAGGGAACTTTAGAACAAGAAGGCTGTTACAAGGATAGTTTTAATATACCTTCCTTCCCCTCAAGTTAATGGTGAGCTATAGTTTTCATAGTGTTTTCCTGTTTGCATTATATTCTAAGAATTCTGCTCATTTGCTCCAAAAAAACGCATGTGCTTGGAAGTGGTTTTGATGGCTTTTAGTCACAACCCCCTCTTTGATTGCCACGACTTCCAAAGCAGCTGAAAATAAGGGATCTATTTCAAGTTACATTCCCTTCCTTCCCTGCCCACATGCACTTGGCTACCAGTTTGAGACACAGGATCAGAGGGAGCTTCAGGCTTCAAAATAACAAGAAAACTTAAAAAAGGAAACGCATTAACACAACTTGATCTCCCTTCCCCCTGCTCAGCAAGCGTTGCCTCAGTTGACATCCAGCTAGGTCTTAAAAACCTCCGAGCTGTTCTTCACAGCCTCAACCCAGCAGCAAGTGCCTGGCCCACCAGGGCATCCAGTCTCTTGCCTCGATCACCAGCTGCTGTACAAGATGGCATTACGCGGCTGCAGGGCAGATTGTGTTGACATTCCTCACCTTTCCATTAGCATTTTCCCTGGCTTGGTACAGCAGCCTCATTGGTTGCCTAGATCATGCCCGTCTCCCTCTTTCTGCAGGAGACCCCCCAGCTGAGCTTGTGTTGTTGTTTTCCCTGCATATGACCAAGGAATAACCCAAGACTTTCAGTACTGCTACTTGAAAGCAAGTAGGAGCTGTAAGAGACATGGATGGAGGCTCAGTCTTGGGTGTCCATGTTAGCGACCACAGCTAAGAGTCACTGAGGAGGGAGAAGAAAGGGGACGCAGAGGCAGTGAAGCAGTAGGCTTGCAGAGCTGGCAGCAGCCAGACAGCTTTTGCAGCAGTGCCAGCAGACTTGATCTCCAGAGATGTAGCCAAGAGCCACTTTCCACCTCTCCAATCAAGAAAACCCTACGCCCCTAGGTGCACACATGAGGAGAGATGTGCTTGCTACTATTACGTACACAATGCAGAGGGCCAAAACAAGCCGGCCCCTTGGAAATAAGCACATTGTTTCCCTCCCTCTACACAAGAGCTAGTTGCATAAAGTTAGGTCAACATGTGGTACACATATGATTCAAATGTAACATTTCCTGGCAACCAGCAACAAGCCCAGAAGAGGATCTGCACTACTGATAAAGTAGATTTTCCCCATGACTGTCATAAAAAAGCCTGTTGATCTCTTGAGACAAAAGCAGCAATCCCCATTCCACTGATTAACTTTCCACCAGCTTCACTGCAGATTTTTTTTTTTCCTTTTTAAGGAGCAAAACCCAAGGCATACACAGCAGTCTCTGAAAGCAAATACCTTCATGAAGTGAAATAACTTTAAATGAATGACAAAACTGGCTGCAGATTCAGTCCCTCAACTCAAAATAGAATTTCCAAGAATGGGATGATGATAATCAAAAGATAAGGACCAGCTTCAATGCAAAGACAACTACACAGGCTACCACTCTTCACAGCCTGGAAAAGGAATGGTTGAGAAATAGAGGTCCTTTAAATAATAAGTGAAGTAGAGAGGGAGAAAGATTCATTAATCTACTACTACCCATTCTTTCTTCCAATACAAGAGCTCGGAGGCAGGTGAGACTAGCCAGCAGAAGTTCAAAGCAAGCAAGAGAAGATAGTTCTCCCTGCAACACGCCCTTATACCATGCAACTCTCCACTGCAGTATATTGTGGATGCTGAATGTTTGCATTAGTTCAAGAACGTGTTCACAGAAGCTCTAGATGAATTTTCAACCCCAAATGCACTGTTTCTGGCTTGGTAAGATCCAGGGCAGCAGAACACCAAGAGCCAGGAGAGTGTAAAGGATCACCACCACATCCTTGCCTTTATTCCTGTACTCCTCCCAAGACACAGCAGGATACAGGACTACTCATATACCTTTCATCTAACCCTTTTTATGTTCTTTATGCACAAACTCCAAGTGGATTAAAAAAATAATCACTGAGGACACTTGAACATTTTTCTATTTCTTTGTCTGCCATCAACATAAGCTCATGGCACTTCTATTATTGTCTAAAGAAGAAGTTATTTGTGGGAGTCCTTCTTCTCAAATTCTACAACTGGCAGTTCTTAAGAGATGATCCCTGCTACTTACATCTTCTGTCAAAGCAGGTACCTGAAATTACTTGGGAACTTCTCCAAAAGCAGGACAATAGTTTCCTAATCATGTTAATTCTACCAAATCTTTGTATCTTTATTTATAAAAGCATGTAGCTTTGTCGGCAGCTATATATACACTTCCAAAACAAAGATACTGACATTAATTCCACACAAAATTTTTGGGCTGCACTCCCAACCTCCTGCCAGCACCTCTACAGAAGATCCAGCACTGTTAGGAGCTGCTGGTTCCTCATTTCACATACAAAAACTAAAGCAAGCAAGATTTAACATTGCAGGCAGGACAAGACAATTACTTAGGAGAGACTAAGCTTACATGCCAAAAGAGACAGAAAAGCTGTGCCGATAACTTTGATAGAGATGAGAACACATCTTTATGAGGTGTATTCTTTGAAAGGTCAGGAAACATACTTTGGGACTTTTCTTACAACTTTCTAAACTGAAGATGCATTTAAAATGGAAACAGTGTTCAGAAGCTGCAATTTTTACCAAGCAATCCCTTGGCCATTCACTTTTTATGCTGCTAGAGTCCCAGTTTCACACAGTTACACAGGAAACGAAGAAAGCAGCGGTGTGCAAGGGCTGCGTATTTCATTTCTGGGCTCTCCCACTTCAGGCAGTTTGAACAACAGGTTAATTTATCCTTAGGTTTAAGGAAATTTAGCCAACCATGGCATGCAACTTCAGTTGTATCTGCAGAGATTCGGTACTATTCACAGACCTTTCCCCTCTCGTGTGTGCAGGTGACAGACTTGAAGATTTCCAGGCCCAACTTCGCCTCCAGCAATAGCACTACAGCCAGTAACTGGCGGGGCAGTCGGGCCCAGGGGACAGTACTCTACCTGGAGGCCAAGACCAAACTGTTTGCCCTCAGACCTGCCCTTCACATTTTTATCAGTGACCTGGAGGTGATATTATGGCACACCCTCCTCGGGTTTGGGGGTGAGATCAAGTTGAGTGGAAGAGACAATGTGTTGGAAGGCCAGGCTGCCACCCAGAGGGACCTGTACAGGCTGGAGAAATGGGCCAAGAAGGACAAATGCAAAGCCCCGCACTGGGAAAGGAAACCCCTGGGCATTGGACTGCCTGGTTGGAGAGCAGATCGGCTGGAAGGAACATGCAATGTTTATGATGGACATTGAGCTGAACATGAGCCCATTGCATCAAAGATCAACAGCAACCTGGGCTGTATCAACAGAGTACGGGCAGTGGGTGGAGGGAAGTAAACAAAAGGTGAACAAAGAGGGATGACGACACGTAATAGAGCATCCAGTTTTCAGACCTTTACTACAGAACACCATTGATAACCTGGAGCAAGATCAGTAGAGGGCCTCTAAGATGGCTCGTAGCTGGAGCACTTAGCCAGTGAGGAATGGCTGGGAGAAGAAAGCTTGTTCAACCCAGAGGAGAGAGGACTTGGAGGTGGGCATAACAGCAGGCTGCTCCGAAGAGCACTGAAGATGGAGCCAAGCTCTTCACAGAGTTGCAGGATGGGAGGACAAGAGAAAACAGGCGTGAACTGACACAGGAGAGGTCCTCACTGGGTGTAAGGAAGAAACATGTAAGAGAATCATTAACCCTTGGACCTAGTCACTCATAACAGCTGTGCAGAATCCATTCCTGGAGGTTTCCAAGGCTGGATAAAACCCTAAACACAACATAAACACAACTCAGTACAGGCTTGCTTTGAGCAGAAAGTTGAACTACAAACCTCCTGGGGTCCCTTCCAACCTGAACGGTTTTATAATTCCATCAAAGTACACATTGCACATCGCAACACTGGATCAAGAGGTTGCACAATGATTAAAGTGACTCCTTTAGTGAAAATTATAGCTAAGAGATGCAAGACTTTGGCAACTGAGCCTTTGAACAAACAACTTCACAGGGACAACCTGATCTAGTGAAAGGTGTCCTTGCCCACGGCAGGAGGGGTGGATCTTCAGGGTCCTTTCCAACACAAAACATTCTATGCTTCTATATTTTTTATTGGCAGTTCTAGAAAGGTAAAATCTGATGGTTTGTTTCACAAGAAATGCCTTGAGCCAAGCAAGCTGTGTGTATTTTTAGGCTTCTCAAGTTTTTGGAATCACTGTTAGTTCCATATACTAAACATAATGAAATGAGCATCCAAAAAAACCCAATACACAAGTAAACCATATTATTCTAGGCTTGGGAACAATACACTGTTCTAACATTGCCAAGCAATCCCATGGTGACATTGCCAGAATTCTTGCACACTAACAACTGTTCTAAGTATTAGAATATTTCTGGCAAGTTGAGGGATCAGAAGTTATGCCTTCCTGTGCCCTAGAAAATCAAAATTGGGCATGAAAACAGATTTTTGCAGAGCAGAGCCCTGACCTCACCCGGAACTTATTTCTAATTTGTATTGGTTGTGTAAGAAATAAAGAAAACACTAGTTTTCTAACCCTACAAGTATAATAAAAGCACAGCAATGCATCCCCAGTAGCAGCAGCTGGAACATTAACTCTAAAATGGGGGCAGATGTTTGACAGGAGCATCACTATCAACTACTTTAAAAAAAATAAATCAGGGTCTTATTTATGTAAAAAAAAAAGTTGGGTATTTTGAGCAGAAATCCAGAGTCCACTTCTAAAAGGTGAAGACTTCCTCTGTATCTTTCCCCTTGATTACAACTCCAAGCAAATTATCAGCACTGCTGTAGTGAACACTCGCATGAATAAGTCACTTCAAGTGAGAAATATGCTCATTACGTGCTTACCCAGAGACCTTCGCTCCCACACCCTGCATTTTAAACACCTGCAAAAGGTGTTTATTACCTCACATATACCTGTAAATATCACTCCCCGTAATTAAGCCAGGCAATTAAAACCCACCGGCGTAAGCCTGTATGTTGACTTAAGTGCTGAGCCGGGTGGTCTGCCGCAGAGGTGGTCACTTCCCTGTATCAGGTTGCCTCACCTGCTGCTAAGCCCCACTAGAGGATAGGAAACATGCACAGCTCAGGCAGAATAGTTAAAGCCAACTACGGGGCCCTGGCCAGGTAGCAGAAATGAGGGAAGACCATCTTTTCCTTTTGGCAGGAGAGCAGGAATGCCACCGCGTTGCAGAGGTCCAGACGCAAGGCCAGGAGGCAGCCAGGGGCTGTGCATCGTGTCCTAGGGGCTGCTGGGGGAGGACACAGACCTGCCCAGCTGTGGGCTCTCAGACTGGGAGGGAGCAGAGCTGTTGAACCTTTAACCATGAGAACTGTTACTACAGGCAACACGGACAACCTGCCTTAAAGTTGCATCAGTCTTGGGGAAGGAGCTTCCTTCTCCTCTCCCCAAATACAACAAGAACAGGCACCACTGGTCCCATCCCCTCCTGCCAGTGTTCTCCCCTGCACCAGTAGCTCCCCTGCAGTTAGGGCTACAGCAAACCCTGGCTAAACTGGCTTCCTCAATGCAGAGTCCCAAAGGGTGGTGATTACACCACCACCAAGAAAAGCAAGATCCATCACTTCGATGAAGCTTTTTGCAATGTAGCTGAACCATCCAAAGCACAGAGGTGAGGGGCAATGGAGCTCAGTATCTCAGGCATCAGCTGGGGAGACAATGCAGCTGTGAACACCTATTTAGAGGAGTCACTGGACAGGCTGCCAGTAGTGCTCTCCAAAATGGCACAAGAACAAGAGCATGTGGTACATAAACAGATCACAAGAAGCAGGGAAGAAGGTGGAAACTAGGTCACATTATTTAAGATAAAAGTCTAATACAAAGAGGAAAAGCAAATAGGCAATGACCAACATCATGATCAATGTTTGTTTGAATGTGTAATTCTTGGTAAATCTTCCTAGCTTCACATTATAACAAAATTAAGCTGCACATGCATGGCACAAGCCACAGACCTTTTCAGAAGGCTCTCAACATTGTAACCCCACAGCAGACTCCAAGATAAATACCAACACTACAACAGCAGGTGAGATGTTGACCTTGTAATCAGATAATACTCACTACCGGTCTACTGTCCAACTAGAAAGCTGTTTAATTTCCACATCCAGTGTTGCATCAGGTATACATGTATTAAACCTGAAGACAACATCAGGCTGAAATGGAGTGCAAATATAACAGGACAAAGCAAGAACTCAAAGTGATCTTAAAGTATAGAAGCTACTCTGGAGAAGCTTCACGGGACATCTCCTGAAGACTGTCAATGAACAACAGATTGCCTAGAAACAGGAATCCCTAGAAACAGGAATCCTGAGAAGAGACTGAAAGAGCTTCAACTCTCCTCACCCCTCTCTGCACATTACAGACCTCCAAGCATGTAAAGGACTGCTGCAGAGAACAGAATAATGTATTCTCCATTCTCCCACAGAGCAGGACTGGTAGCAACAGGCAAGAGTTACACAGCTCAGTGCCTGATGGAGCATGCTGAGGAGGGAACAGAAAACAAGGATCCCTACCAGAGATTCCTGCACCTAGACAGCAGCAGCAGATAAAAGTTATTTGTGCGTGCTTAGCATACTACTAGCATTTTTATAGTTATGTATTATTTTTATGGCTTGGATGCTCGGAGAAGGCTTGAGGTAAAAGATCATATTTCAGTATATTTAAAACCTCTTTACTGTTGATTCTTCGTGTAGCTCAGCCTATTCCTGCACCTTCCCTTTACATCTTGCTTTATGAGAAGTATCTGCTTTGTATAATTCTTATTCAGTCTTAATTGCAATTTTTTTTTTCTTTTTTCTTAAAACACAAATTTCCTCACCTGTCCCTTCTTCATATCCTTAGTAATCTAGAATAAGCTGCATCATGAGCAGGTACCATTCAGCAAGTTAGTTTTTACACTACATTTCTATGACAAAAATCACAGAACTAAAAAAGCCACCACACACCAAATAAAGCAAACCGAAAATCTTGACACAGCTCAGCAGTTTTGATCTAAGTAATAACTACTACAGATCACCAGGAGAAGTAGTATATGCACTGTAAGATATACCAACTTGTCCTCTCAATCACAACCAGTCTCACTTCTTTTAAAGAAGCTGAATGCTGTCTTACAGTATATGCAAATAGGTTTGTGCTATCTCCACTCTTCTTGCACTGCCAAATCTCAATGCAAAACGTGTACTCACACTGCAACTCTCATCCAGAAATCCTCCTCTGTTACTACTTCTGCAGAGAGAATCAAAAGCATCAGAGGTCTCAAAAGAGCTAAGACTGTTTTTTCATTTCCATGGAAGAGCGAGGAAAAGCAAACCGTGGTTAGTAACAAACTTTTACCTTTGGAGGAGTTAACTCAGACCTCCCTTCCCACACATTCCTATCCCCAAAAGCAACCTGCAAGTCTCACAGCAAAGCCAGAAATACACACTCATAATGTTTTCCTTGCTTCTCCGCTCACTCAACAGGTTCACACTCCACAGGCTGGGCTTTTAGTCTACCTTTTTTTATTACAGAGTTCATCAACACTGTATCTGTTTATCTGCTCCAAACAAACCGATAAGGAAATAAGCCTGCAGAAGATAAGTGAGAACTCTTCAACAGCTACCTTCCCGCTGAGCCAGCAAGTGCTGCTTCTTACACCATCTGTGTTCTGAAAATCTGTTCTCTAGCTCTCGATTCACTAAACATGGAAAAAATATTTGGAAAGTAGATTTCTTGAAGCAGCTTCTACACTGAAAAAGCTCATTTAAAAATGCTTTAAAGAGTTCACATAATGGTTCCTTCTCAGGAAAAGAACCCTACTCAGATTCCCATCATGTTGAATCCATCAGGAACAAAGTGTGGATACTTCAGTTTTAAATCTCTGCACCTAGACCTCTTTCTGGAGGGCATATCATTGTCTTATAAATACACCTCCAGCACGGAATGCTCACAAGCTAAGATAGAAATTGTGATTACGAATTAAGACTCAAAACAGTACATTGTAGTGCAAGAGAACACAGTTCAGAAAAGGGTAACACAGCTTTTAAGTTTTCTGCAGAGACCGTAAGGCCAGGATGCTTGTTTCCAATGAGGGAGACAAGATGGTATGTGTGGAGAACAGGAAGAAGCAGCATGGCAATGTCTCCTCTTGCCTCAGTTCTTAGCATCCAATCTTTGTATTTGATAAGGAGAGAGAGAAGGGGAAAAAATTATACCCGCCCACTGTCACTAAAAGATGTGCACTAATTGTGGTTTTACTCCTCCAAACAATCTCAACAAGTGAAACTTTGCTTTATTTAAAATATAAAATCTGTTACTGCACATGTCCTTCTGATTACTCGATTGGTAAAGTAACTTCTGCACACTTCATATGCGACCAGAATAAAATGAAGAAGGTGTATTCCAGAGAAGATCACAGGTGTTGTCCCAGAGTCCTCAAACCCAAAAAGGCCAGTGAGGGAAGGGAAAAATGCAAGTGACCTCCTGGATAAGTAGAGAACATGCTCACAGATCGCAGTCCATACTCCAGCCTCAGTCTGGGGCGAGCACTCAGTTTAGTTCACACAGATGCTGCCTTGCCTCCACCTCCAGTCTCTCCTGGCTGGACAAAGAGTATAAAAATATCCAGTCCCCAGGTACAGAAACCTTGCGGGACCTTGCCAAAAATCCTCTTCTGAAGTTCAAATTAATTACCAGTCAAGTTTTCTGCAAATTTAGCCTTAAATGCCTTGAAGTAGATCAGAATATTATCTTTTATAGCTGCACTTTAAGAACAAGCTCTTCATGGTAAAACATTGTGGTCTTGTTTAAATGTAGCAACTCATCAGATTACAGCAGGTCATTATCTGCCTTTCTTCTGCCACTTCACCCTGAACATGCTCTAAAAGGGTTATCTTACCTCTTTTACTTACACCACAATGGTCTGATAAGTACACAGCGAACCTAACCTTACACAGGAGAAGTGAACACAAATCCACTTGCTATGCCTGGCTGTAAAAGTATTTTATTCAGGAACTTGATCAACCTATGCATAGGAGAAAACTAGCTGGCATGTTTTTCCCCAAGAAGACATCCAGAAAAATGCATAGTCAATCTAGGAATCTGTGCATCTGGTTTATGAAAAGTCTTATTAATAAATGCTTGATACTCCCTGGCCATTTACACCCACTGTTTTCTCTTTGGAATAATTTTATGGGTCAAATAAAGTCTTACATGAGTCTTCAGGATAACCACTCTCTTCCCAAGGGAAGTCAAGCTTTTCTTAACGCTAAAGTTCAGTATTCTCTCTCTCTCTCTCTCTCTCTCAACACCAGTGCCCTCCCCACTATTCCAGGCCGCCGGTAAGAACCTGCCTTCTCTGAACCCAAGGAGCTGCATTTAAGAACACTAGGGGGGTCCTCCTTATAAGTAGTTCTGTGGGAGATTCTTTTTTTGGTATAAGTCAAGGATCGCTCTGTTGTGTGCTCACAGAGCCTCGCTGGTTCCAGTCCTACAAGGCCCAGGACTAACAGATAGCACCGCATGACAAGTGGACAGTGAGCAGAGCCAGGAGGTGCTGAACTGAAGGCACACACCATGACTGGTAGGCCCACAGCTGTAGGCTTTCCATGTGTGTCTTCCATGAAGAAGAAAACAAGACATAATTCAGTAGAGCTTAAGCCAATGCTTCTGCACAGAATGGCAAGGTAACCTTCGTAACGATGATTACACTAGAACAAGTTATCCCAAGAACATTAATTTTTCTTCAGTCCATTTCATATATCTCTATGTCACCACAAAAAGAAAGGTGTTGCAGGGTAATGAGCATGTTTTGTGTTTCACCACTGAACATACAGGAGGGCTGACAGACCGAACTAACCCAGAGACCTCTCTCATCGGTTGTTTCTAGCTTGGCTTTAAGGAGTTCACACCCATTAGAAGAAGTCAGTCTTGATTCAAGCAATTAACAAAGGAGTGATGAAAAAAGCAGATTGGCACAGAGGGACTATAAGAAACAGTTTAAGTGAAATTGCTCCAGCTGCCACACACACACACACCACCCTCTCAGAAAATGTTAGGCAGGAATGTCACTCCAATGTAAGCCCCTCTCTGTACGCACAAACTTACACTTCCTACCAAGTAACTGGCTGTAGGAAAGACTTGCTTTTAGGAGGAACCATCCAAAGCTTTCTTACAGTGCTCAGGAGAAGTTTTGGCAAGGTCCTTCAGCACCAAAAGGTACCAGAACCCAAGGAAAGCTTGATGTAAGACAATTCTCTGATGAGCTTAATCACCAGCTGCCATATTTTGTCAGTAGTACTTCTTAGAGAACCTGTAAACTTACCTGCTCAGTGCAGAAGCAACAGACCTCCAGCACTTACAAAGCAAAGCTTCAGGAAGTTTGTGGACAACCTGTACTTGGCAAGCAGCCCTGATGTTGTTAGGAAATGCAAAAGCGTTGTACAGGTTACCCTGGGGCATAATCCCTCTAAATTCCAAAGGCCCAGGTCTGTAGAAGCAGCTTCAGGACACCCAGGCACAGTCAGGGTGGTGTCAGGATGGATAATCTTAACTCTGGCTTTGTAACTTTAGGAAGCTACAGTGTTTTGAATAGGTGGAGCAGAGGGACCATCCCTGTGGTGGAACCAGAGGTCACCACCAAAAACTGTAGCAATAGACAAGAAAAGGGAAATTCACAAATCAGGAAGCAGAGGGAAAACAGGGTAGAAACCTGTAACATACTAGCACTAACAGCTACATGCAAGAAGGGCCAAGCAGGTGAACGCCTTTTGATGTTCTTTGCCCTGTGCTTACATCATTTATTCCCCTTTTTCTGAACCATATGCCCCTGCTCTGATACTCACCCCTACCCAAAGCCCTCAGAGGCTACTTGAAGTTTATATAAAAAAAAAATAAACTAATCCTCAAACCAGTCACCATCAACCATTTCTATTACCCCTCTTCCCAAGGCGTTAATAGCTGGTGCCAAGGGCACGACAAAAAAAAGTAGCTATGAATTTCACATAAAAATGGATCAAATGGATATGGCTCAACTGAGGGGAGCAAAAGGTTCAGTAAGTGCAGAGGAAACACTTATACTGACAGCACACAGAGGGACAGACTTCAGCAGTGACAGGTGGTATTTGCTGATACCCTGCAGAAACCTCCTGGTTTAACAGCCTAGGTTGGCCAAATAATAACTCCATATTTCTTCTAAACTAGGAGACAATCAGATAATGATGTAAATGAAGAGGTAGCAGCAGGCAAAGTCAGATGAAGTAGGCAGACCAAGAGGAGAACGCTAGCAGCACTTTAACCTCAATCCCTCTGCCCACCAAGATCCCTCAGGTGAAAGGATGATTTCACATCATCATAGTAGTGGTAAGCCAATGTTTTAAACACATACAAGGCACTAAAAAAAAAAAGATTATCTCTTCTCACAGTAGCGCACTTAATGTAAGAATTATAACACCATTTTGCAGAGCATTAACAGCAAGTACACAATGTATCGGGGAGAGTCCCTAACTGTAACAGTATGAGTAAATTTGCTGTAATGCTCACTAAAAAGGAGCAAAAGATGGGGGGGGAAGAAAAAAAAATCTGTATTAATTGTTTGCTTTTGTAAAGGTTTTGGCCAAGTATTTAAATCTGAAGACTTAAATCTTTAAATCTTAAGATTACTGAGCCCATACACCAGCAAGGTCTGAAATGGACAAGCTTTCAGTCAAAGCGAGTGACTGCATCAGGAAGTCAGCGTTCACCAAAGAATCCATTTCAACATTTTTTATGGTTAACTCGGAGCACAGAAATGAAGGCAGTTATCTGAATTGCTTAGAAGGCTCTATTGTTCCCTCTTCCAAAGGATTTTTCCCCAGAAAAGAATGGGTGGTGTGTGCACAGCAAGTGAAAGGTGGGGGAAGGGGAAGAGTCTTGGGGGTAAAGTGAGAAACAGAAACACCATTTTAAACACGAACGTCTTAATTTTTAAAGTAATTTCCTACCTCCCACTGCAAGTGAGGCGGGATGTTTCTGATCTGAAGTTTCCGACTCCTGGAAAAAAAAAAATCAAAGGACACCGTTAAAAAAATACAAGGTAGGCTACACATGGCAGTGTCCACATATAAGCATTTTCTACTAAGAGAGGCAAAACCAAGCACACAACAAAAAAACAGATCACCAGGGGGAATGTCAGGTCAAAACCACTGCAAGCCCAAAGAGCTGTTACAGGAGCACATGCTTCGTGTTTGACAGCTGCTATATTTCATGGAGTCTCCACTTTTTTGAGGACTATTTCTGTTTCAGCTTTAGGGTCTTCAGTACCCAACTCTCCCCATTATAACCGGGTAATCCCTTGCATCTATACTGGGTTCTCCTCCACACACAAGTTTATTATTGTTTTTATTTTTATTTAATTTTAATTCATCCAGAAGATCCTTCAGGATTCCACAGCCTTTAAGGAAGGGATTAGGAGCTTAATAAATACATTTACTCTGATGCTAAGCTTCCCATTAGCCTAACAACAGGCTGGATTTTAACACATCTGATACTCTTTGTCTCTGGTTGGAGGGCAAAGAGGGGGAGGGAAGAATCAGCAAATTCATTGTATTTTCACCCCAAATTTATATCGGTTTTCACTTATCTAGCAAACAAAATCTCCACTTTGAAGTGCTACTGCAGAGCCTGGCAGCGTGCTGGCTGCCTTCACAGCCAAGTCCTTTGTCTGCTCCCTTCCCCCAAAGGGAGAGAACAAATAAATGCCGGAGATGCCGCAAACCCCTCGGGACTCGCAAGAATGTGCGGATTAACCGGGCTTCAGCTGGGCCCAGGTACTGCTGCCCGGGTCCGTCGGGCCTGGAGAGGGGACAGCACGGGGTGACATCGCTTCCAGGGCCATAAACACATTTTGGGTCACCAGAACAGCTGAAACAGGAGTCTCTCGTTCAGCCACGTTTTCCTTGGTGCTTTAATTGCTCAGTGCTGACCTCACCCAGAAGAAACCCCGCACGTTTTAAGGGCCTTCTACACCAGAAGTTTGTTACTCGTACACAGGCCAGTAGAGTCTTGTGACGGAGCAAGTTTGAGACATTCCTGAGTAGCAATAAACCCAAAAGCTTTCGTTTTCCCCCTCAGCTCCTTTTAAAACGCACTCCTTCCTTCCCTTCGCACCGCCACCCACACACGCAGCCCTGCAGGGAGTGGTTTTTACATCTTGAAGCGCTCTCCTCCAAAGGCTTCGCTCAGGGTGCAGCTCCAGCTCCCTGCTCACTGAGCTGCTTTCCCAGATTTCCCTTTCCAGGTAGATTTTACCCCAAATGCTCTGGTGCCTGGGAGATCCCACAGGAAAGGCGCTTTCTCCAGAGCGGCCAAGCAGGTCTCAGTGGTGCGGTGCTTGCTGGCTGCTCTCAGCCCCACTCAGGCAAGAGCTCATTTCAGCGTTTGATCACAATCGTATAAATAGGCACAAACCCAGATCACATAGCCCCTTTTAAGCTGTCATTTCCCATAAAGCAGAGGCAGAAGCTGCTCCACGGTGAAAGAGGGGGGGAAAAGAGTTGCAAAAAGCTTCCTTACACTGGAATCTCAGCTGGAGAAACCACTACGAAACAGCCACGCTAAATCAGTGATACACTTCTCTGAAACATCAAGGTAATCTCACACAGCAACCTGAAGCTTGGAAGTTTGGTCCCGAAGCAGAACAAAAGAAAAGGGGGGGGGACACAATTCATTCAACCTTACAAACACTGGGAAAGCGTAATGCCGAAAAATCCCAAACCACAAAATTGGCAGTCAATGCGCTATTCAGGGCGCCTCCAATGGTGTCACGCCGGCAGTCCCTCGTAGATGACCATTAAAATTCATGAGGGCTGTGCAGCCAGTGGTGCCACCCGCTGAAGGGGCTGGGAGCCCAGGGACAGGAACGGGACACGTCCTGTGCATGCCCCAGCTCTGCACACCCTGCATTTCCCTTGGGAAAGGAAGCCCCAGCATCTCCCTGCCCGCTCAGCATCCGAAGGACGGACCAGAGACTTAGGAAGCAGTCTCTCTGCCTTCTTAGCTTGGTTTAGGTCCCTCATAGCTTTGGGGGTTTTCTTGTTTTCCACATGGCATCGAAGGACCAAAGCTTTTGGTGCAGTTTAAAACTGCCAAGTGGCACTTATGGCACAGAAATAACTTGGGTATCCCGAAAGGGAGGAGAAGGAAGGGGGAGAATCATGAAAGAAACGCCACCTTAAGCTGCTGGCTCCTCCACCCTGCTTGCAGAGAGCGAAAGGGAACGGGAAGCAGAGCGGGCACAGTGCTGCTGTGCACCTCGATTTGTGGCAATAGTGAGACACCTATTGTACGAGGCTGAGAGGTCGCTGTAAAAACACCGGGATGGCTATGTGAGCCCCTTCCTCCGAGGCTATGGACACCACAAGCAGATGCCTGGCTGCACCACAAGCGATTTTAGCTCCTTGCCCAGCGCACGGGATTTCAGCCCCGTGGCTGTGGATGCACGTGACAAGTTTAAAGTGTCCGCGCTGCTGCTACAGCACAACTAGCAACGGGGGGAGAACAGAAACAGAGCTCTGCGTGGTCAGAGGAGTTACGCCAGTGTCAAATAAAAGATCACAGGCACCTCTGAGACTTCTCCATTTTGGTTACTACTATCAGCTCCCATGAAAAAATCCACGTGGTTAAGACTCCGAGCTGTGTGTACATCTAGGTAATCCCTCTCCCCCTCCGCCCTTTTCCCAGGAAGGAGCAGATTAAAGCAGCAGAGGTGCATCTGCAAACCATGCTGCCTCCCAGGGCCAGCACAAGCCCCCTGGGACTAGCACAAGCCCCCGGGACCAGGTATTGCTGCCGCAGGGCGGGCTGCTCCTCCCTGCACGGGAACCCGACGGGCATCGGCACTCGGCTTCCTCCAGAAACAGCCCAAACTGAAAGAGCAAGGAGCGAGGGACAAAGGCGGTCACGCTGAATTTACTGGATTGGCAACTGCCTCCGCGAGGATGGTCTCTGACTTCGGAAAGCACAGGAAAAGAACTCCACGGGATAAACAGGGAAAGGAAAGAGGAGCACGGAGGCACCTTCCTGGAAATACCCTTCATCTCAGACAACATCAGTGATTTCGGGTGCTTCCCATCTTCCTCCTAACCCTGCTCTCTTCAGTTCGGTACAAGGAAAGCTTCCATAGTTATCACACCCCAGGCAGCACGAGCCTGCAGAGGGTGCTTTGTTCTTAGTTCTCTCAGTTTTGCTACTTCAGAGAACTACTTGCAGTCACACCAGGCACGTGAGACCCGAAGCAGTCTTTTCAAATTCCACAAAGGTATTTTACTACAAGATTTTCATTTAATAACTGTATCATCTGAAGTCTTAATAAATCCTTCGTAAAACACTGCCAGCATCTCTCATCTAGGTGACTCATGTGTATGCACCTTCCCCACTTTAAGCAGGTTTTTTATTTCATCCCATCCACCCCAGCTAGGCATTGCAAATAGCTGTCAACCGAAAAAAAGTCTTGGCAAATGATGCTTATGCTCTGTAGCACTTGAAGGTTTCTGAAAGCTATCTATAGTTCACAGCATGGGAACAGATATTCCCACTTGTTTCCCTTTTTCAAAGATGCCCCAAAGGTCTCTTATTAGGAAAGCAAACAGACTTCCCTGCTTTCTGAGGCGTCCAAAATCAATTATTGGCCAAGAATTTACTTTCCAGCTACTAAGTAGGTACCTGGGTTCAGTTACCTCAAGCCACTGCTTAAGGTACCTCAGGCACAAAGCGTGTAGAACAACTGTGTGTGCAGAGACAGAAAACGTGAAGCAACGTGAAGTGGATGAGGTACCACCTTAGCACACCCTGGACACAATCTCCTGTATGTGAACACACAAAGTGTGCCCGCAGACACCCATCAACACCCATGACCTAAGAACTCTCCACATACTTGAGACAATACTAAGCACTTCTTAGGGGAAATGGGGGGGAGCTCACAGTTTCAGCATTCTTTTACATGTACTCTCCTTTTTCTGTTCCCCCATACACTTTCCCCCCCGCCCCCTCAGCCTGTCAAAATCCTACTGGACAGTCCTTTATGCACTCAGGGTGTACAAAAGACCCCTCTCCCCTCCAGGGATAATAATTGTTACAAATCAGTAGAAGTACAACTATAGAGCAAAAACCAATGAAGTATCATGCTTTTGCTCAGTCCCTATTTTTTAAAAAGAGTAATTTTTAAGTCTCGGAGGTCTCAAAATTTCCCTGTCTCAGAGAGAAGCACACAGGTATCAAAGCAGCTGCATTTCCACATGGTCATTGTGCCCAGGCTCACCACAGACCCTTCTCAGCATCCTTGGGGGGCGCCCCCCCCCCCCCGGGGGGCGGGGGAGGATTTTTCCCTCAGTTCCCATTTTTTACCACTAACCCCATGTAATACCTGATTTCATTTCAGCAGCACTGTTAGCTACCTGCATCATTAATGCCTTCAAAAAAAAGCACACAGCTCCTTTTGAGAAACACTTCTGTGGAATAAGAGTTAAACGGGTCTGAAATCACATCAAGTGCACATCGACAGCGCTAGTCCATTCAATTGTTTGAACTCAATACCTACGGGATGGAAAGTAAATGGTCTCCCCTCTCTGCTCTGAGGAACGTGCGGGGAAGGAGAGCTTGTTCATTTCATCATTTCATCCCTTCTAGGTAGGTGCTGCCGGACCAGTTACCTGGGAAAGCCCTGGCACGCTACGACAAGGGTGCAGCTGCAGAGCACCCCAGGATCAAGCAGCACCCAGCACCGTCAGTCCTCCACACCACAAAGCTAAACCTGGGCAAAAAGCCCCCGTGCAAACAGGCACGGGAACAAGGCTGGGGACTCCCTTACCCAAATAGAAAACTGCTGCTAATAAACTGGATTTCTGAGGGAAGGGAAAGAGGTGTCCCAGTGTCTACCCCGCAAACAGGCAAGAAAAACCCCAAACAAAAAGCCACCCCCCAACCACACTTTTGATTAGTTTGTCCCCCTCAGGTTGCTTCAGGCAGCTAATGCTTGATCACACCAGAATGAATCAACGTTTTTAGTGCTTTACCGGTGCAAAAGGAAAAGCTGGTTTACAGGACAAAATAAAGAGTCCTATCGTATTGGTGTGGTTGGGGAAAACAAACAGAAGCAGTTTGTTTTAGTCACAATATGGGGGAGAGGTGTGGGGGGTTCTGCTTATCATATTCTCCGTAGCAAACACAGGCAGAGCAGCAGATGAAGGCACTGAACAGCTTGTCCTGTAAGAGGTGCTGCAGCCTGCGCCTGGCTTCTCAGCGAAGCTCCGTTGCTTTTGGCAAGCTTTGCAGCCCTTTCAAGTCGTTCGGGTTTGATTCCTGAAAGCCCCTACCGCAGAAGTCCATCTGAATAAAGCTTCCAAGCCCAATTTTAAACATATACAAAAGTATCTGTAGGTGTATTATACGTACTGTATATTACATACATAATCGTGGTATAATGTAAATATAGAATCTTTTTTTTTTAATTTCTAACAAGCAGTTTTGATAAATACTAGAGGAAGAGGTCACAGTCCTTGCTTAAAAAGTAGGTATACTGAATTTCTGTTCAAAACACTCAGTAAAGTGACAAACAGAGGTTTGTATATCACTTCTGTTAGAGGTAATTAATTTCTAGTGCATCCTAGGAGGCACACTGGTGACACTGTTACTGTATTTTATCAAATCTAGCCATTAGCTTGGGAAACAGAGTTCATCTTAACACCTTACCTGTCTAAGAAAGGAAGATGGTTTCAGATACCTGCTTTGTTAACAAACATCACCTCTTTTTGTGTTGTTTTTTTTAAACACACCTCTTTCTATGTGTTTGTTTGTTATCTGTTTCATTTTTTTGTGCTTTTTTTAAAAAACACTCTGATCAGGACAGTGGAATACGTGAAGAAGAAATGTTATTGCTCCATTTCAGACCCAACTCAGCAACCCAGCAGACAAAGCTTGGCTGAGCCCTGACCCACAGGCAAACTGCAGCAATGCTTCACTTGGTGTTGCCTCACAATTTCATCACACCTGGAATTTAAAAGCTCTATTCTACCACTCAAAATAAACTTTTTTAAAAATAGTATTTCAACTTTTTCCCCTCAAAGCTCATGCAAGACATAATGGTTGGACCCAGCCACCCGTCCCATCTCGTGCACACAACCCAGTGAGGCAGCAGCTTTGGAGAGGCGTGTTATCTAGGCACTCTACACGAAAATCTGCCTCTTGGATTACCTCACAGATTCCTCTGTGCTGATGATCAAATTTCCTCCCAGCATCTGCAAAACATCTCCTTTGCTTACTGCTTTCCACCAGAAGGAGCAACCGGAGCTGGCTGCGCAGCTCGGCGCTCTGAAGCCACCGGCCAAACAGCCAGACACTGTGCTCAGCTCCCATTTCGGGGCAACTCATCCCAACACGTAGAAGAGGCTGGATAGTTGTGGACAGAAAATACCCCAGGAAGCACAACCAGAAGACTTAACACCAGCACATCCACGTCACGACATACAGAGTAGGTAAATCAACCACTGCACTTGCATGGATAAACCAGAGAGTAGGCTTTCACCCACAACCATTTGCTTCAGAATTTTGTTTTGACAATTGTTCACGCCACTAATTAGACTAAAAGCTTACATTCGTTATTTGTATATTCCCACGAGTGGTCCTTAAAGACGTTTTTAAGAGAGAATTCTGGAGATTCTGCCATTACCACATTACTGCTGAATGTCTCGTTTGGAAAAAAATCATTTTCCAGGTGTTGTTAATGACTGAAGGCTGTTAAGACCTTTGTTCTTTAATTAAAGAACTAAGCACTGCTCAAAAATTAATAGGAAACACCAATACCTTGCAGTAGGAAAAAAATTTATCTACCTTTAGCTTGGCGGCTTCCACCAGTTTGAGCCTTCTCTCCCTTCTCCAAAGCCTTTGGAGAAACTGAAAGGAGGAGGGGGTAAGGGGTTCCTTCCTTTCTGTTTTGCTTAAATGCCAGAGTTTCTCCTTCCCTCTTAGAGCAGGGGTCCATATCCCTCAAACACTTATTACTGAGCTGACTTTCCTGACCTGCCGTTTTAGGGCTACGGTCACTTGCCATTTTTTCTGCCACCCCACCGCTAATTTGCGATTAACTGGGACGCGGATAACACTGAAAACACTCGGGATGCATATGAAGGACCAAAAATATCTTGAAATGTAGAAGTGCTCCTAAACACCTGAAAGATTGGCCAATAACTACCCTACGCAAACTATATCAATAATCCCTTAATGCCAGAACACAGTGTCCCCTCTCCTCCACCCCCTTCCCCTCAGCCATCAGAACAGCCACAGGCTCTTTCTACCCCCTAACCTATTTTCCTGGTGTCCATAGGGCTGCTAGCTGAAGCAGCCAATATTTCCATCACAGACTTATCACAGAGTTTTACTTCAGCTGCAAGCCTGAAGTTTGCACGTGGTGTCCCTGCAATATACGGCCACGCTCCAGGCTGGGGAGCTCTGCCCAGGGAAAAGAGCTTGTTGTTTAACTTTCAATGAGTTGAGCTCCTTTTAAAATGCCAAGAGGGAGAAAGAAATTGCGTAGGGTATTACAGAGCCATTTCTAAAGGAAAAAAGGGCAGCAAGACTTGGGGAATTTGGAAACCAACAAGACTTTGTTCCACGAAGTGGCTGCTGGACAGCCCTCCCAGCGCTTTCAGCCACACACCTTCTTCCACCCGTCTCCTTCAGGTGTCCAACAATGGCACACGTTTCGGTGGAGTAAGTGACACAGATTTCATGAACGATGTGGAAGCGTTGGCAACTTTTTTGGGAGGGGAGGTAGGGCACCAGATTACATCTCGTCTTAACAATAGCTCAGTGATTCATCCTTCCCAGATTAATGTATCTGAACAAAATTAGCAGCGTTCGTAGCCAAACTCTGTGGTCGTCCTATTGCCAGCACCAATTTGCTCAACCATGAGACAGTATTTGTGGAGAATACTGGAAATGCCTTCCAGATTCCTTACATCACCAGTACAAACCAAGTGTAACCCATTTCAGCCTTTTTCAGGTCAGGTTCAAGCAGAGGGTGTTGATACACAGGTTAAGGTCAGTGTATGCTTCAGATTAACCATTCCAGTTCAGTTCTGGTCTAGGGAGGTTACAGAAGGCTTGAAATAAAATAACAAGAGGTGCTCCTCTTTTACTACTCAGTATGCAGCTGGTAAACTCGCTGAATAGGAGAAATACTCACTATTTTTGCTATTAAATACCTGTTTTAGACCTTCCAGGTATGCCCTAGAGCTTAACCTAAGAGGTTTTAGGTATTCAGGGAGCTCAGGGACACATCCAGGTGCACAACTCTCTGCTGCCGCACCATTTCACCCCACACATGGGCTTTTTAAAGAAAATCCTGTCTGTTGCCTCTCTCAGGCTAGTCTACGAAAAATGGCCCAAAGCAGCATCCAATCCCCCAAGTTCTCTCAGTAAATTAAGATTCCTCCGGGACCCGAGAATTACAAGGCTGAAGCACTAGCGCTGCAGAGAGCACCGCCTAACTCCACAAGGCTTACCTGCTACAGCTGGAGATAGTGAAAACTCACAGCTAAGGCAGGTTTTTAAGCAAGTACATAAACTAACAGGGGCTAATGCAAAGGCTCACTAGCATTTTCAAGTTTCTTCCATGACACAAAAGGGATATTAAGAAGGACAAACTAATTTGCCTTTCATTTTTTAAGTTTTAAATCTAATTCCTCATTACTGGTGTCCAGCCTTCAATCTCTCGTCAAGCCAAGAAAAGTTTGAAAAGCAATGAATGGCAAGAGAAACCGCTGCTATTAAATCCCCTGGACCAAACTAACAGGAATAGATTTAGTTGAATTTATCCTTCACTAGTCTTAGAACAGCAGAAGTGTCAAATTCACCACACATTTCCCATTATTACTGCTTTAATATAAATAAGATCTTCCATCCCAGAGGATTCACTGCAATAAACCTTATTCACACAGCTGAAAAGTTTTCTTAAAAAAAATCAGAAACTTTTCAAGTATAAATCAATGCACGTAAGGCATTGCAAAGCTATCAGCTCTCATTTTGATGCTCTAGTAATTATTTTACTAGCTAACACACTCTGGAATAACTGAACACCGACAAGAAATAGTAACTGGAATTCTGCGTAACCTTAAAGTGATTAAGTGACAAAGTCCACGAGACGTAACACCTCCAGGGGAGTGACAGAACGTGTGGGTTTCGTCCTGTCATCACCACATGTTCTTCCCTTCCTTTCTGCTTGCCCTGTCAAGACCCAGAAGTCATAGATATTGACCACTCTGCCATTTGGCTCTGTCATTTTTACGCTGAATGTCACCAGATGCAGGACAAAAAAGCCAAACCAATTAGCCTTACGGTTTTCAGATGCTATTGTGGTTTTTTGTTTGTTTGCTTTTACGTTATATTTTCTGAAGAATTCTGCCCCAAAAGATAAAAACCGCGGGGACAGAATAGCACCAAATCATTTTATCTCATACCTGCACTTTTGTTGCAAGTGTTCCATGCTCATTCGATCTGTGCCCTCTCCCCCCAGGACGCGTTCCCCCAAGGTGCAGAGCAGCCTGCCTTCCAGCTGGGGTGCAGCACACACGAGCATACACGCTTGGCACACGTGCACAATTTTATGGATTAAGCTTCAGACCAAAGACACGTTACTGAAAAATGTACCTTTCTGATTGAGAAATTTAACTTCTGAAGACATATTAAATAATACCCATACTAAGTTTTCTATGAACATGGGTCTACATGGCTTATTCCCTCCCTGCTTTTTTTTTTTTTTTTAAAGACGACATTAATTTTGGTCATTCTAAGTACATCTACACTAGTAACAGTATATCATGGTAAATGTTTCATAATAGTATAGTTGAAACATCACAGCTTGTACATGAAGTCTCTTGCCGCTTTTTATATTTACTTGATCAAAAATCTTATGAATTGTGTCTTCATTAAACCTCGCTTTTAAGGATCACCAGAGCAATCTTATGCACCCCCATCACAGCAGCTCTGTTTAGGACACACGGGCTTACATAGTGTACTACACAAAAACAAGCCCTGAACTTTCATACCAGACCTTCACCAAAGCCTGAGTATCATCTCATTCTGTCCAACCAAAAAAGCCAAAAACTGAAATTCAGCTGTTAAATTTTAACCTCTTAAAGAAATTGTAAAATTGTGAAATGTTGTAACAGCACAGTTACGTTTAAAAGCACTTGTATATAAGACTTGTCAGCATGTTTTTGGTGGTAACCTTTATATTTAACATTTTTTCCCTACTTTTGTAACACTATAAAATCTGCCATGACTTTAGGAAGTAGCATAAAAAGCAATCATAGGACAGCCACCATCACCTTTTAAATAACCCCATTATTTTCCATTTCCTTTTTCACAGAAAACAGAAAATAGCACTTGCTGTGAGGACGAGGATCACAGTAAGCACCGATTTTTTTCGCTGTAGATTTAAAATACACTTATGATTAGAGAACAAAAAATAGAGTTTACACTTCTGCAGCCCCAAAGACTGCACTTTATATCTATATCGTTTAAATGTTTATCTGCTACACTATTTCAGTTCACTTTGTATTTAACTGAGCATTGTAAATTTGGAGAAAGCAAAGGCCTCTACCATGCTGTAGCTAACTAGCTTGTTCAGAGATAAACCCACAAGCTGTATCATCATTAATAAAGGTTATGTGCATCTAGTGACTTGTTTTCAAACAGGCGGCATTTTGAGATATCTAAGTCAAGAGTAGGAGTAGAGTTCATATGAACAACAAGGATAATTTTGACCACGTTTAGTACATTATTTAGCAGTTAATTGTTTCAGATTTACTTTGTGTACAGATTTGCAAGCTTACTGTCACACCAAGGTGGTAACTAGCATCTTTTCTACAATCCTGCAGTACAGATGGAGTGACAAGGACACCTAAGTTAGTTGCTTTTACCCAGAGCACAGCCTAGCATAGCTGGAATAGCCCTCCCAGAGCTCTGAAATTCAGCCACTCCACCTGCACCTAGACATGCCAAGCAACTGAGGATTTAAGAGCATTTTAAAAAGAAATGAAGAGCAGCAGCTAAAAATACCCCGTTACCAAAAGAAAAAAACAATCAGCATAAGGAGGGCTATGATGTTATAAGGATTCAACCACAGAATGAAATCATCCTTCCTTCGGAGTCACTGCTCACTTTCTGCTAACACCAGCATTTATACGCCATCTTCATTCATTTCCCACATCATCACCCCAAAATTCAGCTCATTTCAAACCCTGCTGGCACCAGATACCCATCCACTCTCAGACTGAAGAGCAGAACAGCCCTGGGCACCCAGCAGAGCTGGGGCTATCATGGGGCTCATAGCTGCCACCCCTTGCCCTGCCTCCTCCCAGACCTCTGAGAGCTGCTTCAGTACCTCTTAAACCACGTGCATGTCACCCACATGGTGCAGGGGATGTTCAGGGCTAGATGCTAGAGGGAGAAACAGCTGGTGAGGGCACCTCTTTGCCCCCAAGCCAGCCACAGCTCTCCTTCAGGCAGCACTTACCCCAGCAGGTAGCACACACACACCATCTCCAGGAAACCCCAACAGCTTCAAAAACACTTCTTCCTCAGGAACTTGCAGGGTTTCATCATGGTGAGGCATGACTAAGTTCTGGACAGAGTTTTCCATGCCTTGCCTTTATTATTATTATTTTCCCTTTTTTCCCCCTGCCTTCTTAAAGGGTACCACCCAAAGAGACCCACCCAGCGACAAGTCAGAAGCCTGGCACACAGGATCTTGCTGGAAGAGCTTCACACACGATTTCCACCAACACTTTGTGGCTACGAAGTTAACACAATAACACAGCTTTTATTTGGAGAGCCATTTTGAAGAGCTGCTGCACAGAGCGGAGCGCCGCTGACACGAGCGCACGTGCGGCGCGGGATCGCTCGCGCATTCAGCAGCGGCACTTCCAAGCCAAGATGCTGAACTTCAGCCAACGTGTGCGAAACCAGGAACAGTCGTACCGAGGGAACCGTGCGGACCAGGTGAGGCGAGCACAAGGGCCGGGAGGAAAAGCCACACACACAAATGTTTACTGCAGAGGCAAGGGAAGGCACGGCAAATGAACGCAATTTTGTAATTTTATTGAAGCTAGTCCGACACAAAGGGAAGGCAATCTTTAACTCAGTCCTAAAGCTCGAAGGCTCCGTGAATTACAATAAATCCATCTTCTGAAATTATCTCCTAAATCTTTCTCTGAGATTCTATGACTGCTTTCAAGGAGCAATGCGTAACTTCACCCTTACATGGGTAAAGCACGTGCTACTTACCTGAAAGAATAATTTTGCCCCTGACTTGTGTTAATTGAACAATTGTCATCAAGCCCAGTTGTATCAAGTGTGCACACCCTGCAGCTTCAGGTAAAAGCTTGCAGCTCGATGTCAAACCCAGGACTTGGGGCATGCTTACACACCACCACCAAATGTCATTTCTTGCTTAAGAAGCCAGGGTGAAGGAGGAGGTAAAAATCACTTTTGTAAAAAAAATCCCTCCCAACAGCATAAGAGGAAAAAAAAGTCTTCTAAAGAGAGGTATGCAACCTAGCTTAAGTGAACACTTTGTGAAGGCAAACAAAACAGGCACCCAAATAGTTACCAGGACTAATAATTAGAACAGGACTTCACTGTTTGCTATTAGGGCTCAGACCACTGAGTACCAAACTTAGCATTTAATGAATAAACCAAGAAAAAGGAAGGGTTACCTACTTTGATTATGATAAATTAATATTTTCTCTTAATCCTAAAATACAAACACTGCAGCACCAAGAAGCATTCTGGTGCATCTTTGGACGGCAGCATTAGCAGCACGAGAGGAGTTTCACACCGCCGCTGCTGAGCACCGGCATTAAACTCAGAGGAAATTTAATGCTGAGTGTGCAGTGCTAAAGAAAAAAACCTCTCTGCTCGGGCTTTGAGAGCTGTCCGTTTCTCATTTATTTAGCACAGGTTATTAGAACCAGCTCCCATACGCATGCTGAATCACAGAAACCTCCAGTTCCTCCGCTGAGCATTAGTAAATCCACAGAGCACATGTTAACCTACACGCTTACCGCCTCTGAGGCTGTACTCGAAATGGGAAGATAACCCGTATTTCCACAGTTTTAAATAGCTAGCATCCCTGCAGGACACGCATTTCTTCTAAGCATCCCGCCTGACGAATTGCGGGGTGGCTGCAAAGTTTGCACAGTCAGGACAGGAACAAACCCCGGGATAGCGCAGCTCTCCTGCTAGGGTCAGGAGGAGCACATGCTGACCAGCAGGGCAGTTTTAGCTCTCCATCACGGAGCTGTGCTGCTCCCCACGCACGCAGAACCTGCTCAGGTAACCCAAGACAAGGCTCGCTGCACGAGGGCTCGCAGCGCCAGGACCCCCTGCGCCCAGCACCATGAAAAGACACTTCAGAGTTGAAAAGTTCTCGCCTGACCCCAGAGAAAAGATGCCTCTGCACACCACAGTAACAGTTTTCCAAAGGAAAACGTGGCTCATCCAGGTACCCGGTGGCCTCAGTGGGAAGGATCACGCATGGCCGTTCCCATCTGTGACCAACCAGCACTGTGGCAGCCCGCGCTTTCCAGGATGCGATTAGGAAAAAAATATTTAAAAAGTGGAAACTATATCCCAAAACTCAGACAAGTAAATTTTATCCCCCCCCCAGCTGTTACCTGCCTGGGGTTGCTGTCAAGGTTTCACTGGAAAGTCATGTGAAGAGTTTATACCAAAATTTGCAACAGGAAAAAGCGAAGAGGCAGGGTTTACGCTGTAAGGGTTTTCTCTTATCTTGGACTAAACTACAGCCCAAATTCCTCAACAAACATCCCATAGGTTATTGTTTCCGAGTACTGCCATAAAGACACGCTGTTTTGAAGTTCTTACTCTAGAAGTGGGAGGAAGAAATGAACTGTTCTCCTACGATAACTAGGAGGTCGCCATCACATAAGGGATCCCCCAGAAGCGTACAAACCAAATAGCCTGCTTTATCACTAAAACCAAATTTCTGGAGGATCTCTTCTGCAACTGCTTTAAAACTACTGTTGGTCATCGCATTCAACACCCCCCACCCCACGTCTGCTTTCTTTGCAAGAGCTAGCTTTTGCCTTTTCTTTCTTTCTGCCTTTTTCTTTCCAAGAGCTAGCTCTTTGCGCAGTTTCCCTGTCAAGGCTGGGGCACTTTCGCAAACTCGGTTTCCCGAGAGCCTCTCGGCAGCGGGGTGAGGACTTCCTCCGAGGGCAGGGGGAGCAGGAGCAGCGAGCACGCGGGATCAGGCCCCGGGATGAAAGCTGCCTGCAGTAGCCATGTGCCGCAGCTCCACTTCGGTGGGTTTTCCACCCCCCTCCCCTTCGCTAGCCCTCTCGCCCTGCTGTTTCCTCAAAAACGAGCCCCTCTTTGATGCAAACAGGCTGCATCTTTAACAGATCACTCCAAATCCAAACGGCATGCTTTGTTTTTTTATTCCACCCCTAACCACTGTTTAACACGAAGCTTCGGGAAAATGAGTAATTGCGAACGCATCTAATAATTGAAGATACGTTTTTGTCAGCACGAGGTTTTGTTCACGCAGACCGGAGCTCGCTCCAAGTGGAATTTTAATTCCTGCACCACAACGTTTAAGGCTCCGTTAAGGCGCAGCAAGCTCCATTTTTGAGGGAAAACTTACTTTTAAATTTTAAAAGTCCAGGTCCTGTGAAATCAATTTCCCAAAACAATATAATCCTGCCATTTTCAAAGGGGAAAAATGTATTAGACATGCAGCGTAGGCTACATATTTTAAAATAGCGTTCCTAAAGTTCAGCTGAGCATGAAAGTTAATCTTTCAAAAGTGAACATTCAGCTCCAATTGTGTTCAAGTGTACCAACACTAGCAAAAAAAGTGGACTATTTTTATAAGTTCTCCAGATATTTTTAGCAGGTCTCCTCTTAAACTGCAACTGATTTTATGGTAATATATTCTTCTATATACACGTTTTTAAGGATACACACATGCAGTTTGAAACATTTCTCAAACAACAGCCACTCTTTCACTATCAGGACACCAGAAAAAAATAAGATGGAATAAGGCCCTTCCCACCTGAAGATCTTTCATTTCAGGACTGTTTCATTTCAATGCTTAGCCCTGTACCTAAAAAGTGCCAGATGGATTTTGTTACCCATGCTCTAATCCAAATTTCAACTTGATTAACAATACAAAATGCCTCATTTTGCCCGTTAGAGGCAGTTTCCCATTCAGATGGGCAAAAGGGCGGTTTTAGGTGATGCTGGCTCCAGTGCACCACAAAGAGGCAGGCATCAGGGGAAGCCTGTTGCTGCTGGGGTTACACTGCACAGGAGATGGCTTTTACACCGTGACCCTCTCTTGTGCAAGCTGCTGTGAGAACACACTTGGGTGAAATAACAACTCACATTATAGCTGGATACAATTTTCCTTTCCAGATTTCAACACACGTAGAAAGAAATGCACCTTTTTTCTACCCTGCTTTTTTATTGCCATTAAACATTACACGTTCAGTATTTTAACATTTACCCTAATATTGACCCTATACTTGGCAAATAAAATGCGTTACTAAAAATATTCAACTACAAACATCAAGATTTTCTTCTTAACTAAATGTATACATCTTTCTACACACAAACTGGTATTGCAGATTTGGAAAGATGCAAAAACAGGAGATTATATAGATAGAATTTGTTATATTTCCACCCTTAGCATTTAAGTCCACATACCCCTCCATACCCTGCATCAGATAACCATTTTGCATACAAAAACAAGTTGAGAGAGCACCCATCAGAAGAGAATTGCTCTGAAGCGCCCCAGAAGCGCATCCTACACCTCGGTACTGCTAAGTGCATCAACCCCACTCGAACTTTTCCACCTATTTTTCTCCCTCTGCAAAACATGAAAAGTTACCCTCACATTTTATAACGTTTAAATTTTGCACCCATCCTCCATCTGTTTTCTGATTTAAAATAAACAAATTCCGATTACAAAGCCGACTCAAACTGCAAGAGCAGAAATCCCACACCCATAACACGCTGTGCCTGTCTCACTGGGCTCACACAAGGACAAAGTCACCAAAAAGAAAAAAAAAAAAAAAGATCCCCTGCCCATGCTCCACACCACCGTGCTCTCTTTATCAAGAGCTCAGGAGGAGAAAGCCCTGAAAGTTCAGATGAATCCAGGGAGAGGAGGCTTAAAAAGGGAAGTGTTTTTTTTTTTTTTGTGAGCCCTGCCCATGGCTAAGAAGGTGTATTTTAATACTGCCTGGGGTCCCTGCTTGTGGACATTATGGGAAGCTTCACATTTTCTGTTAGGTAGGTAAATCCCAAGCTATTCAAGAATTTTTCAGGTCAAAACTAAGCATTTGAAGTCCACCCAAAAGCTAACCAGAAGCCATTAAAGGACTCCAGCACTGTAGAGTCCTATGCTCTGCACTTAAAAGAGTGACTGAAATGAATGCCTCCATTTTACAAAAATACCACCTTCAAGGGCTCAAAAAGGTAGAAAAATGTTTTTATTACCCCATGCTCAAAAACAAAAAGAAAAAGAAAATTTTTAAACATCTTCTGATTATACTTTACTACCCGTGAATTACACTTCCAAAAAAAATTTTTTTTAATCCATCCCTACAAAATTTACCACATCTACACAAAACTTAATGTCTACTACAAGTATGCTCTCAGAGTACCTTCCATAAAGGGAAGGCAGAAAAAAAAAAAAAAAAGAGAACAAGACCAAACTTTAAAGATGCAAGTTTAGAGGTGTGTTTCATGTACTTCAGCCTATTAAAAAAAAAATGCAACAAAAAGTGATTTTGCTGACCAGACAGTGTAAGTTGTTATGAAGAATTTTCTGTTCTTGCCATAACAACTTGTTGTCTACATAAGAATCACAAAATCTGTCCAGGTTTGTATTTTCCACTATAACTGTGACTTTCAAAGATCTTTTTTTCTCAGAAAAAAAAAAAATCCTGCTCACATCTGCAAAAGTAATGTGAGAACAGAGAGTAAACCCCCCGAATTCACTACGTAAAATTTTGACAATTCGCTTCTGAAAACACTAACTTGGACCCAGGCATGGCCCTCAGCCTCCTTCCACAGAAAAGAGCATGCATACAGCTGGTGAGTGGCATTTTCTATCATGTCTTCTTACATACCGCATGTTTCGCCCTGCTTCATATTTACAGAAGCAAAACTAAAAATGTCTGCCACTAAATTATTTTTTTAAAATAATCCTGCCTGCTGTAGCCACCATACATAGGTTAGCCCTGCGAAGCCGCTTCGCACCGCCTCGCGCACACAAGCCACAAACCCTAATTATACGAAAAATTAGCAACACAATTCAACGCCCACCCCACATCGCAAGGCTCTCCTCTGGAACAGGCGGGTTTTGTGAGGACTTTGGGGCCTGTTTCCCTCGGATCGCCCTTCCTTCGGGCACTTGAGCATCACAGGTGGAGCAGAGCTGGAAAGCCATTACCTGTGCCACGGGTGTCAGGAGGCCACACCACCCACGTGGCACACCTCCGTCCCTCTCCTCTCCCGAATTAATCCCCCCCAGGAGAGACAAACTGAATTTATTTTCTCAACAGAAACAAAGGACCCCAGAGGCGTGTGGGGGGGGGAGGAAGAATTGGCCTTCCAATCAGAAAAAACGCCTCGTCATTACCACAGTTCAGGTGCAGCGAGCACTGTAGGCACCTGGAAGGGCCGGGCACAGCCCCAGGTGCCCCCAGTTAGCACCATTCCTTCCCCCTCATCACACACCAGTGACATCAGGGCCATCTGAATAATCAGATTGCAGCACACATCGCCTTGTGAGGTGCCAGCTGCTCCTGGATGGCCACGAGGTAGCACCCAAAGGCCCGCACCACAAGTTTCATGGGCGCGGGCGCACGGGCACAGGGCTGCGACCATCGTCCTGCACAAGAGGAGAGCTAATCCAAGCCACAGCCGTGACCAACCGTGCCCCCCATTCCTCCGCCGAGCGTGACTAGCAGGCAGAATTATTGCAATGCCTTTGCCGAGTTTTAAATAAAGTGACCTAAACCATTAAATATTGCCATGGCCTTCCTCCATGCATAGGGGTCCGAATGCAGAAATTCTGCATTCCTTTTGCATTCCCTTGAGATTTCCATAGTAAGTCAGGAATCTACTCCGAGCTTATTAAAGACTTTGCACCTCCCCCAAAATAATTCCCCACCCTTCCATCAAGAAAACCTTGACCAGGCCCCTTCTTTCAGCAGCAGTGTATCCAGCCCTCCCTCTTTAAATACTTCCAGGGGGAGGGGAGGCCGAGAGCCACACACAGGCTCCGCACAGCAGGTAGAAAGGTAATTTTGCAAACCTGGGTGTGCCCACTCCAAACGTGAAGATCCAGCAGGGGCTGGAATGCAGTGACTACGGGGCCCAAGAATCTCACTCCCAACAGCCCGCCAGGCACCCTCCATCGCCTCGGCTCAGCTCCATGGCAGCCCTGACCAACACCCCCTCCTGACCTCCCTTTACGTGACAAGGATATGGATTGCCAAACTCTTACCCTTTCCTCCCATTCACCTCAGTGGAGAGATACCCGCAAACCACCTCTGGGAGCCAAAGGATATATACATACACACCAAAAAAAAAAAAAAAAAAAAAAACACACAACAATTTAGGAATTTGTGAGGCAGTGAGCTAGAACTCCCCATGAAGCAGCCTCACAGCAATAGGGGGGCAATACAACATACTGAATAATTTCAAAGCACTACAAAACAATTTTTGCTCTTATGAAGCATCTTTTGACCCAACTTAATTGCACACTCGTGCTGTAACACTGATATGATGTATTGAAACGTGTGTGCAGATATCTATTTAAAATGGTGTCACTTCCCTGCCCGTTTCAGACACGGCGGAGCGCGCAGGGCCCCACGGAGGGCTCCCCGGCCCTGCAGCGTGCAAACGCACTGGGTGGGCCTGGTGAGCAGCACCCCCCGCCCTGGCTGTATCTGACACCCTCCCCTCGTGCAAAAAGATACAGGCACTCCAGATAAGTTAGTTTTAAAACACATTAATGGCCATTTTCACCAAAACACTCAACTCTTGAAGGCTGTGCATTTACGCATATCCAGCGACTCTAAATACACACCCAGTAAGCAACGTCTAGAGACATGGAAAAAAAATCTCCAACTTCGTGACACCACCCTCAAAAAAAGAAAAAGTATTGTAACATCTATAAAAGGAAGAACAAAGTTACTTTTACATATGGAGGCCACTGAATGAATTTTAAGTGGCTTTCTATATTTGATTTTGGAAAAGGGGGAGTGGAAACAAAGGGGAAGGAAGTGCAGTTATGAGAAATGCAATTTAATTTTCTGTTAAGCAGCAGTATAAATCTCATCTGTGTGTGTTTTAACAAATAAGATATCTGGGAGAAACAATGAAGGTATACTGATACAATTATCTGTTTTTTTCCCCTCCTCCAGTATAATGCCTATACGTAGGCAACGCGTGCCTAGAGAAGTGCTAAAGTTCAGTGTACAATTCCTCTCAACCCAAGTTACAGACAGATGCACATTTCTGATAACTGCTAATTCACAAATATGAAGACACTACCAAATATGAAGAATGGACTTTTACACTGTTTCAGCTGATGACTGAAAGGACAGGAAAATACATTTAAACACATTAAACAGTGATTCAAAAAGTTGGGGGCGGGGAGGGAGGGGTGAAGGGCACAGCTATTTTTAATTTACCTTTACCATGAGTGAAATGAATTTCTTTTCAACAGCTTAAAGAAAATGCTATTTGTGCAAGCTTGAGATGATTAAGCATGATAATAAGTTCATTTATTATGGAGACTGATAGGAAGTGATCAATTCTTACATGTGGCATGGGCTTTTCTTCCTTAAAATTAAAAATATTTTCTATCTACAATAATATTTTTAAATACAAAAGATCAGAAATACAGACTGCTGTAAACCAAAGCCATATATCTTGCATTATAAGTGAGAAAGAGCACATATAGCATATTAATTTCCAGTGAAAAGTATCAAGTATAACCATAAAGATCACCATGCTATGAATTGGCCCAGAGAGGGGCTCGCCCCCTGCCTTAACTAGATCAAGAATCCTCCATACTTTCTCAAGCAAACATTTCCTCCAACACTAAATAGTGATTAAACTTTTAATTCTCAAACACCAAGACACAATACCCAGCAAGACAGCTAATTCACCTTCTCAAATCAACTACATTGAGGAGACTGCCCTTTTTAAAACAACCCTGAAATAGCAGAAGCCCCTTTTAACAAAGTTACACAGACAGACATACTTCCCAGATTGAATAATGGAGTGCAGGAACAAGCACGTGGAAAGTTTGATCTATTTTGCTATTTACTATCTAGTGCACGCCAGGTTTTCTCTGATCTAAACATTTGTGAAAGAAACACGCTGAATTGCTATAGGCAGTATAAAAATACTACCCTGCTACATTGCAACTATTCCTTTACATGAGGCCCACAAAATTACTACCTTGCAAGAATTAAACATACGTTTAGAAATTAAGGATGCATAAATCCTGTCCTTATTGGGAAGAAATTCTCCTGCTGCTTCTCTATACCAGCTCAAAATAGTGATGAAAAACCCTCCCGAACACGGATATTCAAATGCAGACCTACACTACGTGCCTATAAAATGCTGCAGACTCCAACATGGCAGGATCAGAAAATATGTATACCAGGATATTTACAAAATGCCTTTTGTTGCTGGAGCAGGGCTCATGTGTTTGCCCGTTATACAGTCCACAACACGTTTCATTTCCTGCTAACACGCAGATTTTGAACTCCTCTCAAGAACTTTAAAATTTAAAATCTTTACAATCCTCTGCCCTCGGACCACAATAACCTGCTTCTCCCACACACACACACAAAAAAAAAAAGGCTTTTTTTTTAATGCTACAGTGTTGCCTGGCCAATCCAGCCCATTAGAAATACATGTGGCGATTCTAGAAAGCCTCTAGGACAGCGTAGAGAGCACGACTGTGGGTTTAAGAAAGCAGCCCATTTATCTACAGGGAACAGAAACACAAACCTAAGCATTTTTCAAATTGCTTCTCACTGGGTAAATAAGGGTAATCCGAGGAAGGAGGGAAAAGAAAAAAAAAGAAATTACCTTTGTCTTTTAGGGACCGAATGCTCAACTTCTATGAGTTTCCCATGCAGCTCCACTTTACCTGCAGAGCCAAAGAGAAGGGGAAAGGATGGGAGAGCGGCCGCGCGTTCCCCGCGCCTCCCCGCCGGGCTCCGCAGCGGCGCGGGGCAGGAGCCGGGAGCGCAACACGTTACGGGCCGGCCACCGGCGGCCGAGCGGGGCCCCGGGGCGCCAACAAAGCCCAGCTCCGGGGGCTGCTTCGGGCAGGGCCGGGCCGAGCCGTGCCGAGCCGAGCCGCCGGGCCTCGGACACGGTGAGAGCAAAGGGAAAGAAGGAGCACCGGCACCCCCGAGCTGGCTTTCCCAGCAGGGGATGCGTAAAGCCGCTTCGGCCGTGTTTCATTTTTTTTTTAATGGCTAATCTTTTTTATTTATTTCTAATATATGTTTTTTAAAAGCCACCCGAAAACAGGATGTCGGGGCCAGGAGCCGGCGCGCTGCTGGAGGCGGTGATGGGTGCGTGAGAGCAGCGAAAAGAAACCGAAATAAATCCCGGGCGGTGCGGGGAGGGCAGCAGCGGCTTCCACCCACCCCCAAACCCCAAGACTTGGGGGCCGGGTGGGCGGCTCGCCCCCAGCCCTGCGGGGAAACCCGCGGCCTGCGCCCAGCCGCAGCGATGGGGGCGGGGGGGGGGGGGGGGTCCTGCCACCCCCCACCCCCAGCCCCAGGCTGTGGGGTGGGGAAAAAACATGGGGGCCGCCGCAACGCGGGGCCGTGGGCCCAAGGCTGCCGCCCCTGCCGGCCCCACAAGCCCCCCCCCCACAGCACCACCGCCCCCCCGGGGAGCCGGGGAGCAACGGGGGCCGTGCCTGAGCTGGTGCCGGGGGGGCACAACGGGGACCCCCGCCCTCGGCCCCTCCATCTGGGCAGCCGGAGCCGTCGGGGGTGCAGGGAAATTTGGCGGGGGCTGAAGGATACGGTCGGGAAATTGGGGGGGGGGGGGTGAAGGATGGGGCCGCTCACCTGAAAGTGCCTCGATGGCCTTCATGGCCCAGCTCTCGTCGGGGCAGTCCACGAAGGCGTACCCCGTCTTGACCAGGAACTGGCCCGAGAAGGGGATCTTGGAGTCCTTAAAGAGACTTTCCAGGTCGAGGGGGCTGACGTTCTCGCCGAGGTTGCCGATGTAGAGCTTGTTCATCTTCCTGGCGGCTCGGGGAGGCGCGCACGGCGGGCTGCAACCCTCGTCTTGCGAGAGGAGGTGGGGAGGGAGGGGGAAATAAAACAAAATGCGATGGAGGAAGGAGAGAGAGAGAGAGAGAGAGAGAGAGAGAGGGCGGGAAAGAAAAAAAAAAAAAAAAAAAAAAAAAAAACTACTTTTTTTGTCTTGCCCCCGAGCCCCTTTGGCAGCAGCAGGCGGACTATGAAAATGTCACACTACGTGCGTGCAGGCGCCGCCTCTCCGTATTAAAAAAAAAAAAAAAAAAAAAAAAAAAAAAAACACACAGAGAGAGGGGGAGGGGGGGGGAAAGAGAAAAAAAAATTTACTTGAATATTCCGGCTTTTTGAATGAGCCACGTGTTCAAACTACAAATCAACTTCTCACGTGAGGAATCCCAGCTCTTCAATTAGCGAGCGGCCGGGGCGCGCACACAGCCGGAGGAGGAGGAGGAGGAGGGGTGAAGGCCGGGGGGAGGCTGCCCAGGACAGGACAAGTTTAGAGAGGGCCGGGAGCTGGGGGGGGAGGGAAGGGGAAACCGGAGCCGGGTGGGCGAGGGCCCTGCGCCGCCTCTGCCCTTCCGCCGGGGGGGCCCCGAGCAGCGCCGTGCGCCCCCGCTACCCGAAAACGGCTGGGGCGGCCGCGCCTCCCCCTGCGAGCTGGGGGGAGCTTGGCCACGGAGGGAGGGGAAAAGGCACCGCAATGCCCGCCCCCCCCC
>NC_048894.1:33927143-33928203 GCF_011077185.1 Oxyura jamaicensis
GGGGGGGGGGGGGGGGCGGGGGTCTCTGCAGCCCCGGCGGAGCCCCATATGGTAATGTTTCTGCAGGGCTCTGCCGAGGAAAGGAGGGAAGAAAAGGGGAGGGGTAAAAAGGAAAAAAATAAAATATATATATTTGAAAAAAAAAAAAAAAAAGACAAAGGGGTGGAGGACGGTTGGCCGGGGGGAGGATGGGGAAGGGGAGACCCGCGGGGCGAGGGGGCCGCGCTGGGACCTGCGGCTCCCGGGGGGGGGGGCGGGGGGCGGGGGGGGGGGTCCCCGCTCGCTGCTCGTCTGCTTGGTGGCGGAGGGGGCCGGGCGCTGCCCCAGGCTGGCGGGGGCACACAAAGGGCTCGGCGTCCCCCTCCCTCCCTCTCTCCCTCCATCCCTCCCTCCCCCCCGGGCCGGTTTAAGGAACCATTCATAATTCTCCCCATTCGTGCGGATATACAATGGTGGGCTTGTGGGGGAGGGGCCGGGGGGGGGGGTGTGGAGCCTTTCCAGCGCAAACAAAATGTTGCCCGAAAAGATGAAGAAAGGAGACGGAAATGAAAGCCAGCGCCGCGCTCCGCACAGCCAGCTCGGAGGGCTCGTTTGAAGGATTTCGGGGCACTTTTACCGGAGGGCTGCCCCTCTTTCGCCCCGACCCCCGCCGGCCGTGGACGGGCTTTCCACGCGGCCGCCCCCACGCGTGGCCCCGCTCCGGCTCCTCCGGTGGGCCCCCGGGTTGCCCCCGAGGTGGGGGGGGGGGGGCGGCCTTTGTTCCTCCCGTGTGTCACCAGGAGCCGCCCCCCTGTCGCCCGACAGCGTCGCGACATCGCCCCGAGGGCTCCTCGCTCGGGCCGGGGAACTTTGAATTGTCACCTCCCGGCCGGGGCAGCGCGCCCCTGGGCGCAACTTCCATTTTGGAGCAGATCGGCAAATAGTTGTCTCGGGGAAAAAACAGATTCTCGGTATAATTTTTTTCCTCCCCTACTAACCCGGTGGCGGCACGCTGGCGCTGGCCGCGGCACTTTCCCTAGCCGAATTTGTGTTTCGTTAGCCCACCCCGAGCAGCCTGCCT
>NC_048894.1:33928603-34119991 GCF_011077185.1 Oxyura jamaicensis
GCAGGGAGAGGAGGGAGCGAGAGGGGCGGGGGTCCGGGAGGGGAGGGGAGGGGGCGCGGGTGGGGAGGGGAAGGGGGATGGGATGGGGATGGGGACGGAGAGGGAGGGCGGGGAGAGCCGGGCCTTTGTCACGCGGTAAGTGGGGGCCGCGCCGGTGCCGCTCACCGGGGAGCGCGGTGGACAAAGGGGCGGCAGGGCCCGCGCGGGGAGGCGGCGGCGGTGCCGGCGGTCCCGGTGGCCCCGGCGGTCCCGCAGCCTCCGGCCCGGGGATGCCACCGGGACCGGCCGCGGGAAGCGGCGGCTCCGTTCCCAGCGCGTTCGGTCACCGGCTTCGCCCGCCGCGGCTCCGGACCGGGAGCGGGTCCACGGCTCCGCCGCTGCAGCCGCACGGAGCCGCCCGAGCGCTGCCCGCAGCCGCCGGGAGCCCGGCCCCGACAGCGCCGGGAGCCGAGCTCGGGGCGCGGGGACCGGGGAACGGCGGCAGCCGGAGCGCTCGAGGGAAAAAGCCCCGCAGCCGGCTCCGTTCGAGCTCAGGGGGTTCGGTTTGGTTCAGTTTGGTTCCCTTTTTCTCCCAATAATAATAATAAAAAAAAGAGGTCCTCTATCCATCTGTGTGATTGTGCTCGCCGGGACTTCTTCATTTTATTCTATTTTAATTTTTTCCAAGTAATACTGCGATGCTAAAATACAGCGCGAACAATATTTGTACCTAGCCGTGCCGGTGGTGGCTGGGGCTCGGGATGAATCCGCGCGCTCTGGCTGGGAAGTCAAGGCTTCAGTTCTTCATTTTGCCCAGGGATCTCCTCACTCGAGCGCCGGTTGTTGGCTTTATCTCGTTTGCAGCCCCCAAACAATTGCAAACTGGTCTTGCAAAACCAAAAAAAAAAAAAAAAAAAAAGTCTTCACGCGCATTTAAAGCACAAAACCAACTCGCAGGCTCGTTTGAGTACACCAGACAGAAAACTTTTTAATCAGTGCTCACCGTGCTTGGTGCAGCTGGATTCAAAAAGGGGCTTTAAAAATAGTGCTGCCGTGATATTTCAGCCCGATACCTGAAATCTGAGATCCTCGCCGTGGTGGCGGAAGGAGAAGGTAGAGAAAATAAATATGAATGCATCATGTGCGAGCCGGCCAGGCAGATTCAGAAGTTTATTTGATCAAGTGACAGGAGCCATCGCCAACATGGCTTCCCCTGGCCACAAAGTGTTGTGTGGGGCTTTCACGAGGAGCGCAGGGCTGGAAGCGAAGGCGTTATTTCAGGAGGAAGACTGCTGCTCACTGTTTGAATGCGTTGTACCTCAGCCCAGGTGGTTTTTTGTTCTGTTTTTGTTTTGTTTCCTTTGGTTGAATTTTGGAGAAATCAGGCTGCGTGCCTTGCTTGCTCCCCTTTTGCTCAAGGAGCTCTTTTTTTTTTTCCTTTTTTTTTTTTTTTTTCATTTTTTTTCTTTTTTGCCAAGGGGGAAAAAAAATCCCCAGTCAGGGAGCAAAATGGGGCAGCAACCCAAGCGTGAAATCCCTGCGGAGAGAACAATGCGAGCCTCTTCTCCAGGGGCTGCCGTGCCTGGCTGGGGCAGGGGCGATGTCCTCAGCCTGTGCCAGGGGCACCTGGTGGGAGCTCCCCCAGCCCCTCCGTGCCTTGCAGTTGTGGGAAGGGAGAGGTACATTTGGTTTTTTAACACCCAGCACTGCTTAGATTTTGATGCCCAGAGTTTTTTCCAAACAGCCACTATTTATTAATAATATTTTTAAAAAATCTTCATTTCTTTCGCTACAAATTTTGGTAGAACATTGGCCTTTGAAGAAAGTCTGAAACATTTTGCTTTTGATTTAAAAAAAATAGATTTGGGGCAAAAATTAGTTATCTTGATTTATTAAAAGCATCGTTAGCGCTGCTAGCTGCCAAAGTTTCATAGAGTTTTCTTTTTTGTCGTTTTGTTTTAAATTGGTTTAATATCTTAAAATATATTTATTCTCTAGCCTGAGGTTGATAAGAATTCAATGCCTTCCAGCTCAAGCAAGAGTTTATTTTTGATTTTGGTTCTGTCTTTTTACAAATCCTATCAGGAAGAAGTGTTCCCCTACCAAGGTAACACTCATGAAACCAGCTGCTTGAATTAGCCATCAGTGCATGTGCCCTCTGAACAACATGGTCACAAACCTTTGTGTTGAAAAATGCGTTTTCCCTTCCCAGTATATGCTTTTTCAGTTGCCCCTTATTATTTTCCTCAAGATCAGAAAGCAACCTAGTGCTAAGCACAGTTGGGTTTTTGTTTCTGCTCTGGTCCTCAGGCAGTTGAGCCCATGAATTACAGAGCCTAAGGCAGGCTTAAACTACCTGTAAGGCTGAGGGCTGAGCTGCAGCATTATTGGCTCCTCCTGCAGACATTGCTGCTTATATCCGAATCATTTCCCTACGTCATTTCAGTTATTCTTTATCTGCTTTTGAATAAGTTAAGCTCAGCCTCCTGGGTTTCTCACAAAAGCCATGCTGTGTATCTGTTTCCGTTGCAATGGGTTAGCTTGGTGTATGCTTCATATTTTTAGGGATAAAATGGTAGGGAACTTTGATTATGAGATCTGTTCAGATTGGTATTGTCAGTATAAAATGGCTGGCACAGTGATACTATGGAAGGAAATACCTATCTTTTTTTATTATTATTTTCTTTTCTTTTTTTTTTTTTGTCCAACTTAGGGTTTTCTGACAGTTAATTAGTCAATGAAGTTTGACCTTTTTTTTTTTTCTAAAACATTTTTATGTACAGCCCAGTTATTGAAGAAAAATAAAATAAAATAAAAGTGATGAAGTTAAGTAACTAAAACTTCTCCAAAAATAATTATTTAAGTAGGAGAAGAGGGATCTGTAAAAACAAAAATAGTCTGCATCCCCGTAAGGCATAACCAGTGAAAATAAATACAAGTCTTAGTCTGACCAAATCAAAGAGCATACATCCAGCCCTGCTCTCATGCTAATTAATTCCTGTTTCAAAGCTCAATTTACATCTCAATTGAGCGATCCTTGATACAACTGGGGGGACATAAATATATCCTAAACTAAGTAGGAGTTTCTGCAAACTTCAGATTCAAGTTTTCCTTAAGAAACATTTTTGGTTTGAGTGCAGATTTTTTTGTTGTGTGTATATATGTGTATTTGCAGCAGTAAGCAGTTTAGCTAAGCTTTCAAATGTTTTTAAAGTCTTTCTTAAACCAAAGTTTGAGAATCCAGCAGAAAAACACAAAACAAATTGCACGTTTAGGTAAAGCCGTGTCTGCAGGTCTAGTCTGAGGCTACTTGTTGTAAGTCTGCTGCGAGCCCATTGTTTGAATGTATGGTCATTTTGTGGGAGTAAAACCGAGCTCACAGAATGCGCACAGGCACAGCACTAGAATGGGGTCACAGAGGCCAGAGAAAAAATTCAGCTTTCTTGCATCAGAGCTGTGATAAAGCCCCAGCCTATATGTAAACATCCACAGAAACTTTCTGATAGGCAGCAGTTAGAGGCAAGGCTCATATCTACCTTTCTTGCCATAACTCAGCAATGTAAAAACATAGTCGATTTATGCTTGCAACGAAACGCCAAAATTTGTTTATTTTCGTTCTTCGGGTGAAAAAAAAAATAATAATTGTCTGCAACAGTCTACTTTTTTGCATTAAATGATGAATCTGAGAAAATTCAGAAGTGTTTTTTTACCCCTTTGCTTCAGCTTTGTTTGGGTTTCTGATAGTAGCAGCTAACAAATCCTGATGTTGAACTCAGGCATGGTTCTGGTCAGAATCTGATCTTAGTTTCTTCTCAAAACAAAAAAATCCAAACTACAGTTTTGATGGTAATGAAATGTAGACCTAATTGAAATGAGTGCTAAAGCTGCTTAATTAAAGCATGAAATTCTGGAAATTTTAGTTAAATTTCTTGCAGCACTGGCAAGACAGTAAAAATACAGAAGTTTTCTTTCAAAGTAAAAATAAAATAAAAATAATCGAATCTGTATTTTGAAGGCTACGAATTAATGAAGACGTTTCATGTCAGGGGTATATTTTAATTGTGGGATCGAATACAGCACGTTTCTGCCCTGACTTTTTCATTTTAATTATGCCTTTAACGCTGCCTTTGGCTTCCAGTAGCCAAAACTTGCCCAAATGCTGCTGGTCCTTAAAATGAGGCTGCTTTCGCCGAGCTGTGGCTGTTTCCTCGGGGAAGGAGAAGCGTGTGGGCAGAGCCTGGTGGCCCAAAGCTCTCCTGGCCCTGCCAAGCCAAAGGCTACCAGGTGCCCACTGGGCTCCTTGGCCATCCGGCCCCTGGCCTAGCGGAGAGGTTGCACCATGAGCTACGAGCAGGGCTGTGAAACACTCGTTTTGGGAGAGCCAGAGTAAAGCCAGGCGTTTTTTGGGGGTGAAAACATCCCCATCTTGGTGTCTGGTTTCCCCCACGTCCTGCTGGGGCTCGGGGAGGCTCCCCACTCACTGGGGGGTTGCTCATGGGTGTCGTCCTGCGAGCACCGGCTGCATGTTGGGTGTCAAAGTCCAGTTGTCTCAATAATTAGGAAAGAGGGAGCAACCCTTTCTTTCCCACTGGAAAACCACGTCCTGCCCCATGCATGCCTTCAGACAGCTTAGGAACTCTTCTGAGCAGGAAAAAAATTGTGGCAATCTATAACCTAAGGGAAGATTTTGTTTTCTCTATAAATTATGAGTGAAAAAGGAGTGAAAAAGGTATGAGGTTTTGTACCTGAAATCCCCACAAGAACCCTATCCCTTTTCCCTCTGCTGCAAATAAAGTTGCGATTGATTATTTTTATTCTCATACAAAATGCTGGGTTCTGTTTTGTTGTGATGGTGGTGGGATTTATTTTGTTTGATTTGTTTTTTTTTGTTTTTTTTGGGGGGGCGGGGGTTGGTTTGTTTTATATGCTGGACACCTTGTTGCAAACCACTGCCACAAGCAGCCGTATGGGTGCCCGCGTTGTCTCGTCCTCAAGCTCCAGCAGCGCCCAGCGCAGCAGCGCAGCAAGCCAGGGCTTGCACTGCAGCTCTGCAGCTGTAGGTCAAGCAGGGAAGGCGCTGAGCACCTCGGAGATCTGGTTATCAAATGACTGTTGCTGCTTGTAAACATCCAGCATGGAAGACCCATACACAGAACTCAAGAACCTGTGCAAGCTCCCGGCACCGTGTTCAGAGCTGTTGAATTCCTAAATTAATAAAGCTGATCTTTCCTTTTGGGTTTGCACCGCATGTTGTGTCCGTGGGGTCTCTCTCCTGTATTATTTTGTTTTTTTTCCTAATGTGTTAATTTAATAATATTTTTTTGCTAACACATTTTCCGATCAGTTCTTTTTTCATTCATTTTTCTCAAAACAAACTTCATCCATTATATCTCTTTTTTATTTGTTCATGTTCTTTTTATACACTTTTAGGGTACAAACTTTCACAAATCTTGCACAAGTACCTCTAAAATTAAGAAATACTTTGAAAGTCAAGAAATAATTACAACAGAGTAAAACAAAAGTTTTTTGTTTTCTTTCATTTTGTTGTATGGGAGATGAAACATTTCTTGCAATTAAATACTGAAATACAGCACTAGATATTTTGGGGAGAGCCATTCTTTTCCATAACCCTTTTTATACAATCCCTTCAACAAATTAGGAACAAGTTTTAGACATGGCAAAATTCTGTCCTTATGACCGCGCTAGAAATGACCACCAATGACTAATCAAGTGACAGATTAAAGCCTTTCTTTGCCTTAGAGTGAGGAATTGCATCATATTTAGTTGCTACCCTGAATTCAGGTTTGTAAGGAACTCAGTTCAACTGAGAAAACCGCACCAGCAGAAAACAGACTGACACAAAGCCCTAAACCCATTTCATCTGGAGGCAATGTTCCCTCTCAACAACAAGTTGTTGTCCTAGCAGGAGAATGGGTTCCCATATAGGAAATTTCTTTTTTGAGGCAGTTCAACAGCTTTCAGAAAAATTCAACAGAGCCGTGCTGTCAGAAGCACCCTTGGTGGAGGTGGTGGGGCTGCATCTGACCGGAGCCACCAAGGTCTGGCAGAAACACGGAGCTTTGCTGGTCACTGTGGCTCCATGGCATCCCAGGTGGGATACTGCCTCTCCTCTGACACAGCCCAAAGGGAATCCACAGGGAAAGGTTCTTTAGGAGTAGGGAAATTATCCTTCTTCTCTTCATCATGTCTTTTTTTAAAATAATAGTAATAAAAAATAAATAAAAGAACACCAATGGTGCACGCATGGGGGCAAACCTACACTGTTCCAGCGGGTGGTAGGTGGCTTCAGAGGTACCATCTTAACTCCAAAATGCACATTTTTTATATTCCAGTTTGACTTTGGAAGTCCCTCAATAGGTTCTGGATAGAAAAGAGTGCAAACAGTTAAAACCCCAGAGATTTAACGACCTTTACAAGCCCACAAGGTGGGTCCCACAGACACGTGGCCAAGCCCACCGATAAGGTGAGGGCAGCGGAGGACCTTGCTGTGAGGAACACCCCATCCCCACGCGGCTGGGCATTTTAATAGAAAGCTCTTTGGGGCAAGTTGGGTTAATCTACCTCCAGCTGAGTAAGAGGAGCATTTACTGCAATGATCCTACCAAAAAAAATAAAATAAAATAAAATAAAATAAAATAATAATGGGGAAGCTTTTAAAAGGGTTAGGTGACACTGCCCTCTCCTTGGTTTTTGCCTTGGAGTGCAGCAGGTGACAATTAATGAAGGAGGCTGCTGGAGCGTCACCAAGACAAGGGAAAGACACCTTTCTGTCTTGGTAAGGGCAGGGAGGAAGCAGCACTACCCCAGCAGGTGTGTGGGGTTCAGGTGGTCCCTGACCCCTTGGGAAGGCAGCAGCAGCAGCTGGGGGGCAGGAGCTGGCTCCCAAGGCAGCTGGGTGGCTTCAGAGCTGCTGGGCACTTTGTGTCCTCCCCTCTGGGCTCTCTTCCCCTCCAAAAAGCACTTTGGGTGGTTGCTCTGTGGGGTTTTGCTGCACTAAGAAGGTCCCCGGGGTTCAGCCCTTCCCCAAAGCTCCCCCCAGCCCCGTCCCCCAGGGCCGGGGGGGACACGGGATGGAGCAGCCATCAGAGGCGCACCCGGAGCCCTCTGTCCAGAGCTCCTCCATGGGAGCTGCAGAAGACCAGGAGTAAAAACAGCAGCCATCACCAGTTCAATGCGGTGGCAGAAGGGAAGACACCAGTATTTTCCTTTGTGTTGACCTCACAGAAGGTGCCCCAACCTCTGTGCAAACCACCCCAAAAGGGTTTAGCGTGTGCGTGCTTTACATCAACAATCGGGTCTATACATATTTAAATAGGGACATCATTAAGCTTGTGCCTGTTCAGACATATGCCCCTAGCAGGGGTGCTGGCTTCTCTTGTTTTCTTTGGCTGTGGTCTCAAACAGGAGATAGCAGAGCCAGAGGAAGAGTGTGCACATGACTGGATCCCCCCAAAAAAATATATTTTACATTCCCACATCGGTAAAACACAACAACCTTCCCAAGTAAATCTGATCCCAGAGAGAATGATAAACCAGGCAATGATTTTCAGAGCATTTCCTTTTCCTCTAGCAAAAGCCAAAGGGAAAAGGGCAGCAGTCATTGAAACAGAACAAACCACCCTGTGGGAGCTGTGCCCCCAGACGGGCTGCGTTTGGCACACCCAGGTTTCTGCCACCCTCCAGATTTTTCTTTTTCCCTGAAGTGCAGCTCTGCCCTCCCTGGTGTCTGCACATCCACGTTTTCAGGGCAGCAGCCTCCTCCCTGTCCAGCTCAGGTGCCTGGTCCTGAACTTTGCTGCCTGTTTGCCCAGAAGCACCGTGACAGCCCCCTGACGATGATGATTTTCAGCCCCAGCCCCTGCTCTCCTTTGCCCAGCTCACAGGCACTGCTTTCCTGTCTCATCCACTTTTTCTTCCCACCCCACTCCCCTTTCCAGCTGGTGACCCTAAGCTCCCTCCCACTTGCCCTCCTCCAGCTGTAGCACCCTGTGCCCCTGCTCCCCACCTGCCTTCCTCCCCTCTCCTCTTCACCAACCCTCACCGCGTGCCTTCAGCCCCCTGCACCTGGCTTCTGCTTCACATCCGCACCCAGGGCGCATGGCCGCAGCTTACACCTCCTGCCGTCCCGGCTGTGCCACGAGCCAGAAGCTGAAGCCTTTTATCAGGACTCCTACAAGCCAGCCACGTCTCGGGGGCACCCCAGCTGCAGGCTTCCCCCTGCAGTGGCTGCTGCGACGCTTGTTCCCACCAGCCCTAATATAACTGTGCTTTAGGCAATAAACCACGGGGAAGGGGCTCTCCTGGTGCAGGTCTCCTCGCCAGGGAGGGTTTTGGGGAGGGCAGAGAAGCCACCAGGGGTCTGCAGGAGGATGTGGTGAGGGAGACCCCTGGGCCAGGCACAGCACAGGGCTGCTCGCCGCCGAGAAGCTGGGGGTGCTGGGGGAGAAGCAGCACGGAGCCCGGGCTGAGGGGAGGAAGTTAAAAGCAGACGAGATCTTTGTGGGTTTGCAGTAACTGGTGTCTGACAGGAAGAACGAATTCATGCCGGCATAAAGGGAAGAAACAAGGAGGAGGGCAGCAGTGAAAAATCCATATTGTTCGCTCAGAAACTTAACAGTCGCCTGACTCCAGAAGAAAAACAATGAGCTGGTTGCAAGGAGAAAAATCAGGCTGTTTCTGTAGCTCTCCCCAACTTCAGGTTGGTTCCTTGTTTGCTGTTGTCAACACTTTGAGGCTGTGAACATCACCCTGTGTTGACTGCAGATCTCTGCTCTGTTGAAACTTTCCAGGTTCCACAGGTATTAATTCAAACCTTACCCCTTTGTACTCATTAAAACAGCATAAAAATGGATTCACCCCACAACAACTTTCTGTGAGGAGAAGCTTCACTGCAGCAGGAGGTGAGCGGAGGTGGCAGTGGGACCGAGGGGCGCTGAGAGGGCTTGGCAGGACGGGTTGTGGAAAGTGCTGTGGTCAAGCAGAAAACTCCAGGAAAATCCACTGCCAGGTCACTGCTTGTCCGAGCACAGCACCTTCCGCACCTTCATCCTGCTCGGACCCACCTTCCCCCACAGGCAGGGCTCTCAGCAGGTCGTTCCCTGCCGTGCCCAGGGGTTTCCTCACACTGCTTCTCCAATAACTTCCAAAGCCAACCCTGAGCTTTCCTCATCTCCCTGCTGCCTTCAGCCTTGCAGTGTTTTCCCCTCTCCCTGCTGGTCCACCACCGTTCAGCAGGGCAGCGAGCAGTCTCCTCCTTACACCTCCTTTCCTCCTTTCCTTTGGGACATTTTCTGTTCTCCCGGTTTCTGGAGCTCATGGCTAACATTCGGCTTTTGCCACACACCCAGCAACCCCTGCCTTTATAATTCCCCCCCCTTGTAAATGCCACATTTTCTCTCATCTTTGTCAAGGAGGACCTGGATTTGAGCACAAAGGCAGTTCCAATTTCAGCAACGCTCCCTCTCGCTGCAGAGGAAGGCTGTCTCCCCAGCGAGGGAAGGAGATGAGAGCAGAGCCTTCCCTCATTAGCTCTGATCTATTGCACCTGGTGAAATTTGGGAACTTCTCGGGCAGCTCTTCACATTTCCCCTCACGTGCCTCGTGATTAGTAGATCTTCCATGGGTGTGGAAGAGCAGGCTGGCAGCATCCCTCAGCGAGCGCCCGCGCTGTTATTCCAGCAGCCAACTCATAAAATTCTCGCTGTGGTTGGCGATAGCTCATCTTCCTCACCCAGAGAGAAGGCTGTGACCAAAGGACCCCGGTGTGGAGCTGGAGGAGGTTTGGGGCCACTTCTTGCCCGGGGTGGCCGCTCGGCACGCACCCTGCACTGATGCACGCAGCGTTAGCAGAGCAGCGAGCGGGACGGGACGGGACGGGACGGAGGCACAGCTGCTGCGGCTCAGTCAGCCCCTCCTGACGTGCCCGCCGTGAAAGGCAGCGGGGCTGCGGGGCAGCGCTGGTGGAACTAATGAGCTAAAAGTGGAACACAGGAGGGGACGGCAGCAGGTGGCTTCGGCAGGCGGGAAAAACGAAGGTTTCCATTTCCACATGCCGCGGAGGACGGCGCTAGCTATGTGGGTAGGTATTTGAGTGGAAAGCCTCCCTGCCGCTCGCCGGGCTGGGAATGAGCAGGGGCTGCTCTCAGGCGCCGGGAGCCTCCCCGTGTCCCCCCCAGCGGCCCCGGGTGGGTGGCCAGTGACGCTTGGGGCTGGGGCCACCGGCGGCTGCCCTGGCCCCGCTGGGGGAGCTGGTGGGACGAGAGCAGCCCTCTTGCTTTTTTCTGCTAAGCGCTGCGACCGGAGGCTGTCTCAGCGGCAGCAGCAGCAGCTGGGAGTTGTGTTTCTCCTTCAGAGCCCACGGAAGGGAGTGGGTTTCACAAGGGGACACAAAGCCCTCCAGGGACACCACGGGAGCCGCAGCGATCCTACAGAGGGGTGTGCGGATGGTGCCGCGGCGTTACTTGGGGAAATCACGTGCAAGCGGCAAGCGCGGTTCCAGACTTGTAAAAGCACACACACGGAGCACTGTGTGGAAACTTTCCTCCTTCCTCACAGAAACAACACAGAGGAAGTTTTTCACTTCTGTAAACACACGTGCCTTGGCAGAGGGGATTTCTGAAATGCTCGGGGTCTCGGTGACTCTGCCTCGCACCACGCAGTGGCTGGGACCAGAGGAGCACCTCAGCGGGTGAGGGAAGCCCAGCGGTGGGCAGCCACCAGATCCGTTCTGCTCAGCCTCCACCAGCCTGGCCCTGCTCATCCTCAGGGCAGTGCAGAAGATTTGGATGGAGAAACAGAGAGTGGAACTGTCTCGAAGGGTATATTTGTCAATCAGGATTGCTTTTTTAACGAGGGTTGTCCCTACCATGCCTCGGAAGGGCTGCATTTGGAAATAGAGCTCAGTGCATTTCTCAGGGCAGGGAAGGGGCAGGTGGAGGGGAGGGAAGCTCTGGGAAGGATTGCTGCAGGGCTGGGACCATGTGCTGCCACTCTGGGTGCCGCTGCACTTTATGGGTACCCAGCCCCTCTGGTTACGGTGGCCAAACCCATCCGGTTGTGTTTAAGAGCCTGAATAAACATATGCTGCACCCTGTTCTGCCACACATTGCAGCCAGTCACTCTGGTGGGGCAGGAGAAGCTGCAGGGGCCTCCCGGCAGAGCAGCAGGACGGACTCCTGTCCTCGGCCTCCTCCTCTCCGCCCTCCCTGCACCTCTGCCCCAGCAGGCTGCCAGGTTCCGCAGGGGGTTACAGGAACTGCATGTGGTCCGGCAGAAAGGGAGTTCCTGTGAACGTTCCCTTAAAGGACGGCCAAGAAAAAGCCGGGGTGCCTTTTAAAAGGTTATAGAGAGTGAATTCAGGCTGGAGCCAGGCGTGCTCCTGCTCATCCATTCTTCCCCCAGCCTGGATGCTCCATCCCTGTCACCTACTTAATCCTCATGATTTCCACTTAATTACTCCTCCCGTGCGTTAGAAATGCCACACACACTTCCCCTTCCTATACAGCAGAGCAAGGCCCCAGGAAGCAGGACACCGAGGACCGTGACAAGGGAGAGCTGTGCAGTGCCCGTGGCAGAAAGATGCCGGGAAGAGGCTGAGGGAGGAAATAATGGGGCAAGGCCCCGCCTGCTGCGGGGAGTTCATTTACAAACCAGGCATGTCTTTCATAGGCCTGGCAATTTCCAGCTACCTGCCTCCATCAGTTAATTAAATTGATTAATGGTATTCATCGTCAGAGAAGACTTTGTCCAGGGCTGTGCCTCTGGATGAAGCCAGGGCCGGCTGCCTCCCTGCAGCGGAGGTGCCCAGTGTCTCTGGCCTCGGAGAGCTCAGCTGGTTGTGGTGAGACTGAAGATGCATTAAAAAACAGAAAATTAAGGACAGATTAACACACCAACGTGGATTCTGCAATACTTTTTCTTTGTTAAAGCAATGGTATGGGAGTGTTTTGGTGTGCATCTCCAACTGATCTGCCATATGCAGCGGGCAGGTGCTGGAAAAGTGCTCTGTGAGGAGAAGGCGAGGGCCGGGGAATGGGGTTCAGCCTCTCCCGCTGACTGAAGCAAGCTGTGTTTTCCTTCGTTACCAGCCTCCATGGAAGGAAGAAACCTCTTGGTTTTGTGGTTCCAGAGACAAATCATTGAAAGTGCAGCCTGTCCTGCGACATCTGCCTGGGACCAGACCAGTCCTTTAGGACATCCCTGTGCAGGCGTGGCCACTCCTGTGCCTTCTGTGTCTGTCAGGGCTGCTTTAGCCTCTATAAACTTGTTTATAGATGTATATAACATTTTAAAATTGTGTTTTATGGATCCTCTCCCAAAACACCCATTTTTTTCTAAATAAAAAACTGATGGAAGACGGGTAATTATCCCCATCTTCATACCCAGAAAGCCAATATGAAACACTCTGCCCACGGTTTCCCACAGAGGCCAAGGCAGGAACTGAACCCAGACCTCCTCAATTCCCAGCGCATCAGGCAACTTTATCCCAGCAGAAACTTCCCCCTCCAGGGCATACTCTCAGCTACATCAGCATCTGGTCCAGTTGTCAGCTCCACTAAGGTTTTGTCTTTTTGTTTTTGGATACCTGTTTTTCTCGTCTCCTTTCTAAGACCCCTCATACGGTTTGTTGCATGGGCTTGCTCCGGCCTCAAGTTACACGCACTGCATTTAACACTGACTGAAAATCCAGACTTTGAAAGTTTTATGTTAAAACAGGAGATAATCCCCACACTTTATGTTTCACTCCGAGTGAGAGACCAGGGCTAGGTGCTTGTTGTTAGCAAAGCTTTGTGCTCGCCCCCTTTTCCCTCGAGCACCAGCAGCTAACACAGCGGGGCGAGCAGCCCCTGCGCTGCTCTCGCAGAAGAGCCTATGTCAGCCATTTTAATTATTACTTACACTTACCTTATACTTGTGAAGGACACAAAGCAGCTTGCCCCTCGTTTAGCCAATAAATCTTTTCTACCTGCTCTAAAGAGCCTGCAGGCCTGCTAGGTCTTCCTCTCTGTCCTGACGCAGTCCACCAGGAAGAGGTTCAGAAGTATAAGGAGGAAAGCCCTTGGAACGTGAAATGCAGGTTGTAACCTGCTTTCTCTACTCTCCTCTCTTTTCTGGCCAACAAGCAAGCATTCAGTGCACTGTGCCTGTGCAGTGGAGGTAGAAGAAAAAGATAGAGCAGGGGCGCAGAGCAGCTACCTTGGACCTGGCTGCTGATGGGAAGCTCCAGTACCTGTTCGTTACCTGTAATTAACCTTCTGCTAAGGTGAAAGCCTCACCCAAAGGAAGAAAAACTGTTAGAGGTGTTCTTGCCCTCTAGAACTACATAGTTCAGTAGAACTGAAGATGTATTTGATGGACAGCTAGAGTCCTGAGGTGTTTTTTTGTTTGTTTAAGAGACCAGCTTCTGAACATTTCTCATTATTGCTAAAAACACAACCTAAAAATGCAACCTGGAAGTTCCTCATAGAAGAGAGGACCCTCAGCCTGGAAGAGTGTAGACTGTAGAGTGACCATGGGATTTCACAGCTGGGATTTCTCAGTGCAATACAGATTAGCTTTTGGTTCTCAGGATTTTAGGCTGTGAAAGTTACCAAGCAGGAGAGAGTGGCTGCCGACAAAGTTCTCCGTTCTGTTGCCATTCTGCTACAGTCTGCTTCGTGCCAACATATTCCAGCAGTGCATGTGAGATAGCCATCAAACCAGTTGAATTTTCCCTGATGAAGGCATTTTGTGTATTTGTTGTGAGATTAGATGCTGCACAATATTCATAAAGATCTTCATTGCCAGTATAGGGGAATCGCATATCTCCAACCATGCTTCAGTGAACAACAGGCAGTGGCTTTTTTTTTTTCCTGTGTGAATTGCTGCTGTGAGAGCTGGGTGTTTATTTCCACAGAGCCTATGAAAGAGAGCTGAGCTTTTGCAAATTATTAAAGCCTAAGAGCATATAGGGTGTAAATATCAGTAATATTTAGCTGTCGTTCAGGTCCTTTTTATCTCTGTGAATTTATAAGGTTTCACCATGAAAGAGAGGGGGCCGGCTTACAGTTATTAAAGTAAGTAAGTATCTTTTTCTTCACCTTGGATCTACAAACCAAACCAGCAAGAGTGGCTTGTCATCATCATGCTGGGAACGTTAACAAAAAAGGAACAGTGCAACAGATGGGACCTAACAGCCCATGCAATACTGGCGATAGTACATCCCACCCCATGTACGGAACCAGGCTTGCAAGAGAAAAATTCAGCCTGGAAGTTTTGACAGATCGTAAACTACTGAGTTTGAGATGTGTAGAGAGTGTGTATCCTGGCCCTAATGCCGTGCTCAAAGGAGGACAAGATGGCAATCTCGGATTGGATGTGAGGAACAGTTGTAATCAATGTTGATTCTTGATGACCAAAAGTCTTCTCTATTTTTTATCTCTAATGGATCAGGCAGCTTCAGTAGCAAAACTCAAAAAAAGGGGGGAGGGGGAGAATAATGGGGAAATAATTCCTTAACCTTAAAACTCATCTTACACAAGAAGAACTGCTAGCCTTTTTTTCACATGGGAAAACGTATTTCCACCATAGCCACCCATTTTTTTCCGAGAAACAATTTTAATAAAGGTTTACATATTTTAGTTAATTACCTTCTTTAATGTTTAGACAAATACCTTTTTAAAATTTGAATATGAAAAGATACCTTCTATTAGACATCAAAGATCTAGCCCCTCGTTAATACCAGAAGGGTTAAGAAATCAGTCTGTGTAAAGTAACCGCTCACCTCATCAGGAGATTCTGCAATGGACCTGCTGAAGTGGCTTACAGCCTCTTCTAGGACACTAGAGGTGGGCAGTGCATCTGCCATTTAAAAAAAATGAACATTTAACATCTTTTATCACATCTCATATCTAAAGCAGAGAAGGATTAAGCTTATCCATTGCAGTTTAATAAGTTTGACCCAAACTGAGGAAACGTGATGATGGTCTTTTCTGTGCTGCCTTGACGTACTGCTGATCTAACTTCAGAGAAATTGCACTTTCCACCTAAACTTGACCCAAATGCTGTATTTACAGCTCTGTATGAGACAGAGAAAAGCATCCCTCTGCTGAAACTGGCCATCCCTTTCTGGCTGTAGACAGAGGCAGTGTGACGTGAAGCACTTCATGGAGAAGTACAACATAGGCAGCCTGAGAAATGTCTAGCTACCGCAGACGGTGTGGCTTGAAAATTTTGCACTCTCCATCACACTTCTGTTTAGAAGACATGGAGGTTGACTATGTGCACAAGGGAAGTCTGTTCAAATCAGTTGCCCAACACCACCACAAAAGTTATTTTCAGAGGAAGCAACATTATCCCAGACTGCTCCTTTCTCTAGCCCTGAGAGTTCACCTTAGCTCTGGAGGGCTGCGGCATCTAAACAGAGTGGGCAGTTTGGTAAGAGCTGGAGTCTCCTCCACAACAGAAACGTAATGCACTGCTGTAGTTTGTTCGTTTGGATTCTGCCTGTCCCTATCTGTCAAAATTAAATCAAAATTAAAAAAGAAAAAAAGGAATAAGCATGCATAACTATTCTCTCTTTGCAAAGCCATGCAGTAGAAGGTGCTTGTTTTTTTTTTGTTTGCTTTTATTTTGTTGCTCTCCAAAAAGCATTACTCACCTGACTAGGTCACGTCTCTTTCATATCAACAGTCAAATGCTTCAGTAAGTACTGCAGGACAGAATGCTTAATGTCGCCACAGATTGGAAGGGTAGTTATACAGGACAAACGACATAAAATGATAGCCTTAATAAACATATTTCACCTTATGCTTATGCACATCGTCTTAAATACACACACACAAATTCAGAAGTTATTTTGACCGAAGGTGTAAATCAGTATTTCTCTAACTGTTCTTATCAGTTGTGAATTTTCCATTACATAAAGTCTTGGGCTAGCCTGCATAGCAGCTATAGCAGCTGTCGTGAGTATTATCTTGCATTCTATATGCTAAGCCTAGAATTAAGGCTAGACAAAAAAAACCAAGACGAACTGTTGGTTTCTTTCCTGAAGTCAGTATTTAAATATTCTCTGCAATTCAACTGCAGCCTTAGTATTAAGGTGTACTAGCACAAACTAAGCTTTTCTCTAAGTTTTGTTACTTAAGGTTGACCTAATTTTACTTTGTTGCAAAACTTTTGTATATGATTAGAGTCGTAGAACTAAATACAAATGACTAGAGGAAGTACTTACCTGTTTAATTAGCTGTGATTAGAGACACAGTATGTACAAACTACTTAGGCTGTTTTCTTTCATGAACACAAATATCAACATAAACATATCAAAAGCATAAAAATATTAACAGCTTATATAAATGACGTTCCTAAATGCATTTAAAATCAACTTGAAAGAACTGCTCCCATCCTCTGGGAAAACACAGGCTGCACAAGCTACAGAAACCTGCTAACACAGATCTCTGCTCAGTTCCAAGGAAGCATTAAAGAAAGGAGGAAACAGCTACAAATTGTCCTTCCAATTTCAGGACTGATCGTTTTACAGACGGCCATTAAAGTCCTACAGTTATTCATACATTAAATACATGTACAAATATGTCCAATACTGTAAGAATTGTTCCATCTGTTCTTTAGATGATCTGTATCACATCAGGCAACATGTACCACAAAACAAAATGCTGTATGCACTCACAGCTTTGTATAGACCAGTGACAAATAAATTCTCTAGCTTAAGTCTAACTGTTGGAAGAAACCATCTTCAAACTTAGTTTTCAGACGCTCCCGTATCTGGCTTTAGCTTCCAGCCAGCAGAAATGATAGACCGCTCCCCAGCTAACAGAACATCTCAAGCGTTCGCTTAGAGGCCACAAATGCTGTAACCTGGCAAACAGCAGCCATTTCTTTCTCTCCATCCCCCAGTTATCACAGTAACCCTGAGCTTGAATGTCCCTCCCCCAACCAGCCCTGCAGCTATTTACCTCTGCATTTGGTTCATGTTGCCTCACTACTTCTGCACGGTACTCCCTGTAATTTTGAAATTAAAGAAATACTCAGAGCTTACTCCTTGGACTTCGGCAATTTGGTTTACTGAGGATGATTTTCTTAACTTTTATTAAACTACCTTGTTCATCAATAAATACCAGTAAACTCAGAGTCTGTGGGCTATTTGTTGAGCCTCGATGTTTCAGATCTTTTGTTTTCATTTTACTAAGAGCGTTCAATTACAATTTAGGGATAAAGTATAATAGATGAATAATATTGAGCAAGAACCAGTAAGATAGAACTTGTTTTGTCACCAGTTTCTCCTGGCATGTTGTTTCAAACCTTTAGAAGAGTTGGGTACGTGTTTGTTTCTTGTAATTACTTGTGAATAGTCCCCAGCATTGGCATTCAGAAATACTTCACAGAATTGTTTCACATGCTTACTCCGTTAAAATTATGACAAACACTTTTGGTGGCATTCCTTGACAGTCAGGATGAAATTATTTTTGCTGTGAGAGCTTGGTAGTCCTATTCCTTTTGCTGTGCCAACATCAACATTCAACCAGCCACATGGTGAGTTATTTCAGAGGGCAAAACTTGCCAGAAATCTAAACAAAGTCAACAGTGTTTCTTTTCCTTAAACCATCTCACCATGACTCCAGCAAGTGCCAAAGATAGTCCAAGAAAAATCTGGACTACCCACTCTGCTTAGCCATCTCATATAACTGCATGCCAATTCCCAGGGAAGACAAAGCTCCTAAGGAAACAGATAAATGCTGACTTTATTACCCATACAGCAATATCGTGTCCTGCTTAACCTGTATTCCAAGGTGACAGGAGATGTAGAACAGAGAACAAGAAGCCACGTTTCAATGGAATTAACTTTTATTGAGGGGGAAAAAAAAGGTTTACATGTAGTTACAGGTTTTTCCATCCATACTTTCAAACTCCAAAAAGGACAGGAAACAAAACTTGCTTAAATCATTATTGCAATACCAAAAAGTTTTGTTGTTGTTGTTTAAATGAACAGCAAATTATATAACTAATTGCTATGTTCAATAAATATTTTTTCTCCTGCACTGATTAGGGGGAAATACTCAACCAAGTACAATAAAAAAAAATAACAGGATTTTTATGGTTTTAACTTCAGATGTTATCCACTGTGTAGCAGTCCAAAAACTTATTTATAAAATACAGTCTTAATTTTCAGTGTACAAGAATCTATTTTCTTGGTCAGCCAAATACCAATTTTTTGCTCTAGCGGAAATATTCTACACTCAAAGCAACTACCTGACAAAAAAAGAAATCCTCTGGTTCATGACTATCTAAATAAATTTGTCATTACAGGAAAGGCTCAAAGTCGTTATTTGTTTATCAAAGTAATAGGTAAACATTTTAACAGAAAGATTAACGAGTTACTTGGAAATGCAGGTTTATGTTAAAGTATCTGAGTGTATTACATATGACATGCAAGCTTTAAAAATATCATTGCTCTCTTGTAATTAGCCAGGAGTCCAATTGGTTTAAAAACAAAATAGGAATGACTTCCAAAATGTATCAACACTTTGGGTTTTCTATTTCATTTTGCTTAAGATGTTTTACTACACAAAAACTACAACAATTACAATATTTAAGAATATTACAATAAGAAGGGATGGAAAACAGGAATACTTCAACTGAAGATATGCATATTCTAAATGAACCAAAGTTTTGTAAAATAGCTGGATGGAGAATAAGGGAGGGAGGGAAGCAGTAGGGAAGCTAAGATCTGAACCTTGTATTTAAAAATCATGCCCTCAACTGTAACTCTTCCGATCTTCAATAGCGCCCTGGAAAAAAAAAGAAAAAAACACAGGCAACATCATTACTGTGAACAAACAGTACACACAACAAACTCGAACACTTAAAGCGCCCAGGTTTTTTGTTTTCAGAACTCCCACTGACCAATTAATAGACTAGTAATAAGTCTTATGCTGGCCTGATTCTATTTATTCCTGTGTATTTACTTACTTGGACTATACGAACGGGATCTTGATCGTGATCGGTACCGACTATAGTAAGGCGATGGTGATCGTCTCCTTTAAGGGAAATTAAAAGAGAAAACAAACATCATCATGAAAAAAGCCTCGTTCACATTACTTCTACAGAACAAAACCATTTCCTTAGCACTGAAAGATTTGGCCAGCATGAAAGACTTCTGCTTTATTTGGCTGTGGCTTATAGCTATTTAACAAATGCTTTTCTATTTCTCTATCCAACGGGTTTAAAACTATGTGGTATTTCTACAGAACATTTTAACAAACTCTCACTAGCCCTGCAAACACCTAAGTGCTTTTACAGATGCCTACAATTCTTGTTGTACAACATTCTCTGAAACTAGATAACTTTCAAAACAGTCAGATAGCTATGAAATGTCAAGCATTAAAACCCCCCATCTACAAATAACCTCTTCCTTAACAGCACTTTTGTCAGCTGTTCCTGATTCTATATACAGTATGGAAGAAGAGTCCTCTTTCTGTCTGTCCACTACATTTGCAGAATATATGCTCTACCTTCTCCAGGTAGCAAAATTAACCTCTCACTCAACTAACTATTCAATATGCTACTGAATTAGAGACACTGAAGATGACAACTACTTTATTAATCTTAATGAAACTATCGTAACGAGGCTCTCAAACAAACCAAGCACATATGCTGAATCTTGGTACAGACAGAGTAACTTTTGTCACTTAACTTCTCAATTTTCCCCCAAACCCACGCTTCCTACAGAAATAAAATTAAATTAAAATTATGCACCTGTATCTGTAGTCATATTCTTCGTATCTGTCATAACCTCTGTCATACCCTCTATCATAGTAAGAGTCACGGCGACGACCTGCTCCGCCACCACCACCTCCTCCACTGCTATTAGGGAAAAAAAGAGCAAGAAGTACTTCAGATTCTACTCTTCATCAAATTAAATAATTCAAAAACTTTTTCCAGTGTTCTTGTAAATGAGACACTCAAGGTGGAGCAATTAAACAATCTAATGATTAAACGTTCAAAGAAAAACATTTATAATAACACAACAAAACAGATAAAAACAACATCAAGGTTTTCAGCCTAATTCACATCAAAATCAAAGGCAAATGGACACCCTAATATTAAAGTAAGGTAAAGGTACCTCAACTGGTTGTGCTAGTTTTTTTTTTTTTAAGATAACACATTCAATTTTTTAAATAAGTAAGAATACAGGAAACTACAGTAGGACTTAATAGTGTATCTGAATCACAGTAACACAATTAATACCTTTGTGAGAAAAAACAATTGGCATAACTCTAGAATTAAAAAAAAAGTCTCCAGTTCAGTTTTTCTACCAGACTTCAATCATTCAGATTAAATTAGTTTTAATCCCACTAAAGGAAATGAGTGAACTCCTTACTGTGTTGGCCTGCCCATGTAGATGCCTGGAGTGGGTGTATGTGCTCTCTTGGTGATTGAGTAATCCACCCGAATCCTCCTGCCATCCAGCTCCATACCGTTTGCATGCTCCATTGCCTGCAGAAAAGAGAAGGGACGGGGACGTGAAACCTACAACCCACTATGGAAAGCTATGTGCAAAACACGCTATTTTCTGTGAGAAAAACAAGCCCCGAGCTTGTTTTATTTAGCCTGGTTACTAGTGCCCCACTGTGGCGAATGGCTGGTCTCTGTCCCCCGGCCCGTCTGCCGGCAGTGCTACAGGGCTGCACTGGGGTGCGGGAGCACCGTGCCCCGCAATCCCTTTTTAAGAAAGCACAGGGCTACCCACTAACACAGTCAATTTCTTTGTAGTAGACTTCGCTTACTACCCCATCAGAAAGGTAAACAAAGTCAAAGCAGCTTTTCCTGAAAACTGCATCTTTCCTAGCGCCGTCTCTGACCCAGAGGGGATGGGCGGATTCAAAAGCTGTGCAAAACAGTGGCTTCCTGTAGGGTGCATATGGCCGGATTACTGCTAGTCGGCTGCCATTTCATGCTCTCCCAGCCTCCTGCCATCTCCCTTACAAGGACCTACTCCAGCAGAGCTTAGTAAAATGGCGGGTTCAGCCTACATGGATACCTAATTACAACCTTCCTCCCCACTCACTCACAATAGCAGCCAGCTAAAGCGATACGCAGGAGGGTCTGCGCTTGAGAAGCCTCTGCCTTCAGACCCGCTCGCAGCTTGTGCACACGCTTGCTGGGTGTTCTAGCCCCTGCTTCTTTGCTCTTTCAATCAATACAGTGGTCTTTCTCAAACTCAAAATCAGTAAAGTAGTTTTTCAGAGGACCACAGCGTACTTTTGAGATTTACATTCAGGTGACAGCAATTAAAAAATAAAATAATAATAAAAAAAAATAAAATTATGGCTGGACTTCACAGTTGTTAAAATTTTCAAAGCCAATTTTTTTTGATCCTTCCTCACCACTGCTCTTGGATCTCCTAAGTACTACTTTACAACCCAGTTCATCCAATACATATATATATATTTTTTTTTTGTGAGAAAAGATACTGTTTCTATCTCAAGTTAAACAACAGCAAAAAGACCAATCTTGAGTTTAACTGTGAGGCACAGTACACAAGCCTCAAATCATGGTAGAGGAGAGCGTTTTTCTTTTTTTTGCCTTCTAAAAATGAAATTAGCAACTGTTCAGAAATGTAACTTTTTTTTTTTTTTTCCCAGTTCTATAAGACAGATCTTACTGAATTAACACATAACCTATAGAGGAGAAGACAAAAACCTGACACCCTCAAGATCGAACTGTCTCCAAACTGGAAGTGACTGAGTTATCACTAACGTATTTGTCTGCACTTAGTTTGTGCTTTAATAATTCTGTTTACATCTATGCTGTATCGCCACCTAGTGAGCTCTGCTCCCACACTGCAATCTAACAACTAGAGTTGGCTAACTGCAAGGTTGAGCCTAAGAGCATGTCAAGTTTCTCAACATATATTGAAATATGTTTTGTGAATTAAACATGGCCGTTAGCTTTAGTTTCCCAGCTTTGAAATTTTTTCAAAGTGGAAAATCTTTTGCAAGTGGAAAATCCTTCCAAAGATGTTTTTAAGATCTCTGCATCATTCTTAACTTCCACACGTTAACTCTTTGAAACAAAGTACTTCAATTGACTTTATTAACTAATGACTGCTTTGGTATGAGAAGTCTGTTTTAAAACACACTTCAGACAAGTGATACCACAGTATTTAAGTTGTACAAAGACTGTCAAAACATATTCATGACCCTAGCTACTTTTTAAATTTTTCCTTCAACTTAAAGCACCTTATATTCAAATTTAAGATTTTAAAATTTTATTAGAGTAGCACGTTGTATTCAAAACAAATTTCAGTTTGCTTCTCCTGCTACTTTTGGGCATGCATGAATGCTAAGAATATTCATCTGCCAAAGTGCAAAGTGTACTTGCTCTAACAATGAAGAAAACATTTTCCAACACTATCTCAAAGACAGAAATATATTTTCCAGATCAAACAAAATGTATTTAAAAAAAAAATAAATTACATTGGGATAACTTAGACAAGTAATTTGGGGTAATAGACAAGTAATACATTCTTAGGAGCCTTTAACTGTCACTCTATTTTTATTCCAACTTGGATTTTCTTCCAAATATTTGAGCACTCTCAAAAAGACTGGCACAGCTTTTGCAAGATGACAGTAAGCAAGCAAGCAACCAGGATTCCCATAAACCTACACTATTAGTTTTGGTTGCAAACTCTGAAAAAAAACTGACTTTGTAGGCCAGCATACACATCTCTATGTTGGCAGTCAGAAGACACAGAATAAGACTTGTGAATGAAACATACAATGTAATCTGAGATTACAGTTTTAAACCTAGAATAGTCTATCCATAACAATGAAGTTATTTCAAATTATTATCTAAAGTGTTAGTTTGACAAAGATGAGCAGCTCCCAAAACTACAAGGTCATCGCCTCCAATGGCTCAGAACAGTTAGAAAGGGAACATTAAATTCAGATTTCAATTCATTGGAACTATTGTATTCTAAACATATTAGAGTTTAGGTATAGTAGATTGATTATACTTAAAGAGTCAAATGAGCAATTTATGGTGGGACTCATTTTTAAAAGTATTTTCAGGGTAAGAGCCTTTTTAATTTTTTTTTAAAACCCAGTCTTTCCCAAGTTGTACTTAAGGCCACCAATAAAAAGATCATTTCCCCTGTCACAGGTACAACATGGAATGAACAGACATAATTGATTAACTTTTTCCCCCCAGTCTACTGGTATCACTAGTTCAGCCCTGGATTTTATGACGATGTCTCAAGGGACATTCTGGAAAAAAAAAAAAACAATGGGAAGAAAAAAAATGAGGAAACGCAGCTTTCTACACTTACTGCAGCCTGCCAAGTTGAATTCAGGTGCCTATTTCACCTCTGAGCAAGAGTTGTTTCTATTCTCTAGTTTGAGGTTGTTTTTTATTTTAATATAATTAGAATAATGGCAATTACCATTTTTTTTTTCTTTCTGGGCTTGAACATCTATTGATTACTTAGATTCTTTTTAAAGCTTACCTTGAGGAGTGGTATATAGTCAAGAAATACAGGATTTTAGAGAACCAGAATGAGTAACTGGGTATGTTTCTGTGAGAGCAATTTCATGGTATTTCGTGGCCTCCAGAAGTCTGGAACTTGTAATTCCAAGAATCTAAGACCTTCTCACGCTCTCTTCTGGTACATCAAGGGTCCTTTTGATACTACAAATACCACTTAAACGTCTCTTCAAGGAGCTGTGGGAGAAGCTTTGGCCAAAAACAAAGCTTCTAGAACTGGTCTGTTTGCACCACAGATTAAATGTCTTGCAAATTAAAACGGAAAACAAGACCAAAACACCTGTAATTATTCTAGCCTTTGGCAACTGAGTTATGTTAACAGCTCAGTTTGTCTGCATAAAGTTTGTCTTGATTGCTAAAAAAAGTATTTCAGAAAATTGTTCTGAAACATGGTCAAAACTGTAAATAGCATGTAAATTGCATTAGGAACTGAAAATTCCCTGCTATTGCCAACAGCTCTTGTAGTTAACGCTTCTCAGATGAGTTCTCGCTACAGCCACACAATACTTTCATAGTAGCCTCAGCTTTAACATCTATGGGTTAATAGTATGAGTTACTGAAAAGCTGGATAGTTGCATATGAAAACCCTGCCTACCACAGTAAGAATCACCTCCCTGGAACACCCACTGCTTTTTACTCATGATTCTCTTATTGCTAATCCTGAGATAATCATTCTGCCTCCCAACTTTTTTTTTTTTAAAATCCTACTACGTAGGTCTGTATTTCTTCTGTAAACCCTGGAAGAAATGGAAAATCCTAAACTACTAATAATGTAATGGCCAGGTGAGCATCCTTTAAAGTTTAGCTAAAATATTTCAAAATGCACACGTCAGTGCCAGTGTTGCAAATGCGGAGAACTATAAAAGAAAATACACCCATCTTCAGAAACAGGTCTCCAACAGGATCTTGTTCTCCACATCAGGCTACTCTACCCCTCACATGTGGTTCTGAAGACTTCAGAGAGGTGATGTAAGACAAGCCACTGCAACAGACAAGGCCAAAAAGGAGTACCAAATACTAATCTTCTAACTTTATGAAAACAAAGATGTAGCTTCATAAAAAAATCAAAACACACAGCAACCTTTTAACCACCTCAGTAACTGACATGATTTCTAAGAACGGTTACTAGTGATGACAAGGGTTCCCAACAAGATCTCAGCTGCAACACAACCCACACTGGGCTGGGAAAGACCTATCTTAAACCTAGTACAAAAGTTTAAACACACTCACAACCCATTTAGTGTCTAATTTGAGTATCAACAGTGTTTGGGAGTGCATCAGCTGAGAGGTTTCCTCGTGCACCCCTCTTAGAAGGATAACAGTAAAGATCATCTGAAATCCATTGTCCATTCCCCCTGTACTCCCCAGAAACAAGGTTCTGCACCTATTTAGTCCATCTGTGACTGCAGAACTGAACTGCAGCCTTTTAAAGCATCTTATTTAGAGTTTTACATTTGCATTATTCAGAGGCTTTTTGTTTGCTTTTGTATTAAGACAAAAAGTATTTATGTGGAACAAGAATAGTGCCAAGTAACATTGCTATTATGCATACCCAACTTTTCAGATTTGATCCATCTTCCACAGGGAATTAGTTAATGTCCTTGAGTCCTCCTACAGGGCCTGCCACAGATTTTCACGCCTATAGCTAGATCCTCTTTTCCTGCTTATTGCCACTTCAAATCTGTATTCAGAGCCCGTGAAATCAAGTCAAATAAAGTCTTCTTTTTCCCCCGCAATGGGCTGGTGTGGGAAGAGGGAGGAGTGTAAAACCACTCAACACTTGGAATTTATATAACTGAAATAATTTAGCAAAGAGGACAGGAGAAAAATTGTTTACATTCCCAATGACTTCAGTTCCCACTTACTGTGTTCATCTTCATTTCTGATGCTGCATGTAATATCTCATTTTTTTCTTTGCATTCCAGTTTTGTAGTTTCTGCCAAAGCAGCTTCATACTAAACAAATTACTTTATGGTATTTACACGGAACATTTTAAGAAATGCATGGTGTCATGCATGACCATTGCCAATGACAACTAGAAAAAAAACTGTACTTCTAAAGACATATGAAGTTTTAAAACAGACAGGACTAGTATATGAATGTGCCAAAATACTGTGCAGGTATTTTAGATACTAACTGTGCTATAAAGAGTGGTCACATTTTCAAAATCCCAACTGTGAAAAATAAAGTTGTGTTTTTGCAGTGGAAAATTCTACTAACCTTGTATATTCAACAGTGATTGTGCAGACATAACAATGGGGAGTATGTTAAGCAGATAAGGGAAAGGTCCCACTGTCCCCAAATAAGGAGAATAGCAAAGAAGAACAAGATGAGCAGTGCAAAATCAGTAAAAACAACAACAACAAAATCACAGGCCCTCTAGCCATGAGAGAAGTAAAAAAAGAGAAATGTGATGGTTGGTCAAATAAAATTGTATATATATGGTATAGTAACAAGTGTTGAGTAGTTTGTGAACCTGTAGTACTTGGCCAATGAGGAAATGGGAGGAATTAAGCATTGGGTAATAGGGAATAAAATGTTATGATATACTTCTGCTGGATGCTCCTACTTGCAGGACTCCCTCCACTGCAATCGTAAATAAAAATAGTAAATAAAAATAAATATCACTGAGATTCTCATGTGAGCCTGGGTTGTTTGCTGCAGATTGTTTCTCACACACGCCAGTGCAAAGAAATACTAGGCTAAAAGGTCAGAACCGGAAAGGCCACTAAACATGACTCCTACCCATCCTACTAACTCCTCTCTCCTCTAAGTGTCAAAGCAGCAGTGGGAATATAAAGGGAAGCTGAAGGAAGTTTCCTGTTTTCTTACCTCCTCCTCCAGCCTGCAACAACCACACATATACAACTTTCATTCTCATTATAAACCAGTTCTCTGTACATCACTTCACCATCTTTTACAGCTGCTTGCCATATCACAATTGCTTGTGGCATCATACCAGAAATCAGTCGAAGCTCTAAACTGAGTCTAGTCCAACCAAGCCATCCATGAAACATTTTTCATTAAAGTATCATCAACTAGCATCAGCAATTTTCATTTTTAAGTTACTGATAGTAGGCCTACAGCTGCCACCCTCCCTTCCTGCAGTGCTAGGTGAGAAGGGTCAGACCCAACCGTTATGAATATACTTATCTAACGTAAACAGAATCAAACAGCAAATCTGAAACATCTGCCCATGACTACTCATCCATAAACATGATGTTTGAAATCTGTAACTCATTTTGCAAATAAGAAAGGAGAAATCCCCACAATGAAAGCTTAAATGCTAAGTTAGTATTTGTAGTTTATTCGTCTTAAAGAACGCAGGATAAAAAAACTGACTGAAATAGTGTTTTTTTGTTTGTTTGTTTTTTTAAAGAATGGATGCATCTACACTTTTTAACAACAATTTTACATCTACAAATTTTATTAGATTTAGTAAAGCTCCCAGTATCTATATGCAGGTTAAAATATTTCTTACTGTAGTCAATCATAATACAAACCCATGTTTGGGTTCTTTGATTCTTTCTTTACATCACACTACTGGCCACTTCGTCCATCTGCAAACAGCTATTTCTATAATTAGCCAAGTCACTAACTAAGGTGTAATTGAGGACAAAAAACATACTGCCTCAAATGCATGGTGACATACTTTAAAAGGAAACAGTAAAGAGAACCTTCAGAATTTTGATACAGAAAACTAGTTTGAAGAGTTAACTTTGAAAAATTTGGCAAAATCCTAGAAGTCTTTTATGTCTGCCTAAAGATTTATTTTCATTTTATATCAATGGATTAACAAATCGAAGTACCACATTCCTTAGTAATTCAATACAGGCAGCCCAGGCTCAAAATTTGCCTAAACATTTGAACACTGAACTGATGTGTTTAATCTGTCTAAAAGTGCCACGACTTGAACAAATATTTTAAATGAATCTCACTCAGAACTTTCTAGTGAATACACAGTCAAAAACAGTTTTTTACAAAGATATTTGTAAAGACAATGCACAAAGAGCACACCTGTTTAAAGTTGTGAAGTATGAATTTACCTCTTTAGAATCATCAATTCTCTCAAAATAAACGAAAGCAAATCCTCTTGATCGTCCAGTCCGTTGATCGTAAACCACATTGACGCCAGTCAGAGGTCCGTAACGGGAAAAGACTTCACGCAAATCTCTCTCAGTGGTATACAAACTGAGACCAAACACTCCGAGACATGTATTAGGATCTGGATTGGCCTGGTAAGACAAGCATTCAACTCCAATTAAGTTAATAAAATACAAGTTATACATTCTTACATTGAAATTTCTCATTTATTTTTAAATGAAAAAAATAAGCATAGTTTATTACAAATCTTAACATTTCAAGCATTAACATTCCAATCTTAAGGTGTTTCAAAGGGTAGCTCACTTTCTGATTTTTATTTTATAAAAAACACAAAAGGTAAATTTCTCATGTTGGTGAAAAATTCTGACTGTACAACTGAGAGAAATGAAGCACTTTGGTTACAGAAGAGATACTGGTAACAAGAACCTGTTTTATTAGTATTCTGCACTCAAATCACCAACAAGCTGCAGGCAGGATGTCTGAGCAAGCTGAAAACTGGTCAGCCAGCCTCAACTCCCATCTTCAGCCGTTCCACAAGGTCACCACCACTGGTTCTGAATATTGCAGGCTGACTCCAATTTAATACACTAAAAATCTGATATCCTAAGCACAGACAGCTAGCTGAACTATAACTTGGCTTCTACCAAAGGTGTGTTCTTCCCAACCCCTCCTCCCTCCAACAATTCCTATTCAACTATAATGAAGGTTAATATTTAAATTTGAAAGTTTCTCTCTGTTCAGTAAACTGGATCAAAACCAGCAGCTTCTCTCAACTATATACTGAAGGCTGGTTCTGTGAAACTAACCCAAACGTGCACTCACTTTTTTAGAGTAAGACTCTCAATTCTTTAAAGTAATGTGGGAAATGGAAATACTCATATACTTTACTTCAACTAAAGGAAGTCAAGTAAGAAATTGGACAATTGTTCAAGGCACTGCAATTCGTTTTCCTATCACGTTCAAAACTTCCCTACATGCCCCAGAATTCATATAATGCCAATTTCATTTTAAGAATTATCTTGATCAAAGTAAGTTGTTGTTGTGGTTTTGTTGTGATTTTTTTTTTTCCCAGATTAAGTTCCTGGCACCTGTTATACTAGAATCAGGAATTTAGAATTGGAGCAACAGGCATTTTTTCTGCTAAAATAGTAACTGCAAGTCAACACAGGTAAAATTTGTATTTCAGCTCTAGATTTTCAAAGCACAGTGCTGTACTGTAGTGATGCACAGTAATTTATGCCTCAGAGCTTGCCTTTCATCCTGACTTGAATGAACAAATTGAGATCTCCTGTCATGTTGTCTTATGAACCCCTCTGTAGTCCTGGATACCAAGGTGACAATTTTTAGATGACAATTTAAAAGTAGTCTTGGATTACAAAGCTTACTTCCATAAGAAAATTCTGCTTTCAAGTACATAGTCATGAAACAAACTAAGACTAAAACCTGAGTAAAAGTATACCATGGTCCCTAGCTGAAATTCTACACTTTTCAACAAATTAAGTAACTACATTAAGCCAAGTAACATGCATGGAACATTAGAACATGCACATTAGTTACTGGGTTTTAAACTGCAACACATAGATTTTCAGAAAGAGAGCCATGAGAAATAGAATGCAAAATATAAAACGAGAAAAGCATGTCTAAGTGCAGTAGGCTTAAGTTTACCCTACTGGGTTCTCCATCTGCAGGAAAATGTTTAGGACTTCAGCTCTTGTTTTCTGGAGAACCATAACATTAGATAGTGACTGCGACCAAGTTAAGCACATCTTTTTCACTACACAAGAAAAAAAGTATTTGGATAGTATTTTTCCATGTAGGAAGTTATCGACTTGATAAGCACTTCTTTTCACAACAATGTTTAAAAACATTACAGGTTTGCTTGCTTCTGCCTGAGCAGTTTCAGTGAGTGCATCAGTTTCTCATAACAGGAGATCTGCACCCTACCTTAGCTCCTGTTAAAAAAATTACAGCTTGCTGATGTAACAAATTCCCCTTCCTATCTTCTACCACGACACAGAAGAGATGAAGTACATGATTCACCATCAGTTTGCAAATCAGTGTTTTTATAATGGTATGAGTCAAATTACATTGTTTTTTTTGTAACTTTTTTTCAGGAGTTCATTGTGAAAATATGATGCCTGAAAATACCTCTACATTTGCTTCTCTGCATTTGCAAAAATTCAAGCATCAGTTTTAAGTAATAAGCCCTATTATCTTTTCTAAGGCCAACTAAGTACGGAGAATCACTCTGTGCACTTTAAGCAACAAGTGAAAATTACAGCACCACTGGAAAGATTTTGACTGTGCAGGATTAAAAGACAGCTTTAATTCTAAGTTTTTGTACCGCCGCCTCTCATTGGCGCCGTATGCCAAGGCCGGCATAAGTGGCAAAATTGCTACCGGTTTTCCTAGTGTCCTTAGACCTTGTAGCTTGGAGAATTCTAATCTGGTTTATTTTTGTTTTGACACTATTAGAACTACTCCTTAGAACGAACATGGAATTCACTCTGAGAAGGAGTTTCTCATGCTTCACAGAGTCATTTCCAAGGCAGAGAAGACTTCACAGCAAAATATTCTAATACTTCCTAAAGTAGTAAAGTGGATTCATTTGTCTTTCACCAGGAAATCTGCTAAGCCTTTTGAAGTTGTTATTCCTGCCAACTTTTTAAGGCATTAGATTCGTATTTACAACAGTATGACTACACACTGGCAACAACCCACAAATAGCTTAACTACAAATGTTGCTCCACAACAGCTTAAGCTGCTGTACATGAGCACTGCTGCAGTCTTGCCTTCTTCCACATAATCATCTTCTCCCTCACACTGGTATTATCTGGTTGTGGTAAGCTGCTTCACTAAGGTGAGCCTGCAAAAAACTATATTCTTTTTGACAGGATTAATAATAAACAAATAAAGAGAAACTAAAACAGATGAAAACTACAAGGATTGTTCATAGTCCTCACCAAGGAAGAAGCAGACCTGTGTGTAGCAGCACTCTCTTAGATCAGCATCAAGTGATGTGAAACCAGAATCTAAGACACTGAACAGGGAAGGACACTGGGTGAAATCTCTCTGAATGACATAAAAGTAGTATCTTATGTCTTGGTTGGTTTACCTACACTTCCTATCCCCGTCCATACAGACACTTAGGTTATTTCATTTGAATTCTGAGAGGACATCGACCCTTTTCATAGCTCTCATGTTTCTAGTTTATTATGACTTTAAAATTAGTTTATTTTTTCAAGTTAAACCAAAATCATTTCTTGGAAATATAAAATCACAAGCAATCTTCAACATAATACACTATATGTTATAAACAAGAACACGTGAATTATTTTTTCCTTTACTCCTATAGTTATCTTGTAAGTATTTTCACTTTTTTTAAAAAAGGCACGCACAGTTGCCTTTTTTGTGAAGTGTACATATGCTTGGAACAGAACAAAAATAGAAAGGTCCTACTTCTAGAGCAGAGGGAAACAGGTATCACCTACCTACCCATACTCCCTTGGGACAGTATGGCTTTCAGTAAAATTCTACAACTACCCTGCCAATTGCTGGCACAAGACGTAAGTGTCCAGTTGTTAAGGAAAGACTTTGTCCCCCCAAACCAAAAATAATTCCCATATCCTCCAGTAACAAGACAGCAAGTCAAATTCAGCCTGAAGTTATATCGCTGATATAAGCGGCAATGGTTTCCTTGATACTCAGCCTTGGGGAACATGACATACTCTGCTGCCTGTGTGCCTTCTCCTGTTGGACATTGGAGAATGACTACGGCTCCTTCGACGGCGGTATTCTGGCGTGTACGATCTGCTTCGAGAACGTCTCCTATGGGAATGAGAATGGGAATGGGATCTGGAGCGAGTGTAACGTCTGTGCGAATGTCTTCTGGACCTGGATCTTCAACAAAGAGAAAGCTTTTAGTTAGGTCATATGCACCCAATGTGTTGAAATGCAAGCCTTACATTTCCCACAGAAAAATCTTAAATTCATTTTTCAGAGGCTCACTACAATAAAAATAGTTAAGTTTCTTTTACTTTGTGCATCTTAAGATTGCAGATCTTAAATAGCTTGCTCAGTAGCACAATTTTCAATTTGGTCAGAGTGCTTCTGGCGTCAAACACAGATTATATTCACAACTATCTTCAGAAAGTTCAGACCTTAGACTTGTATTAGCTTGGCTCCACATTTAACTAACACTTATATTGATACAGAAACCAAACATACTACACTGTAAAATATTGTCTTAGCTGATAAACTGAAAGATTTAGCAGTACAACTGTGCTAGGTATCTACAACTGAAGTTTGAAAATCAGTTGAGACCAAACAAAAAAGCTGTTTAACTCCTCAAGCATTTCTCTGCAGATATCCAGTCAATAATAAACACATTTTTGAACTCGCATAATTCTGTCAAAGCTGCATGATTTCATGCAGTTGTTATATCCTAATAACAGGCAGATATCTGGCTAAACACTGCAAGAGAAGAAGCTGTAGCATTGGGCTGAACTCTGGAATTTCAGAGCACAGTAACTCTTTTAGACTTCCCTGGTAAAGTAAACAGATAGGGAAGACACTGATCTCTCCCAGGAACTGCTAAAGAGGAAAAATGCAGTACTATGCAAATCCCCTTCCCCCTCTAACGCTACAAATGTTTTGTTTTCTGGTTTCTCTCTCCACAAATAAAAGGATTCAGTACGTCTACCAGTTTTCAACAGTATGAAGGTGCAAGGGAAGATGGAAGAAGTGGCACGAGCTGAATATTTTATGATATACGTAGAGGAAAAAAAGGCAGACATTCCTCCTGTACACTGAGAAAGTTCTCTCAGAACTGAGAACTATAAAGCTTTGCCTGTGCAAGCACAAGCAGTGAGAGAGAAAGGCATACGCAGCTTCCAAAAACAAGCTTAAATACTAAAGCTCCCATAAATAAGAAGCTATCCATGCCCAACTTTAATCATATTTTTTCAGATTTTATTTTTAAAAAAAGATTCCAATGAAGAAATGTTAAGAACTGGCCCAAGTAGTGTCTTCCAACATTTCCAACAGTTATGGAGCTTACTCTTTTATCCAACCCAGACTACTTTTGCTGTAGTTCTCACCTGAGTTTTCCTTCCTTCCTAAAGGAGGGGTCTACACAAGAAAGAGTTCCCCTGAAAAAAGATTTTGGGGGAAGGGGACATAAGCTTTTACAGAACTGAGCTGTACTCTCTTCTCTCCTCTCTCTTCTGGAGTAGTTAAATCTTCTCATTTTAGTAATGATTTCTACTCCACTACTCTATTATATGACTTCTCTATAAATACGCATACTTCATTACTTATGGAATATTCCCCCAGCTTTGTCCAACTATACATCCACCAACACACAAATTAACGCAGTCTTCTTAGTGCATTCCAAAAGGTTTCTAATTTTTACAAGGGGAAAAAAACTCAGCAATGTAACAGAAGAACAGGTGTAAGCAATAATACTGAATATCAACTCAAACTACTTCCCAGACATACCTCGATTTTGATCTCGACCTAGAGTGCGATTCAGAATGTTTGGAAGCTCTCGATGGACTGCGAGATCCTGACCTGCTCTCCGATTTTACACGAGCAGGACTCCCAGCTGGAGATTTTGACTGGGAGCGAGACTCCTAACGAAAAAGATAGTATTACAAATGGTATTGGTTGTACAAATGCCTAACTCCTAACATTTAAAGTACAGTAATTCTATTATATTGATTGCTCCTGAAAAAACAAATGGTTAGGCAATACCCTCCAGAACAAATTTCATTTTGCTAGCCCACTGTTAATATTGTATGCTTTCCTCAAATAGATCCCTGCTTGAACCAGATCACCAATTCTCTATTAACTAAGTAATCATGCAAATTCATCTACAACTTGATCATACAGACACTGGAACATAAACCATACATTTACTTAACCTAGGACCCATTCATTCTTCCAGATTCTTTTAATTCTACTTCACTCTTGCTTTCTACTTCTCTTCATTCTTCATTGAGTTTTTCATTTTTCATACTTCGTGTATTCTTCCCCAATTCAAACAATTCATTATAGCCTTAAAAAAAACATTCAAGTGCTTCTATCTGACCAATCTTCTGTTCAATTTTTTCCCCCATTCAATTTTAATTTTCTGATCTTTAATACTTTTCATTAGCCTTCTTTTATCTTGATTTATCTTCCACATTCTTGGAAAAAACTCTTCAATTTCTTCACGAACATTAACCTTAATGGAAAAAGAACATTTAGTATATTTAAGCACGTGGGGATTATAAAACTCTGCTGGAGTTCAGATGTTATCTACCAAATTGAAAAGCCAGCAGGTAAAGTGCAAGAAACTACTTTATAAAACAACCTTTTTTAAAAAAAGCTTTATAACTGTAAAAGTGTCTACGGTCTAACAATGAGCTTACTGAGTTCTCAGCGTTTTACTGTATTTTCAAAGCTACCCTCCTCCCCTTTCAGATTTTTATTCTCTGTACGATACATAGATGAACTAAAAAGCTAATTAGCACAAATATATATTAAAAATATTGATAGCGATAACTGATTTTCCCCCTAATAACAACTATGTACTTCTCAATATTAAATATCCCAAATTCCACTCCTACACATTATTACTAAGAGACTCAGTTCAACAGCACGGCCGAAGATTTCCAGTCAAAAATCTATCTATGCACATACTTACTCGCATAATACATGCACATAGATATATGCAAGACAATTTTTTCTTCCTACTTTCGCTTCCTCATTGTTATCCTGTTTTCCTTGCACACAACTTAATCCACAAAAAACAAGACGTTTAATACTGCAGTTCAAAGCAATCCAATAACAGACAGGAGGGTTTTTTTTTTGTTTTCTTGTATGATAATGCACACAAGAGAAAAACTAGGAAAACAAGCAAACAAAGAGCAGGTTAGGATTTCCTCACATTTTAGTATACAGCATTCCTAGGGAGCTCAACTATATATATAAAAAAAAAAAAGCTGTGGAAATGTGTGCTATAAACCTCTATAATGTCACAAAAAAAAAAAAACGTGCAAAACTTGTAATGGAAAAATTGCATAGCAAGTTCCCCTCCCACAAGTGTTACATTTCATTTTTGTTCTCATTATTTCTTCTCCTGCCTGTCCTTGAAATACTTTTCCCAACTTATCTATTTTTCTGTATAAGCCCAGATTTGCATTTTCTTTTGTAGTTGAATTCTTCAGCACTGAAGTCCTTTTCAAAGGACTCCTTCCTCATATTTAAAGACAATACATAGACCAGAACCAGAACATGAGACCCCTTATTTATTACAGGAGTATTACAGCTATGCTGCCATTTTCCCTTTACCTCAAGGAAAAGGACACAGGATACATGAAGGACTGTCACCTTCTAGTTGGACAGGCACACTAAACTTATCAATGAAGGCCAAATTCAAAGGTGGGCTGTGACGTGGACCCCAGCAGGTCTACGTTACAGGTTATCCTATTGAACCAGCTATCTGCTGGTCTAGCTACAAAAGACTGTCGCAGAAAGAGAAGGAAGACTGGGCACTTTAGTAATACCAGATTTTATTTAATGTTTTTATTTTTACATCTGAAATTCACTATTATTAAAAACATCCTTTTAGAGCCACTAACATGCTTTTTAATTACCTCTCCTCTAATTTTGCACTCTTCATTGTTTGATAGCCCTCCTTAATTCTTACATTTGTCCTACATATCCTGCAATAATTCCCAGTTTCTCCAGGAGTTATTTCCACTCCCCTCCTTAGTGAAAGCGACCAGTAATACAGAAAAGCACTTAATGTGACATCCTTCAGATTTAGAATAGATCCTTCAATAAAAAAGACAAAGAATTCACTCTCCTCAGTCATTCCTTAATGAGGATACTGTATTGTCCATTCTCTTTTTACATTTGAAAGATCACTTCTAAAACAATGAGAAAGTTGGGAACAAAAAACAAAGGAAAAAAAAGAACAAACAAAATACCAAATCAGATACTGCACAATCTAGAAGTGTTGGGAGGTGCCAAAAATATTAAGGACCCAGTAACTCCCATACGATGACAAAATTAGCTTAGCATCCTTATCTATTCAACTGAAGCATCTTCTGACGCTGCCCACAGTTTTTCTAATAGTATCAGTTCTGATGACGGCTCTGTATGAAGCTGCCAAAAGCAAGCATTACAGCATTTCATGGAGGTCAAGTCCTTTCCGAGCTCATTGCTCCAGCCCTTTAAAGGCTGCACTCACAAACACGCAACTTTAGAAGCAGAATGACAGAAGTGACAGCACAAGTTCTTACACATTTCAAACTTCCTCAAACAAAGTAACTGTAGATGTAAACTGCAGCTAAAGAGAGATTACCTGTTAGCAGTTGCATACTGTATCTGTCATTGGCAGGCAATTACATCTCATCTTCTGATGCAACATACATCACCTAGTTATATCTCCTACAGTGCTTCAAAAGGAGAGACTAAGGGAATCACAATAACCTGGAAGAGTTTAAGGACTTAAGGAGGACACTGAAAAAGTACCTAATAAAATTTGTATCAGCAAGAATACAGGAAGGGATTAAGAGATTCAGAGCTTCAATGTGTCGCAGAGAGCAATTTTAAAGAATTTTCCTCCTCTATTTCCCCGATGAGAAAATAATTAGCAAGTTTTGTCTAAGTCTATGTCACAGACAGACTCCACTGTTCTTCATAAACGATTTATACATCCATTCTGCAATATCAACAGGAACATTACAGTTCAGGTTTCTTAGTATATCTTCTTTAACAACAGCAAATGGACAGCTCTATTATCCAAAGCATTCAAATCCCTAAGTTCTATACTAGCCTTCAAGTAATTAGATATCCTGATCTTAGCTCCATGTTTACCTCACAAATTAATTTAACTACTACTTAAGAAAGAATGAACTGCAATTTCTCTCTGTATCCTCAATATTTACTTATCTTTCTGTTCTAAAGATCTTCAGACACTTGAGGACCACAGATCAGACAGCATTTTGTTAACTCAGCTCCTTACCCCACAACAGCCTCACGCTTGACAGTGTGCATGTTCATGTTTTCTGCTTTGTTATGCAACTCTCGAGGCACCACTCTCACCCTTACAACCTTACAGGCAGATACTCACTGGGACCATTTCAAACCACCAACATTTGTTCTCACTACAGTCTGTAGGAAAGAGACAGCCACCTAACTACCGAATAGTCTTCAGAACAATCTTCCCATTCAAAAGACATACATTTGTCAATACCACTTTTCCCATGGCAAAAGTGGAAAAAAAAATCTTCAGTGTGCTTCCTCTGAGTAAGATATGGTTGACTTCCTCAAGCACATACTGGGAAACGGGATTAATGATTCACTAAGAAGTGAAACTTAGAGCCAAACAAATTATTGTAGGTGAACACAATCTAAAGACTGCTGCTTCAGCTACTGATTCTCTGGTTAAGAGCTGCAGAGCTAGAAGCATTTATAGAGAGCACTGAAGAGTATTTTCAATCATTCCTACCTTGCTTTTTCCAGAAAGAGCAACACTGAAAGAAGTAGTATGGACAGGATGCCTCTTCTTACCATTACCTCATGCTCACATAAACCTAGGCATTGAATAACCGACCAACAACTTTAGCTAAGCAAGATGATAATCATGTCAATGCATTTCATCCATATTGGTACAACTGTTTCAACCATAAGTGATGCAAGTTATAGCTGCCATTTATCTTCCTCACACCCTTCAAGAGAAACACTACTTTCCAAAACAGTTACTTAAAAAAAAAGACATTCCAAACAGTTCTAAGTAGAGTAGAATTGCAAGAGCCTTTAGGAAGTATTTTTAGATTTCCACCCATCATCAGAGGGCATGATAAAGACAACAAGAAAAGACAAAAATAGTTTTTACGTGACTCTTCTGTCCTCACTTTTGTCACTTTTTGTCATTTTACCATGCCTCAGGCCGCACCTTTTCAGAGCATGTCGTAAAGGGTTTGCTACATGGCTACCACAATTTAAAGAGAAATTAAGTAAAAAGAACCTATTAGGATTACACTAGGCTTCCTATAGGAAAGCACGGGAAGTCAAATGGGAAGAAAAAAAACACGTAATCACCAAGAAATTTCAGTTGGCCTCCACCTTGAGAAGTACCACCTGCACAGGGGGCAGAACGGGACAGCGAGTAGTACAGCAACACCATTAAGCTGGCAGAAGATAGTTCAAGGCTTTACAAAAATCTTGCCCAAAAAAAAAAAAAAAGACAAAAAAGACCCCTGTCTTAACTCCAAAAATAAACGAAGTCCAACTTCATTAGGGAACAGAAAAGCAAAAGCAGTCAAAAAAGAAACTGAAATTTGGTAGCATCCTACATTCGCTGGATTAAACTGTCAGTTTAGCAGCACCTCTTCCTGAGATGAGACCAGATTACTTTTGAACCACTGCTTTGACAGAAACCTACCAACTTTCCTCTAAGCTCACCAGGAAAGTTACATTTTTGCTTAATACCTGTCACTCCACACTAAAAATAATGATCTCTTAATTAACTATTCTTCCATAAATAGTTTAATACATATGTATTAAACTAACGTTTCTTTTCATAAAGGAACTGAAGTTGTGCTATCTTATATACATATTTAAATATCTTAAAAATAAAGTTATTAGCATCAGCCAGCTTCAGATATTGTTATTAACGACACTGCTCCAAAACTTTAAAAAAAAAAAAGTAAAAAGAAGTAGCTTCAGCAATAAACTTTTTGACATATATGTTTATCTTTTCACTGAGGCTTGAATATACACCTGTCTAAGGAAGTGTTCTGTGGTCACTCTTTTGTCCAGGTAACAATCTGGAAATTATTAAGTTGATTAAACAAACAAAAAATAATAATAAATAAATCAACTTCCGTAAAGTTTCCTTTCCCATTTGCCATTAGAAACCACAGCCCGATCACAGCCTTCCCCAAGCTAACGCAGAGCATAAGCAGACTGTCACACCTGTATATCAATAGGTAGGAAAGCAGCGGGCCTTCCTTGCCACTGAGGTGGCAGGTTGCCAATACAGGTTCTGCACCAAGGGAATGATCTCAAGGTTGATCAGGTTTAGGTAGCATTGGAACATATATGAATTTAAGTATTTTCTTTATGAAGCTTGCATGCAAAAAACACAAGACACATTCAGAGTTTAGCTGATCCAAAAGCCACTTGCATGCATACGAACTACACATCTTTCCTTGAACAAAATGGCTCACACGTGAAATGATCTAGGGTTCAAGTGCTTTATTAGACTGAAATCACTGAGATTCTGGAGAGAGCAGGAAGAGGCCTCTAAACAGAGACACTGAAGATGATCAATCTGGAGTTCTAAGATGGAGTTCTGCCTTTGCTCTGATATAAAGTTTTATCTATTTAGACAAAGAGGCCATTAATATTGGTAGAGAACTAGTAAACTTTTAAGATTACAGAAGTCAAACACTATCAGAAGCTCCAAAAAAAATGATCAAAACTGCAAGTGGTGTTTCCGTTTGCACTGTTCAGACTGCAACTTTTCCATTGCTCTAGGAAAGCTTTTAATAAAGCTGCATCACAGAACGTGCACTAGATGAACAATCTGTTGTTACCAATAATTGGACAAATACTAAAGGAACTAAGATCTAAATCCTTACAAAGCTATCATCTATCAACAATAAGAGATAAAAAGCCTCATTTGTCCAACCTGCTCACAAGGAACACTTAAAGGTGATAAAATCCTGTACCTTTTGCAAAACTCAAGTCTTTGGATAGCAACATGACTTAAAATCTGTTTCCTTCTTCAAGTCCTTAAACTTAAATCTAGTATGCCCATTATATTCCTAATTATTCTGTCAATTTCTTCCCATTAAATAACCATACTTGGGGGCAGGATTTGTTCTCTTCCACCAGTCACATTCTTAATACAGACCTTGCTGAAGAAAAATTTATGTAAAAACAAAGCAAACATTAATTAGTCTGAACATATCTGATTAACATTTGCTTTGGAGAAAGAATGATCAGTAAAGAAATGAGCAAGCTCAAGAACAGTAGCTTAAATCCCTACAATTTTAACCAACACTTTAGAAATGCAAGTTTTCAAACAGTACAGATTATGCAACCTCACTGCAAAATTATTTCCAAGATTATCCTCAATTTCCTCTTCATATGAAGTGATAGTGTGATTTTAAAACTGCAATTGGAGGCAAGATACATGGACATCTTAACACTGCTAAAACACGCTTTATTTTAAACAGAATAATTCCTGACAGCATTTATTTTTGTTAAAACTATTTTTTTTTCTTCACAAATAACAAGTAAAACAGGGAAAGACTTTCTAACTAATCTTCCATGTAAAGATTTATTTTTCAGAATTTGTTGGTTACCGCTGATTCAATATGCACCTTCATCTTGTTATCAGACTTTACCACTACTTCGCTACTTTCAAGAACTTTACTGGAGGTGTTTTGGGGATGATACGCATGTATAGTCCCAGAAAGAAACTTCGACTAACTTAGCCCCCCTTTAAACATCCCACTAGTTAGTATTTAAGCTGAATGCTGAGGAAGGTGGGGAGGACTAAAATTTAGGTACTCAGAAACCTCTTGTGTCAATTTAGAGGAAAGCAGGTTCTTTACCCCCAAGGCCCCCTCCCCCCCCCCAGCCTCTTTGTGGTTCCCCCTCCCATTGAACTCTTCTGCCACTCTCTCCATCCCATGTGCCTGCACATAACTGAGGCACGAGGACATTCAGTGCATCAGAGTGCTATCCAACTGGGAACAGGAGATTAAACACAGAGTACCCCCAAACCGTACATGCTTAATTTTATGAAATATATATATAAAATGTTGCAACCTAATATAATTTCAACTATTCATCATCTACAAAAAAATGTAGTGGTGAAATTAAAAAAAAAAAAAAAAAGAACTGCTTAGGAATGTTCCTAATTAGAGCAACGACAAAAAAGCTCTAAGTGAATCCTGTTCTGTTCAGTTATATTTAAAAAAGAACATTGAGCAAGAGAGACTGATTCAGAAATTCCAGTACTAAGGAAAGAATGCAAGTTTTCCAAGTGAAAACTCAATGGGGTCAGCAGTTCTGTCCAACAGGTAAATTTTCCACCTCAAAAAAAAAAAAAAGAATATAAACCAACTGAGAAGTAACAGTCAGAGAAACGGCTATGCAGGACTTCTCATACTTCAAATACTGTCAAAACATTAATTTTACTTCTACATTTGGCAAAAGAAGGTATGCAGAAATACTGAAACTAAACAGCTGTATCAGGTTTGTTTTTTTTAAACACTAACAACAGCTCCATCACAGAAGCTAATATAAACATTCTCTGGAGGAATCTAACATAAATAGTTATAAGAAAATAATAAAAAAATATATAAATTTTGCTATAAACTGGGAGGCAGAAGTAACGAATTTTAAAAAATGAACAACAAAGAATACTTATGCTCAACCTTCTCTGAGTTGGCTGGTTTTCCTTTCAGAGATTAGTTCATCTATCTGAAACAAGCATAGGTAGACAGCCGTCTTTGTCCAGCAACTAACACAAGAACAGATTTTGTTTACCTCACCTGAGGAACCAGCAGCAGTCACTGCGCAGCCAGGTAACAACACATTCAGCCTGGGGACTTGTTTTTTTTTGGTTGTTTTCTTTATATTTTTTAAAGGCTAACATTACAAAAAGGCTACAGCATTTCTGTAAAAATAATGATTAGAATGTGACCCTGGTCCTTTAAAAATTCATTGCTCGATTCTCCAGGCAACAATCTTATGTAACCGTGTTACTGAAAAGCTGCTATCGCTGGTTCGTCAGAAAAAGTCACCAAAAGGATGCTCAGGTGTTCTTCTAAAGCAACTCTCTAGGAGAGAACAAAAAAAAAATCTTTGCAAAATTAAAAAAAAAAAATAATTAAATGGTGATGGAGGGAGAACAACACACGTTTAATTTCTGTTTCAAATAGCTCCTAATTCCTGCCTGCCCTTCTCATCACTAGGGGAAAACACACACACACACAAAAAAATTAAAAATAAAATAAAAATGGAAGGGACCAGTCAGAGGCCTACAGAAAAACCGCAGCCATCAGAGGGTAGAGAGAAGAAACAGGCCTAACAGGGTTACCAAACCGCAGCGGCTCCTGGAGAGAAAGTCTTCGGCTACACGCGATGGGTGCGTGTCAGGGGTTTAACGACGAGGGCCGTACCTCCCCGGTGCCTTCTGAGGCCCGGCCCCAGGGCTCGGGGCACACACGGGTGCTGGCTGCGGGCCGGCAGGCAGGAGAAGCGCTCACAAAAGGACCCGGTCCCTCCTCGATCTGCGGGGCCCGTGGGCAAGGGTGGTAAAAGGGGGCCCGAACCTGGGCCCGGGGGGCAACGGATCGCGGTGGGGGGGGGGGCAGGAGGCCGAAGGGGACCGGGGGAAGCCGGGGGCTGCGGCAGGGTGGTGGGCCCTGCTGCCGGGGGGGGGGGGGGGGGGCGGGATGGAGGCACCCCCCCCGGGAAGGGGGATGGCGGCGGAGGCGTGAGGGGAGAAGGAAGCGTGCGAGGGGGGAGGCAGTGGGCTCAGCCCCCAGCCGGGCCGGTTCCCTCGGCGCCGCCGGGTCGTTTAAAACAAATAAAAAAATAATAAAGAGAAAAGGGGTGGGGGGGGGACACAGGGCGAGGAAGGGGACGTGAGTCGCTCACGGCCCGGCCAAGCCTCGGGCTCCCGAAGGAGCCATTTTAGAGATCACCGCGCCGCTCCCCGCGCCCCCCCTCACACACTGCCCCCCGTCAGGGCGCCCCCTCAGCACGGCCCCGCCAGGGCCGGCCACTCACCCTCCCCTCGAAGTTGTTCTCCTCCACGTCGCTCATGTCGGCAGGGTCCCGGCCACGGGGTTGGGCTAGGTTGGGTTAGGTTAGGTTAGAATAGGGCGAACGGGGACGCTAATTGCCAAGCAGCAACCGCACCCGCCGCCGCGCCCGTCAGCGCTCCCGCCGCCACCTCCCTCCCGCCGCGGCCGCCCCGCGCCGAGTCCCGCCGCAGCGCAAAATGGCGCCGCCGCCGCCGCTCCGTCTGCGCCCGGCACGGCGCGGGGGGCGGGGCGCGGCCCGCCTGTCACAAAGGAGGCGCCGAGCGCGGCCTCGCTGTGAGGGGAGGCGGCGGCGGCTCCGTGTGGGCCGGGGGGCTCGGGGGTGGCGGTGGTCGCTTCCTCTTCTCGGTGGGGTGAACGCAGCGCCCTCGCGGCTCTTCCTGCCCTCCCGTTTCCCCCAGACTGCGAACCCGCCGCCCCGTGCCCGCACGCCGGGGGGGGGGGGGGCCCCGGGGGGGCGTTGGGTCCCCCCCCCCTTACTGCCCGGGCTCCCGTCCCCATCTGTATCCAAGCCTCACTTGGCTTCTCATCTCGTTAACATCGTGCACTTGCCCCTTTCTGGCGAATTCTGAGTTCCACGCCACTGGCAGGAATTTTAAGCCTTGATTTAGGCTCCCTTTACCACTGTTGTTTTGGTATGACAAATGGCTGCTTCACACGTAGGGCTGGAAGATTGCTTTCATTGTAAGCCTTTGGAAATAAAGCCATGAGATCCATCTTGAGTGCTTCTAGGAAAGACAGGCCTACACATTCACTAGGAGTCTTGAGGATTTTCTTTTAAACACTACTGAAAGGCCTTTCTTTTCACATCACCTTGTTCCTCCCTGTCCAGTATGGTTTGGGCACCTCTTCCTCCAGCACACACAAATTATAGCAGCTCACCCCTTGCAGGCACCAGAAGCTCAGCAGCGGAACCAAACAGGTGGTTGCTTAGGTCAGAAAATTGCCAAAGATGACCAAATAGCGAGGCTTGCTTTGCCTGTGCCAGGAAGCCAGGAGAGCAGGTTGAGGTTAGAGGCCAGCTGCTCCTGCAGAGCTGAGAGCTGCCTGGTTGTGCCACCACGTCCACGTTGGCTGACGATGGTCATCTTCAGCTCACCGTGGGCATAACCAAGGGCTGACCAGTTTAGACGAGTGCTCATAAAAATGAGTATTCCCAAAGAGGAGCGGGGAGCTCAGAGGGTGATGAGCAGGCAAGAGATGATTCCCTTGAAACCAAATGCCCTTGCTCTGTGAAGCATGCTCCTGGGGCTCCAAATGGCAGTGCTCAGCTCAAATCAGCTCCGCCTCATTCTCCCTCCTCAGCCCATGACTCGGGATTTCCAGCCGTGCCTGTAGTAGCACAGCCACACCAGCAAATACACAGTGGAGAGGCCAAAATATTGCTGCTCATCCACACACAGCTTAGTGCAGAGGTTCCAACAAACCTTGACACTATATTTGTCGATATGGAAATGGTTTGCATTGCATCCTACACAGACCCATAAATGAAGTTGGTTATTCCATGTGTCTGTTGCAAATGAAAAGCTGGAATGGTACATGCTAGCCCTTCCTCTTTTTGCCTGGTAAATCAGATGCAAATATTTTAAAAAATAAATTATGCCACAATGGTAAAGAAGGTAGTATTTCACAAAAAAATTCCTCTAGGTTTTGTGAAATGTTTCATTTTGGCTGAAAGCTTCTTGCAGGTCATTGATTTTAAAAAAGTTTAGTCAGCTCCTTAGCCAGTTCTTGTTTAATTGCAATTAAATTTTATTTCCTAAAAGACTAGATTACGTTTTAGCCTCAGCTGATGTCCTTCTTTCCAGAATACATTCTCAATCCATACCATATTTAGTTAGTTAGTTAATTATTTTTACCAGCTCTACACCATTCAGCTCCAGTAGATAGCTTTTCTCATCTCCCCTTCAAGTGTAACTTATTAATAAACATTTATCCTACTGCAAGATCACACACTGTTCTGGCATAATCTGATGCTTATCTGAGCTGATGCTGCCTACAACCTAACTGCAGGAACAAAAGGGAAGGGACACAAAGGGCATGCTTAAATCCTAACAAGAAAATGCTTACTAGTCTTCTGCCACCAGGTGGGTCACTGAAAAAAATGCAACCAAGGATCTATTGAAAATAAGTAACAGACAAATTTACAAAATGAGCTGGAGTGGGAGGAAAGGGCAGAGTACAGGACAGGAAGATACTTTTTGTTAACACGTACATGTGTAAGACCTAGCCCTTGTGTCTGCAGCTCCTAAGCACTATTAGTGCACCCATTCAAGATATTTACATTATTCTATCAGGAAAATAAAATGTTCTGGCCCTTAAACCTAACATAACGATGGCTCTCTTTACTGTGTTTTCCATAACGTCTCTGTGTTCATTGTTCCCTACAATAACTTCACCGCAGTTTCCTAGAGTATAAAACCAATAATTATTTGAAATTGCATATATTTTCAGGTTCGACTTTCGCAGTCTGTAAGGGGGTAAAGATAAGGGGAAAGAGTATATTGTGAAATGCACATTCATGAAAGATGACCAAATACATGAGGCCTTCAGGCAGTAAGAATTAAGGATGTTATAAAGAGTCAAGAGTTCCTGTCAACAGAGGATACGTTTATAATGGAGATAGATATCTTAATACAATTCTGTGACCTCCACCAGCAAATCTTTCTGTGATTACACCATGGACAGATTTCCCTCTCTCCCCCTAGTAAGCTCTAAATATCATATAATTTATTTGCACAGATATTACAGCTGTTCACTGCATGTCTGTGAAAATAAAGGATTAATCACTGAGCAAATAGTGCAGTAATAAATGGCAGTAAATAGCTGCAGTACATTTGTCATGTGAAGTCCATTTCAGACCATCTGTTTTTGATCTTTTCTTGATATTAGAAGAGGAAATCTTAATGAGAAAATACAGAAACTGATGAGATGATTTGGCTTTAGGAAATAATTCTAGCAACACATTTATTGGTGCTGCACAATATATAGTCAATCTGTTCACTGAGAAGCTTACTTATCCACTATTTCAATTTCTAATTTTTGCCTCTCCTCCCTCAGTGTTGTATTATTTAGCAAAAGACTTTCCATGGGATGGATTGTATAATTAAAAATATATTATTCTATTAATGCAGCTTCTTATTAATTCTCTGTGGAAATACAACCTCCATCCAATTAAAAAATTGCATAATTTTCTCATATTGAAATGAGCTCTCAGGTGAATGCCAATATTTCCATGCCAATATATGTTCTGAAAGACTCCAAAATAAGGGACTGCAGACTAGTCAACATCAGAAGTCACACAAGTAAATATTTTTATAATCACTCGATTCGCTGGCTGTCGTGATACTACCTGCCAGCGGTTTTGTCTGTTTTCTTCGCTCTAGGCCCCAAACCTCTCTGATGTATTAATATGCCTTTTTTTACTGGAGCAGATGATTTAAGTGCTGATTTTTTTTTTGCATCTAATCCACGCAGAAAACAAACAAGCAAACAAACAAGTTGAAAAATACAGAGAAGGCAGGTAGCTTCTGACAAGCCCCAGAAAAGAGAGAAGGGAAGAAATGTGCACCCACAGGGAGATGGAGCAGCAGTGTGACCAGCGAACTAAGCACACTACTTCTTGTACCTATGTTTACGCTACACATGATGGCACTAATGCAGACACAACCAGGTTGCAAGCAAAACCTTCCAATACTTGCACCACTTCCTTGCTAACTGGTATGTCAGCTTGTCTAGCATCTTCACCTCTAGGTAATTGATACCAACTTCCTCACATACCACGTTGTAGGAAGAGGATATTGCACCTTGCTAGCGCTGTTCTATGCTCGCAGTTGATTTATGTGAATATTATGGTGGAAATTTAAGTGCTGTCGAGCCATCAACAGCTTCTGCAGTTGATTATAAGAACCAGACTGCAGATAACGGCAGACCACCCCTGTACCTAACCAGAGGGACCATTGCTCACTTGAGACTGCTGTCAAAATTAATTTACACCATCAGAGGGCAGAAGTGGTACCTTTCCCATGTTTGTACAGGCCCTGTAACTTCTGGTGATAATTTTTACTTCTCAATGGGAATTTATAGGCACAGGCACGTGGTCGTCCACCTTTACTTCCCACTTGTAGTCTGATAATAGGCGTTTCCTGGAATAACCACAAGACTTCACAGGGTGGCTCGGGCTGGCAGGGGCCGTTAGGATCATCTGGTTCCAACCCCACCAGGAGGGGCGCCCCAGCCCCAGCCCCAGCAGCGCCCCCTCCGCCCCCCCTAGTCCTGGCACGAAGCCCCCCGCCCCAACATGGCGGCGGGGCAGATGGGCACAGCCCCCTCCCTGCGCATGCGCCGCACTGGGGCGGGGCAGGACGGGGGCTGCAGGGCAGCCCTCACGGCTGGGCGGGGGGGGGGAGGGGGGCCGGGCTGTGCGTCGTGACGCAACGCGTCGCTGGGCGGGCGGAAGCGGCGCGAGCGGCTCTGTCAGGTGGGCGCGGGGGGGAGCGGAGGTAGCGCGCGCGCGCGGCGGCCGTTAGGCGACCGTTAGGTGAACGTTGGGCGGCCGTTGGGCTGAGGAGGGGGGCGCGCGCGTTGCCACCGCTCAGGCGGCCCCGTGAGGCGGCGCGGCCCCGTGCCCGGGGAAGGGGGCGCGGGGAGGCCTCGTCCCGCTCCCTCTGTGGAGGTGGGAGGCCGGGGGGCGCTGAGGTGGAGCTGGGGGCAGCAGCCGGGCTGCGGCGGGCAGCAGAGCCCCGGCTGTCATCGCGACCTCGGCTACCCCCGCTTCGGTCTTGGTTCGTGCAGGTGCTTCAGTGCGGTGGGCTCTGCTAGGCAGCTGGCTGAGTGCTGCTGTAGGCTGGGTAGCCGTGCTGCACGGTGTCCTTGGGTGGTGAAGGAGCGGCGAAAGAAAACGGGGGTTTCTTGGGTGTTGTGCACCGGTAAATACACGCACGTGATTAAATTCGTCTCTGAAGGCCACTTAGTTTTACGAAGATGATTTTTAGGCTTGTAATCGTCTTGACTGTGGTACTGCAGAGGTTTGTAACCCTTAGCATAGTTTTATGTACTGATATGCAATGTTCAGTAAGGTAGAAGTGTGTCGTTCCTGTTGTTTGGGTAGATGTAACTACTGATGCTAATTTCTGACAATGTTTGTTGAATCTTATTTTTAATTTTTCGAGTGACTTGTTTTGAAATATCAAAGGAGGAATTGAAACATGTCAACCTAATATAACTTAAGCAAATCTGGAACTTGCTCAAGACTTCCAAAAATATTTCGTGATTTCCTTCCTCTTTCCAGTGGCTCTTTTGTCATAACCTGTGACTGCAGTGACGCCGCAAGATTTATGTCTTTCTTGTACAGTAATGACCTAACTTTCAAAGAGGCAAAGCGTACTTGCAGTGATGCGATGGAACATGGAAGGAAAATAGCTCGTTTAATCCATATTCAAGCAAAAGCAGATTCATTAGGATTGGTAGTTTTCTTGTTATTTCTATAAACATTTGTAATGCATTAGTATGTCTCTTCCTTACTTCTGTAGTCTCATTAATCATTTATTATTATTAAGCTTTCTTTTCAGTTTCCTAATCTCCTGTGCTAGTATCCCATAAATTCTCTTTCATGTATCTTGTCATCTGAAAGGTACTGACAGCTAGAATGGAGTGTAATTTCTGGGTTTGTGTGCCACAAAGCCACACGGAGAGGAATTCTTTTTTCTTTTGATGCGATGCGGAGTTTCTTCATTGCAGTTCAGAACAGGCTAACAAATGTTTGGTGTTTTGATACTCAAAGAGGGTAGATTGTGGAGAGGGGGGCAGTTTTTTACATTGAAAAAAGAGCTTTGTAGGAGTTGTGACTTTTTTTTTTTTTATGGAGCCTCCAGGATACGAGCACATTAAACATAAGCACGCGTGTGATTTGTTCTAACTAATTGGGAGGTAGTGTCAATCTTGGTGCAAGTGTCATGGATTGCTGTTTCATGAGGCTATCAAAGACAAAACGAAGATAACCATGCAGTAAGCAGCATAGTGCTTTAGTGTTACAAGTGGAGAGATTGCAGGTTTTGGTCACATGAAAATTTATTGCTACCTTTGTTCCCATTTTGAGGGCTGGAAATACCCATGTGTATAAAGCTTAAATTATTGTGGCCTCTTTTTGTTATTTTGTGTGTTATAATATATGTGTCTAATAATTCATTTCAGGTACTTGAGAACTCCAGAGGCTTAAGCAATTATGATGGAATTATTTTGGTCTAATAAATAGATCTCTTTTCTAAAGCTTCGTCAGGTAAAAATAAAACTACCTCCAGTTATTCTATATATTTTTTTGTCTTCTTTTAGAGGCCTCTTGTGGCTTTTAGCTTCTAGAAGGAGGCATTGGTATTGCTAATCCCATGTTGTTTAGCCTGAGGATTGGATGTCACGTAACCGCTAAAAGTAAAATATTTCCTGTGGAGTTCGTGACCGCTTTTCTGAGAATAGTTAAGGGCACTAGTTTTTGCATCTTGCCCACACTGTGAGTAGGATAAATGCATGCTGTCAGCTTAAATCGTCAGCTGTGTAGACAACATTATCTACAGACTAGTCAGTGTCAAAAATACCTATTAAGTTGTTTCCAGTAGCTGTCAAAAACCTGATGTGTTGCTCAGTCATTCAGATGAATGTGTTTTGTCCTGGTACATGGTTATTGGTAAAATGTACTTTATATGGTATTTGTTATTTGAAAAGCTCTTTGAACTGTGCCTGAGATCTTGCACCGTTAGGTGGGCTGCGTTTCCTCAACTGAGCATTATTAATAGTCTCCTAACTTCTGTTGCATGATTGTCAGAGTTAGAAAAATTATTTCTTTCACCATTTTCCTGTGTCATTTACCAGATGAATTTTGAACTAAATGGGTAGTTCCTCTATTTAAAAGGGGTCTACAGTAATACTAGACTCGAGGACTTCGAACTTACTCCACTAAAATAATTTTTTTCTGTGTGGTGGTAACAAAGAAATAAGAGGCTACCTTGATATAAATACCCAAGTGAGGTTTCTGGGTATCTTCCCCTTCATTTGAACAATGACATGTTTTGCCATGCCCGCCACTCCGGTGCTGTGGTTATCTACTGCCTGTCACAACTGTTAGTGATGCTAAGATAAAATGACAGGCCAATATAGAAATAATTAAAAAAATGAAATAAACTGTCTACATTTATCACTTCCTGCATTTTTATTTTTCTGAAGTCTTCAAATGGATCAGCCTCCTTGGAGGGAGCATGAATCTGAGGCCTGGTCTATATTGCAGTTTTACCACTGAAACATGCTTTTGGTGGATGAGTCTTGCACGTGTCTGTACTCAGAGTCCTGCAGGTTTCTTGAAATAAAATCAGGCGAGTTAAATTCTTCCGCTCCTTCCTGGCGGTACAAGTGCTCTTTTGTTGCTTTTCTACAGGAACAGCATTTGTGTGGATGCTGTGTACACGTATAACCCGTTCTACAGTGGCAGTCTTTCTGCCACTGTAGCAGTCACTTTGCGAGTTGTTTTTTAATCCGTCCAAACCCTCTTGTTTTAGGTCTTTTAAAAATGTTCAGTGAAAATCCCTTTCCTCTCCATAGCTTACAGTAATGGTTTTGCAAGTATGGCTCCCTGTAAAACTAGCTAAAATTAGCTGAATGTTACCATTTCGGAAGGAAATTTTGGAATGCCTGGGGCTTTGAAAAAATGTGTTGCAAACGTGGATTTGTCATGGCCCAGCATTAATTGCCATGAAAAAAATGTGACAATGCTACCGGGAGATAAGAAGCTAAGGAGGCAGCTTGTGCCCTGCCCTAACTGTGAGCAGGGCTCCTACTAGGATAGCCTGAACATCAATGGTGAAGCATGGGGAAAAGTGTCCCAGATGGAATGAAGCTGAGACTTTTTTTTTTAACGTGAAGATAATGGAGTTGTAGGAATGTTTCAAAGTCCAGATGGACCTGGGGGGAGGAAAGGAACTTCAGCAAGGATAGTATAGTGTTCCCATTGATACTCGCTTGCTTTAACTTTCTTCACAACACTTGGCAAGTCATTTCCCCAGTCAAAGTCTTGGCTGACTGCCTGCAGGCGAGGAACAATGAATTTCTGTTGGTTGATTTTAGAAGCATTCACTGACAGTAGCAAGCAGAACAAAGCGGGGTGGGGAGGGGAGGAAAGCATGCCAGGATACTTTAAGAAACCAAAAGTAAAAGCAATCATTGAAATTAATACTCTTTTCTATTGACTGATCTGTAATGCGGTCTGAAAAGACCTGCAAGCCTTACCCACACACAAGCGTAGCATTTTGAGGGGCTCTATGGGGTCAGCATGACTGAGATTTTTGACTGTCTCTTTTCCGTCCCTACTGGTGATGTCTTTCTGTTGACCAGAGTTTATACCACCAGTAATAGGAATACTTAACATGCTGAGAGTTGGTCTTGTCATAAAAACAGTTCAAATATGGTTTAATTTGTCTAGGGACACACCTTGCTGTTAATTGTTTGCTGCTTAGTAGAACATTGAGCTCTCCCATAGAGCTGTGCAGCTATCTGTGTGAACCTGGGAACCAAAGGGTAGTGGTGGTCTGCAAAAGTCTCTGGTGTGACTGGGCCAGTACAGGAAAATGGTTTCATTGTCAGTTTTTTGAGAGCTTATATGCTCTTTAAAATATGAGGAATGTGATTCTTTCTTGGGCACAAGCTTTACATGTGAATGATGCATGCAAGATGATTTGTTAAGGGAACTTTTGGCACGTGTAGGAAGGGACCATTAAAGGGAGGGTATTAGAAGACGTCTTTTCAAGTTCGTTGAGATAATAGAACGTTATATGAATTAAATAACAGATGGGGATTTTGTTTTCTTCTGTATCTTGCCAGGAGTCATGGTCCTGTGTAACAGAATATACTTCATTTCTTTGGGCACCTGTTTGTCAGCTGCACTCTATGCAGATTTTTCTCCTACTGCCAAGCAGCCAGCCAGTGAAGACTGCAAATGACCAGAATGCAAACATCACTTTTGGTCTTACTGTTCTGTGAAAGACTCAGTGTGTAGCTCCTGGGCTTCTGCGTGCTTATTTCATTATCCCTATCTGCACAGATCAATTGCTCAGTGAATATGTTATACTGCACTTTTGTTCCATTCTCTTATTTTCTCAGTCATTTTCATTGCTGTAGTGAGTGACCTGATAGGTTTCCAAATACCAAAGAAATTGCCTGTCTGTTGTCAGAATGGTCAGCATGATGTCTGTCAGTTGAGGGACTATATTCTGTTTTCTGTTGGAAAATTGGACAAACAAAAGATTTTGGAGGTCACAGAGGTAAAATGGAAGGGGTGGACATGTGTAAAACAAAACAAGTAAGATACTGCTGTTAGGACTGTGGAAACATTTCCAGGTGTTCTGTAATACCCTGTGATTTTGCTTTCCTGGAAGGTACCTTAGCTTGCAGCATGAGTATTGTCATGCCTGTTTACAGCTCATTGTCTGTTCATATAATATCCCTACCAAACTGAGGAACGTGTGCTGCCAGAGATCTGAGGAAATGTCTACTACAGACATAAAAAACATTAGGGGTTTTTAAATCAGCATATTAAAATTAAGTTTATGACACTACTGATACTGTAGTAAATCCTAATTTTGTCCTGTACAATTATTTTGTAGTAATTATTGGTGACAGCTTTTATTAGTACTGCCCTAATTTTTGTCTGCTGTCTGTTCTTTTTCAATAATTTTCCCCCTTCGTCTGTCTGTAGTTGGATGCACTCTCCTATGGCTGTATTTGGCATTTCTTTTTTTTTAATCTTTGTCTTGATAAATCACTTTTTGCGCTTATACATTTAATAATGATAATTAATCACAAAGCCAGACTTGCTTTTGAATTCACTCAGTCATGGTGTTGTTGGTCATAATTTGGCAGTGAGAAACCAATAAGTATTATGATAGTAAGTAATACATGAAGTAAAATTCCCATTTATAAAGGTTACTTTCTTAATGTATGGTTTGTTACAGACCTACCTATATAGGTCTCTATGATATTGCTGAGGAACTGCTGCAGTATTCGGCATGCTATCATCCAAAATACATAACCAAGAGGTGACTTCATTGAGCTGTATGTTAATAATACTATTTTCAAGGTGTTTTTCTTAGCTTCATCCTTAAAATGTTTTGAATCCTGGAATGGAATGGATTCTTAGACTTCAGTTTTCTCTGTTTTTCCCGTTGCTGATACTTTGTTCACATTTTTGCTAAAGTTGATTATTAATAGCTACCAAAAAATACCTGGTGGTTGCCTGCTGCTCTTACAAATAGATACCTACTTTGCTCTTACAAATAGTCATCTTCATCTGTCCCGTACATTTTTCAAAGCTAGGAGGTATATACCACCTCTGCAACACAGCTTTCAATTTGCCATCCTGATGCCGTGAACTACTTATAGCAGTTTAGGAAGGGTGAGATCTCTTGGACAGGCTAGAAAGTTGATCATGAATTTGTACTCGTGTTTTGTTAGCTGGCTGACTAGTACAACTGACAGTGCTGTAAGGTGTGCTGTGACCTTTGAAGGATTGAGTATGTCTTGTTTTCACGATACCCTTAGGTTGTTTCAGGGGATGTATGAGGCATTCCTTTGCCTTACAAACTGTCATGCTTTTGGTGAAGTATATGAATGTAATCTCTGGGTTTTGCTTGGAATAAGGAAAGCTGAATCTAAGGAAAGCTTTGCAGCACGATTCAGCTAGCATGTTTTTATGTATGGCTTGGTTTCCATGGAGTGGAGTCAGTATTCAAGCCTAGGTCTGATGCTACTTAACAGTAGCACCAGAGAGACTGGAACTTTGCTTTGCTACAGAACATATATTGGATTTTCTGTTGCTTTTTCTTTGGTCCTTGTTTCTTTTGTTTCATGTGCTTATGATGCAATTTATATATGACTTCAGAGTTGGAACGCAGCTGAGAGGACAGACATGATTTTATTTTGGAGAGGCTGAGTTCCTTCACTCATTGCTTTCATTGCCAGGATGTGTCACTGTTTGTTGTGGTATCCCTGGACAGTGTCAAATCTGCATTGGCAGACTGGCAATACATTTCTTACACTACAAGCAGTGGCAGCAATAAACAAAACCAAACTCTTTCAGTGTCTGTGAAAGACAAACCTAGTTTCATATCCTCTGTTTTGGAATTGCCTTTAGTTCCAAGTTCTAGCGTTGTCCCTGTTCTGGGTTTATAATTTTCAGAATAATTTAGGTGTGCATGTTGGTTTTAGAGAACTTTGATAAATTGCCACTTGAATCAGTCACCTTGCCTGCCTATTTAAAGGGTTATCTGGAAGATGTTAACTTCTTCATGGATTCTGTAATTGCAATTTTGCCTGTTTTTTCTTTGTTTTTGTCCTTTTTCCTCCTCAGATCTTCAAGTTTTATCTTGTCTGTACTCCACTATCTTCTTGGTCTTTTTCCTTTTGTATGAGGTTTGGGATAGTAGGAACTGTAACAGTCTGTAGCTCTGATACATCCTTTTTTTTTTTTTTTTTTTTCCTGATGCTCTTGACCATAAAAGCACTTCAGCTGAGGCTGGGAGATTGGTAAGCCTGGATTTCCACACTGACTAAGTCAGTGTGAAGAAGGAAGTCTCTCTCTTTTTTTCTTTATTTCCCTGATCAGCAGGTGGAAGGTGAGGAGGGAAGAAAAGATCACAGAACTGTTAGTTCCTTCTTACAAGTGTACTTTTATCTCATGCTGCATTGCCTCTGCATTATTGAAAACCAAGGTCCATTCTGAAGACAAATTTTGTTTAAACCATAATGTTCATGTACAGAAATACTGACCCTTCAGGGCAACAAGAAGTAAAAGCTTATTCCAGTCCATCCATCTTATTTATTGTGCTGTTTTCCTCCTAGTATGTACACCTGCTGCTCTGCTGCCCTTTTTTTTCTCCTGCTAGAAAATCACTTGGGTGTAGCTTGTGTAAGCTTGCATTTCTTTTCTTTTCTTTTTTTTTTTTTTTTTCACTCAGCACTGCCTAATCCTGAAAGGATTACGATTTTTTCTCCCTTTCTTTAATATGCTCTCACGGAGGTGCAAACAACATTGCTTATTGGCTCTGGCCTGCAACAGGGCCCTTATCTAACAAGGGACAGCTTCTAGATTCTTCTCACAGAAGCCACCCCTATGGCCCTGTGCTACCAAAACCTTGCCACATAAACCTGCTACAAGAGTATGTTATGAGTTACTTGAAGCGCGTGCTTGAGGAAGAAAGAGGAGACCAGATCTCCAGAAGTTTGAAATTACATTGGAAATCATTTAATGAGGAATGGCCCTTTAAAATCCCTTTGCAGGACAGGAAAAGTGCCATCTGCAAATAGTTCCCTTCATTTTGGTACACCTTACTCCCCATTTCTTTGATCAGAGTGAGTATTTGGGTGTTATGCCACTTCCCCAGCAGGCTAAGTCCTTGATTTCCATTAGTTTCAGTGGTCAACCATGTGCACTGTGAATCAAATTTATGTGGCAATGACCCAATCTGTAGTTCCTGCTTTTCCTTGGTGGGATTTGATTCAATCTGTTCAGCTTGGCTAGGACTCTTGTCCTGGCTTGTGGTCTTATTTACAGCAAGATAGCAGAGTTATTGCTACTCCAGAGCTCTCCAATGATACTGTCTACTAAAGTGGTTTGCGATGAGATTTGAGTGGAGTTCTGTGGAGAGCTGAACTTCATTTACATTCTGCAAGAGCTGTCTGTGTTATCTTCAAACAAGCACATATGTGTGTGTGTATATATATATATATATAAAATATATATTATAATTGTTATTATATAGTAGGCTTTTGGGAAGGGTGGTTGGAACTTGTGGTCTTTTTTCTTTGAGAGCTATTGTTTGTTCTTGTGTGCCATCACACAAATACCCTATTCCAGTACCTCGTGTACATGTTTTCCATCATATTTGATACTATCCAGGAATTATGTATCTGCATAATGACATAGGTGCTTTAAAGTATGAGTACAGAGCCATGGATTTGGCCAAGTCCTAGGGAAAAGAAATTTTGGTTAGTTTGTGTTTACGGAAGATCTGTTTCAGGAAATCTGTAATCACACAATTCCAAATATTTGTGCTGATACCATAGATTTTAAGTTTTTTATGGTTGTCTCTCTATTTTACATACTTAAGAAAAAAATGTCTGAAAAAGCAGATTTGGGGGAGATTAGCATGTTCTTTGAACAAAGTATATCCCACTGAATTTACAGTGGTATGTCAAATTATTGCATGTAGGTTATCTGCCTGTGTGCACGGTCATATCTCCCAGTTAAGGTGAAGGAACTTATTCCTCCCTAACTGATTTGTGTTTGCCTCTTACATTAGTGCAGCTTACACTGAAAGTAAGATTTTGTTTACTGGCAATTACTGTCAGGCATTTTAGACTCAACACCTTTCACTTTCACAGCAACTTAGTTGTCCAAGTCCTCCTACTACCCCTCGTTTGGGTTAAGAAACTTCAGAATAATTTAGATATGCGTGTTGATAGATTATCTGAAGAATGAAGGTTAAGAGTAAGCAAGAAGCACAGCTCTGAGCACTGCTGCTGCTGACATTTGAATTTACAGTAGTCAGTGGTGTGTCCGTATAAGGCCAGTTGAAGTGGTCAGCAGAGATGATGAAAAATACCATGGGGATTGAGTTAAGTTTAGACGAGTGCATAACAGGATGAGAAGTATGGTGTCAGTATTCTGAACTCATACTGCATTTGAAAAACAGAGGCCTAAGTACCAGCGTAGAAAGTCCAGTGGGGAACTCTAGTATATATGTAACTACAGTCTAAAAACTACTCGTGTCAGACTATTATGTGGGAGAAAATAGAGACTATCTTGAAAAAGTACTATTATGTAGGATGAGTGGTTTCATCCAGACTATGTGAAATAATAGCAATCTCCTCTCAAAAAAAAGTATTGAGTAGTTGAAGAAGCTTCAGGGGTAGCTGAGCAATGAGAAACAGAAGATATAAGCATTTAAAGGGACTGTTTCAGAATAGATTCATTTGAAGGGAAAAATGAGTAAGAAGGACCCATGTAAATGTGTTTATGCATGTGAGGAATTGGGCTCTCACTGTCTTATAGCGAGATCTTTTGGTGAGGTCTTTACTTTAAAAAAAAATAACAACTTAGTAAGTTGTCAAAATGAATGTTAGGGTATTTACATCTATGCATTTATAATAAAATGAAACTGGATTCTATGTTTTTTCTTAACAGTTGCTTCAAAGCAAAAATGTATTTTGGTTTCAAAAACATGTGGCTTGAAGAGATCAACTTCAGCTGGTACATGTGAAAATTAAGTTTTTTTTAGTCCTGCTTTTCATCTAGTTTGAATAATTTTTTCTTCCATTACAGAGCTTCCTGAAGATGTCTGGCTTATATTGCTTCAAAGTACTTCGACATTTACTGTTTAACTGCTGAAGCTTTCCTACTATTTGTTCTTCTGAAGCCTTTGGCTATCAGTGTATCAGAATTGGCTGCTATGGTAAGACTTTTTTTTTATAGTAGGTGCAAAGTGTTAGAAGCAGGTGCAGTGTGCATCTTCATTTTGGTTTTATTTCTTCGTTTCTTGTCAAGACACCAAAAAGGACAAAGAATTAATACTGTACAAAACCAGAAGAGGATGACACCCAACTTTGAACTAACAAAACAGCTAAGAGACCTTGCTTTTCCTTTTATCTGTTTATACTTGCCCAATGCTTCTGTGTGAAGAACAAAAATCAAGTGAATGATTTCACAAGCTTTTATTTTTATTTTCTTGGTATAGATATGTCTGCATAGTTTATTGTGATGTTGAGTATAAATGGACAAGACTTATATAGAAAAGTGTTTTACAGGTCTCTTCTAGATATTGCTTTTGGGTTTAATAATTTGAAGTATGACATTTAAAGTAGTTAAGATAATTTGTAAAAATATAGTTTTGATTTTTGGAGAACAAAAGTATTTTTTTTTTCTTTTTTAAAGAAAGAAACCTTGTAACAACAGGTGAGATAGAAAGATGACTGTACCTCTAAGCAAATACATGTCTACAACTCTTTTTTAGGTTATGCAATAATACTACATTTGGAAGCTTTCCTGTCCTTGATCTCAACAACTGTAACAATTTTGACTAACCAAGTGATATTTTACATTTCAGGAATCAAGACCAACTAAACTGAGAAGATGTGTTCAAGATGATCCAGGCAGAAGATTTTTCACTTTATAGATATCCTGGTTTTGTTTTAATATGTAATACAATTTGACTAAGTCAAGTTCAGTTAATTTTCCTGAAATTAAGACACCTGTGGCCTTCATCGAGATGTTTCTAACATTTTCAAGAAAAAATATGTCCCAGAAACTGAGTATGTTTTTACTGGTTTTTGGAATCATTTGGGGTTTAATGTTGCTACGCTACACTTTTCAGTATCCAAGACGTCAAAGCAGCGCTGAGTTGCGTGGTCAGATATTAGACCTAAGTAAAAGATATGTCAAAGCACTGGCAGAAGAAAATAAAAATTTAATGAATGGTGGCAGTGGAGCCTCTATGGCAGGATATGGTAAGAAGAAAGAAGCATTCTATTTGTTCTAGTATTTTTTTTAATGAAAACTGTAAAGCTTTACTTCTTTTTAAAGTAATATATAATAATCTTTCAGAGAAAAAAACAAACAAACAAACAAAAAAAACACTATTGATTGATTTGACTTTAGTTTATTAACCAAAGTTGAAATTTAAGATGCAGTGCACCCAGTAAGTTTAAATATTATTTTTTCCAAATATGAGAGAAGATAGTGGTGTGAACATGGACAGCAGTATACTTAGATTTTTTTAGAAAGTTCTGTTACTGATACTGTTCTTTGTGTTCCAGAAAATACAATGACAAAAGGATCTTGAGTGTTGTAAGAGTTAGTAAGCATGTGGGATTTTTTTTTTTTTGATTTTCATTTATGTTTTTCAGTCAATTTAGGCTTAAATATATTTAAAATTTTAAACTAGGAAAAAAAATAACCTTTTCCTTCCTGCTTTGTAGCTTGTGCAAGAAGTGATAAGATACTTTCCACAACAGTTTTTCTGTGGAATAGATCCGTTATTTAGAGGAAAGTGAATAAGAACTACCCTTCTATGTTGTAAAGTATCTAAATATATTCTATTGCTATCCAAGGATAAAAGGTGTCATAGCTGGGTATTGTCTGGATGAAATCTGAAATACTGCATTGGATTACTCACTGTCCTCCTCCCCTAACTAGAGGTTTTGTTCTTATGCTCTAATGTTTACTTGGCTGGGTTCACAGTTTACTATAATGGTGGTATCTTTCTGTCCTAAAATAACAAGGAAATTGTATTTAAATAAAAATAAACTAGGAGTTATTTAATTTCCCTTTCCTCCCAGTCTGTATGCTTTTCTAAAATGAATAATGGGAAAGATGGCAGGCTTTAAGATGTGAATGTGTTGAAATAGAAGTTATTTTCCATACACGAGCTAATAATAGAACTTTTTTTTTCCTCATTATCCTCAGCTGATCTTAAGAGAACAATTGCTGTTCTTCTGGATGACATCTTACAACGCCTTGTGAAATTGGAAAACAAAGTTGATTACATCATTGTGAACGGCTCAGCTACAAATACCACTAATGGAACTAACAATCAGGCACCAGTAAATTCAAGTAAACGTGCAAAAGCAGCAGGCAACATTAGATAGCAAAGTGGGTCGCTTGGTCTTGCTACATCTATGATAGGTCATAATTAAGACAAGCTTTTTATCTCTGGCTAAGGCAAAGCAGTAGCTGCCTCTAAAAGAAGCGTACACTATTCTGTTCTAGAATGCGCTGGATGTATGTAGGCCTAAATTCTGTGCATAAGGTTCTCAAAGCACTATTTCATTGCCTTTGAGCAGTGCTTCTAAAGTGATCTTTGTTGTCTTTAAAATATTTTGATATCATGATTTGATGTCGTATGCCATTGGATAATAACAATAAATGAAACGCAATGGGGAATTTACAGGTAGGGTTATAAATGTATTTATTTAAGTATAAATATAGCATATCTTTTGGATAGGTGAGCAGCATTGTAGCTTATTCATTTCTGTGATCTGCTTTAAACAGAGGTAACTGAGGAAAACATATTGTTAAACAGATGCTAGAAAATGTGTATATTTAGAGTATTTTGCTACTCATTTACTGAAAAATTATTAAATTGAGGATAGCATTGGGGGTAATGTTTTAGAATTGTGACCCAAAGAATGTCTTTATTTGCACTATCAGTCAGAATAGCTAGAGAGAATTTACTGTATATTTAAGAAAATCCAGTATAATAGGAAAACGTTCTAGGTAGTAACACTGTCCAGGTATATCCTTTTGCCGGAATTAGGGCAGTTAGATTATCAAAAGCAAAGCATAATCTGTGATATCTTATATGATGATTTCTTAAAAGATATTTAAGTGTATGTATTTTGTAACTGCAGATGAAACTATTTAAGTGATGGAAATAAGTTTTAGATATGTGAATACTGTTTATTTTTATTCACTGCTGTTTCTTTTTAACTTTTTAGTACCTTGCAGTTTGTGATGAGTATAGCACACCATCTCCCTGAAATGCTTTCTTGATCAGGAGGGAGAGTGATGAAGGGAGACGAGGCATCTCTGCATTTAACAGAGATACATGTACTAAGGGTGTATTACCATGGAATATTTCAGAGCTAAGGTAATATTTGCCTTATGTCTAAGTTAGCCTTATAGCAAAGTGAATTGCAGTGTGGATGCACTGTATTTCAAAACGTTACTGAAGTCATATTAAAGAGAAAGTGCCACTGAGCCTGTTTTTTAAAACAGTGAATGTTTTGTGTGGAGGGAGGGTATGTTCAGGGACTTTAGCCAAAAGTGTGCTTGTTGTTGTATCTTTTTCTGTGGTGTGTTTGTTTTTTTCCGAAGCTATGTGGGTTTTCTTGTTTTCTTTTTTCCCTGCTGGTATTCTGGATTTGCTTAGAACAGTAGTATCCAGATGATTTTTTCTTCTTGTCACACTGTGCGTAAACTTGTACTTCCTTGCAGAAAGAGAAAAATAAATTTTTAATTGTATTTGTAAAGGGTCCTGTTCTCTCTTTTAACGATCTTGTGGTTCTTCCTACATGAGCTCTAGCTGTTTCAGGACTGGAAAATTGTACATCTGTGAGGTTTAGGATAGTGTACCCTCTTTCAGTTTAAAACCATTAGATTATCACAACATTTGGTTGTGTTGCCAAACATTGTTTTTATTTCTTTTTCAAGGAAGATCTCAGTAGTATTTCTCCATTATGTGTTTTTTATGATGCAACTATATTTCACATTATGAATGACAACACAAACTTCCCCAAAGTGACCTGCTTCAAGTTTTGTGAAACATGGAATCTCCTCAATGTTGGTTGGTTCTTGGGTTGAATTTTTTTTGGGGGGGAAGGGTAGGGGGACCCATAACCTCCCTTATAATATAAACAGCTTCTTGGATGGTAGTACTGGGGGGAATGTCTGGATTTTCTGCTTTTGTTCTTTAAATCCTTTGGCATATGATGAGACATGAATTTCCCCATCTGTAATTTGCATTGTGAGTGTTTGCCACCTGATTTCACTAAATGGTTGTTAGTACTTCTGTGACTTTGAATGTTTGTTTAATCTAGGTAGCAGAAGTGTTCAAGATCCACTTTTCAAAGTTCTAATGAAGAAAAATTGAAATAAAAGATTAAATTGATTGCTACCTAAGCAGCTAGAAGCACCATGGGTTTCAACAGAGTCAAGTTCCACAGCCAAATAAATGGCAGGTTAAATTGTCTTGATTTTCTAGGATTTTTCTGTTCGTTGTTTTCCTAGCCTAACCAAATTATTTTTGAATCTTAATATATTAACCTTAATGTAATTAAGATGTCCAAGCATTGTCTTACAATTTTGCATAAAGAAAAGCTGTGGAGTAGTCCCACGCTTTGAGTTGGATGGATAGGTAATGGATACTCCAGTGGGACCACTGATAACAATCTGCTTATCCGCTGTTAGGATCACAGACGTTTGCTGAACTGTTTTTAATTAAATAATTTTCAAAAAAAGTACAGAAACGTAGTATAATGATGTAGGGGTCCTTCTAGTCAATGTGGTGAAACATGATCATCCTTGGCGTCCAGTAATATGTTTTAACATATTGCACAGTTGTCTGTTTCTACAAGTAACTGCTCAATACTTGTTTTTCATTAATGCAGTCATTTAAAAGGGTCTGGCTAGATAGATCTAAATTCTACTTGAAAATATTTGCTAATGCAGAGGTTTCTAAACAGCGTCATCGGTCTAGCATTGTGGCAAGTTTCTGAAGTGACCAAAGTGCTTCCTGTGCAGGTATGTAGTCTGGGAGTAACCACTATAGTTGCAGTCTTTTTTGACAGGAATGGGGAAGCAGAGTAAGTCTGGGAGCCTCTGTAAGAAATGATTTGGAAAAATGATTAAATAAACATTGACATCCTGGTTTATTATGTTTTCTTAAATTTCGTTAGAAAATACTTCCTCCCAATACTCAAGTGAATGGAATGAAATAAACTTCTAAACCACTCTTAATTGGTATGGTCCTTTCAAAAGGTGATGTGGAGTGTCAGTCAGCATCTATAACAATTAATTCAAATATGACCACCTTACCCAGGACTTGTGTCCTTTCATTAGTTTGTGATTCATAAAACAACACAGGCTGCTACTGCAGGGGCTTAAGCTAATATGTTTGATAGTATGTAAAATTATTTTCAGAGGCAAGAGTGAAATGGGAGACTTCTTTTTATGGCAGCTAAAAAGGTGAATCAGACTTCTGTAATGTCTCATACACAACAGACTGTTACTTGAATTGGTATTTAACTAAATCTCTTTGTCTGGGATGGTGCACATGTACATTTGTATCTGTTTAAAAATATTAAGATTATTAAACTGTAGCCCAAGTTAAAGTGAAAGAAAACTTCATATGACATGTACGTAATCACACCACTTAAATGCCAGTGGCATCACATGCTGCAGAATAATCAGTAAATGACACTATTTACTAGCAATTTCCCAACTATTTTTCTTAGTATCTCCAGTAAAAACTTATCATTATTAATTGACCCTTGCTCGCATACAAGCTTGCGCGTTCCCTGTGGCATTCAGTAGATGTCTAATCACGTTCCCTTTCTCTGATAGCAAAACCAAAGAGAAATGTTGACATTTTTAAATGCTCGTGAAGCAGGGTGAATAAAACAGACTATTTGTTTTAATTATAGCATATTGTATGGTTGTGTTTAGAAGCTTACAGTGAATATTGCTTGCATTTGCTTTTAAGTATATCAGAATACTGATTAAAAAATGTGAACGTTATTTATGTCACTCATTTTCAGATCAGCTAACTAGTCATTGAGCAAATGCATAGAAATAGAATAATTACTAATTCAAAATGATGACTTGCCTAAAACATTAAAATGGTTTATTTATCCATGCATTAATAAAATAGCTAACTTCTATTTACACAGGTATACCAATAAATTTTAAAGCACTTATCAAACTTGTAAGAATTTTTAAAAATGTAATGGGTCACACATTTTGCTGTTAACAGAGGGTGTTGAGGGATACTGTCAACACCCCATGCCGCATTAAGCTGTTGCCTTTGATGTGTAGGTGGCACCTTAGGTCTCACAGAGCTGTCCTGTAAGTAAGCGTCCATATGTTCAACCCACTTTGATATGTTCAGAGATCTTGGGCCAGCAGCATCCGTATGCTCTGTCACAGACATAGGAGGTAAAACACGCCATCTGGATTTCTGTTCCGTTCGCTTATCTTGTAAACAGGGAGTGCCACAGTGGCAAAAAGCTTTCTTCCCCCTCGCCCCACTGTTCAAAATTATTCAGTGGTTTACCATGGAACATCGTTACTCAGACTTTAATGAACTTTATTTCAAATGTCCACCAGCAATTTCCTAGAATAGATGGGAGACAGACTAGGGTTTTCTGAATCAAAAATGTATTCCAATATGCTATGACAGTGAAGCAGCAGGTGCTTGAAATGCCTGTGGCATAATTAAGAAATGGGTTTCCGCTGAAGTCCTTCATTTTTTACGTAAGTTCCCAAATAAGTCTGTGAGCACAAATTTGGATCCAAGCAGATGTTGGGGTAACTGATGAGTTGAACGTAGGCTCTTTAAAACAGAGATCACCTGCTGTGATCAAAGTCAGTAATAAACACTTGCTTTTTAAGGTAGAAGGCAGGTAGTTCATAGGACAGATGACCCACAAAAAACTTGATTTCTTGCTCTCAACAGATTCACGCTGACTGTTCACAGGTAATCTGATACTGAAATACAACACAGCTGAACATTTGTTACCCTCACCTTCTGCCTCATTCAGAAACACATCTCTGTTCTTCAAATCCAAACTGTATTTAAAGCACAGTTTTTAACAAAGATTGCTTGGATGAGGTATGTCAACCCATGATGGAGGAGCTCTGCTGATTTTGTGTGAACCGGGCTTGCCAGAGGGCACTTCCCGTTGTATTGGTGGTGCTGGAATCCCTGGCACCAGTGAAACATGCATACAGATGAGGCATTCCAAAGATCTCTGTACAGTACTATGTTCTTCATTACATTCTAATTCTCTTCTTGCAGAGCTGCTCATCCTGCTTTCAAGCTCCTCTTTTCCCCCACCTGTTTCAAAACTTTGGTCACTGGAGGAACTTCATTTTCCTTGGAGAAATAATCCTGACATCTTTGTGTGGGTTTATTTTCCGCAGCTAGCTTCCCTGAGGAGGTATTGACTGCAGAGATGACTTGCTCCCACTATCTGTTCTGCATTTAAGAAGGACCTACTGTGGGTTCAGAGCTCAGAGTGACAAAACATCCATGCTGTATTGCAGTGCTGGCTGTTCCACTGAAATTTCCTATACGTGTGGCATAGCTACAGGACCAATGTCCAAACCATATGCCTTGTCACCTTATTTAGATACTGCTGGAAACCTGACAGTCTCCCTGTTGTTTCATCTCTCTCTGGGGAAAGCATTGGCAAAACACTGCCTTGGTCCCTGTGACATCTCTCTTCACCTTCTGTTTCATTGCTGGTGGCCTGCCCAGTGCAGAACCATATGGAGATTTCTTTGAATGGCTGTACATTTTTCAGCAGGCACGTATCATTTTACTGTATAAAAAAAGCTTACCCTCTTGGGTCTTATTCTGACAGCCTGTGTAAGAGCTCATAGCTTATGCTAATGTACAGTTAAGCTCAATTGAGGAAAGTATACATCTTCTGATCTCATATTCAGATGCTATGTGTAAAGCATGATGATCGACATATTTTTATCAAGAGGAAGCAGTCAGTTTACAGATAGCCCGGTAAGTATCAGAAATAGCAGCCTGTGGTCTATGTACAGCAGCTTTTAAGCACATGGGAGGAGTGGCATCGTGGTGGTGGTTTGTGGTACATCAGGAGCAAGTGGGAATTGCAGGTTGCCAGTTTAAGAACCGTCTTTGAATTTGATAGTTTTCCTAAGTTGGCCTCCTTTTCTCTTGGACTGTGAACAAAACTTCATGAAGGACAAGCTTTCAATGAACATTGGTGAGTTAAAGGTAAGATTTATGATTTCAAGAGGAAGCTTTCATGTTCTACATTAAATAAATCTTTCAAGACTTTTTGTGTAAATAGAAACAGTACATTTATTTATTTATAACAACAGCTCTGCATTCTGTCACAAAGATAGGGACTGTCTCTGCTCCTAAGATTTTTATAGCTGAGTTCTTGATGCTGCAGCGGAGTCGTGTTCTTTGCAACCTCTCTAGATTCCTTCATTCACAAGAATGGGTTCCATAGGTATAAGTTCACCTGCTGAGATAACTTCTAGAATCCAGATGTATAAAAATATGTAAAGGGTTCGCAGATGGTGTTGAGAAATCCAGAGGAGGAGGTTTCTTTGTTAAATGCCTTGTTTTTACCCTGTTGGGCAGCTGAACTTCACCACAACTGCTCTCTCATTCTCCCTCATCAAATGGAAAAGGGGAAAAATGATGGAAAGGCCTCAAGGGTTGAGATAAGGTGTCCCAGACCCCCTGCTCCAGTGTGGGCTCCTCTCCACGGGCTGCAGCTTCAGCTCAGGGCCTTTTCCTGTGGGGGCTCTCCCTGGGCCGCAGGCTCCTCCGGGCCACATCCACCTGCTCTACCGGGGGCTCCTCCACGGGCTGCAGCGTGGAGATCTGCTCCATGTGGGACCCATGGGCTGCAGGGGGACAGCCTGCTCCACCAGGGGCCTCTCTAGTAAATATTTCAGATTGGATTTATTTACAAAATTACCTCATTTTATTCAAACTGGAGTAGAGGAAAAGCACGGAGCAATGGTCACACATTAAAATCATATTTTTCAGAAATCTCTTTTCAGTAATCATTACACAAAGTCTGTAACTTCTTTGGTGTATAGTTTCTGTCTAATAAAGTGAACACAAGAATTTTAAGTCAGGAAATTAACATTTGAGATAGCACATACTTTTTGCTAGCATCTTTACCATCCACTCATAAGGCTGTAAAAGCAAAGAACCCTTCTTACACAGTGCGATGTTGTATGTCAACTAAACCTGAAGAAAGGTTTGTTTGTCCTAGAGCTTCTCTATTTAAAGCTTTTCAATTTTTCCCATTGTGTCAGTCAATCAAATAAAATACCTCTTCTTCATAAGCTTTGCAAAACTAAACAGATACTCCACAGCAAGGCTTGTCACCTGGCAATATTCAGCTTGGCTGCAGCTAATCATTGCAGTTACAAACCACACCCTGTACTTCTGCCCCTCATAACCTGAGTAATGCTCTTGGCTTTCATTATATTGCTTGAATACAGAATGAAAGACAAGTCATGCGTGCTTTTGTTAGCGTTTCTTTCACACAGTAGGTTTCCAGGATCCTTTATTTGTTTGCGGTGCATAACAGCAGAATCAGAAGCAAACAGGGATGTATCTTGGCTGGAGCATGGAACAGGTTAAAATTAGTAACTAATGGTTTGTTTATTTAGCTTGAGTGGGAATATAAATGTTAAACAACACTGGCTGCTACTGGAGCCTTACCAACACCCACAGATTTCTCTGTTCCTCGTGGGACTGAAGTGATGGCTGTGGACTCACCTGGTAGGAAGATGATAGCTGTAGCATAGTAGGAGAGACTTGCTGTTCATTTACAGGAAAAATGAGTAACTAAAATTGGAAATCCACCCTATTACTAGAGTCAAACAATTGTAGGCAATCATGTTATTATGGTTAATAATACTGTTGTTGAAAATCTGTGCCTCTGAGCCAACGTGTAGCAGCTGAACAGACAGATACTGCCGTGCACCGCAGAGAAAAGCAGTGATCATGGAAACCATCTTGTGTGGCAGCACTGGTGGGTTACATGGGCCCCTGGCAGCAACCATCCCTCACTGCAGATGTGTCTGCTACAAGCAAATGGAGATCACCAGAGCAATGCTGCGCAAGGTCACGCAGCAAGGATTTTGGTGACAGCAGGACAGTGCCAGGGCGGTTGTGAGGTACGTGTAGGGGGACCCAACGCGGGTTCCCTTCACTGGAGGTCCTGTGCTCGCCATCTTGAGCCTTCCTTGCCTCAGCTCTGTCACCGACACCCGCTTAGTGTCACCACCCCAACGAAATCAGCGGCGCTGAGGGGGGCACAGGTGCCTCGGCCAGCAGGACTGAGGGCGTAAGGTGCCGGTTGTTTGTGCCAGAGCCGTTCCGAGCTGCGGTACGCGGACAGGTGTCTGCGGGGGGCGGGAGGGCGAACGGCCGAGCTCCGCCCGCGGGCGGCCCAACGGCGGCGGCGGCCCCGGCCATGGAGCGGCTGCGGGCGGAGGCGGCGGCGCTGGAGGAGTTCGTCGAGTACCGGAGGTGAGCGGCGGAGCCTGAGGCGGCGCGGCCGGGGGGGAGCCGGGGCGGAGGCCGGCTGCTGAGGAGAGGGGCCGGGCAGGCTCGTGGCGGCCTCATGCAGCCGGCAGGGCCGCCGACGAGCGAGCCGGTGTCAGCTCCGGTGGCCGCCGGGTGAAATTGGGCAGCGAAATAACGCCGTGTCTCGCCCTCAGGCCTGTGTGCGTGCCGGAATTGCCTTTTTGCGAAGCGGAGCCAGGGGACGAGCTGTGCGACCTGTGCCGGAGCTGCAGCGTGCGCGCAGCACGCACTGGGTTGCGCAGTGTGTGAACGCCTGCCTGTACGCTCCCAAAGGGCTTGGCTAACCTCCTTGTCACTCCTCTTGAAGACTTCAGCAGAAATAAACACAAACTCATTATAGTGAAACGTGTCAGTTTAGCTTGAGAAAGCTTGCAGTAAAGCACCAGGGCGGTATTTCCTAGATACACGCCGCGTCAGGCGGGTGCCAGCTTCACCGACAGGCAGGCGACAGTGATGTACGGAAACATTACCCTGCTATTCTACCAAAGTGAACAAACCCACAGAGCGTTTCACAAAGAATCGCCTACTTGGTATGCTCGAGTACACCCAGCAAATAACTGAAATATTTACAGACATTAATAAATTGTGCTGCATCTTAGTTAGGTGTTGCAATTAAGTGTAATTTGTATTTTACAGGTTTTACTTACTGTCTTCAATAGTCTACGTAAATGTGGGGTTTGGAGGTTGGTCCAGAGTCCCAGCTATTCAGGGACTGAATTGGAATGCAGTGGTCATCCAAACAAATGGGCTTGTCAGGTGTGGGTGCAGATCCAGTTCCTTTGCAGAAACTCACGTGGTTTTCTTGCAAACTAGAAGACAGCTTAGATGTATTGTTTGTTTCCTTGGTGCTGGTCTTTCCCACGTTGCAGTTAAATATTCCTGCTCAGGCTCAATGAAGGTTAGAAGTCTGCAGTACAGGCTTGGGTGTAGATGGCTGAAGGGGCTCGTCAGACTGCTCAACCAGTGTGAGGCAGAGCAGGCTGATTACATGACCCTTGGTGCCAACTGCTTTTTCTGCAGTATAAAAAGGAGCTTCATAGTTTCATAGTTTATTTTTTCCTTTTATTTTCCTCCTTTTGTTAAAAGCATATTACTAGAATAGTACTATGAAAGATATGATTTTTTGCATTTACATTAAAAGTGCTATTATGTATTGTTTGAAATAAAACAAAACAAAACTTGAGAAACCTCTTTTTATTTCATCTTTTTTTTTTTTTTTTTTAACATGCTTACAGGATTGTAGGTGATGATGACGGAGGAAAAATCTTTACCCCTGAGGAATATGAGGAGTACAAAAGAAAAGTATTACCCATTCGGTTACAGAACAGGTTGTATGTGAGCTGGAGATCACCAACTGGCATGGACTGTAAGCTCGTTGGACCAGAGACACTGTGCTTTTGTACTCACCGGTAGGGTTCTTGCCTATTTCTGCACTGGTGTATTTTCCTTAAATTTCCTTAAATTAGGGAAATATAAAAATATTCCAGATTCGCTGAAGTAAAGCATGGGCAAGTTAATTCAAATTATAAAGTTTCAGAAAATCAGGTTTTAAATCATAAGATTAAAAAAAAAATCTAAACCTAAATAACTTTTTTTGAAACCAGAACAAGTCTGTAGTTTTCAATAAATTCATCTTTCAGGCATGAGTTATTGTAGATCAGCTTGATTCTGATAGTGTTATCAAAATGAAACATAAGGATCTGTAATCTTTATACAATGGATGTAAAAGCATCTGATATTATGTATCTAAATAAAAATTAGTAAGTAGCAGTAATTCAGATGATTACAGATACTTCATCACAGAATTTGTAAGCTAAATTGCAAGTCTTTCAGTTAGTTTTGTGATAAGTACTAAGAAGGTTATACAAGTTACTATTTTTGCCTCTTTTAGGTATAAACAACACAAAACGGACTACGAAGTGATTCCTAAGGACCGTCCTATTTGTGTGCCTTGTCGCGTGAGCCGCTGTCAGTGCCAGTCCTATCACTATGTTCCTCTAAACGGCACACAGCCCATCCGCTGCAGATGCAAACACTTTGCTGATCAGCACAGTGCAGCGCCTGGATTTTCGTGCAACTCTTGTAAGTTACACACATGCTTGCAGCATTCTTTACTGGTAAACTTAACCAGGAACTGTATTCTGCCCGGAGTAGTATAGGAAGATCTTTTCTTCCTGATAGACAGATAGATAGATAGTAGAAGGAAGTAGTTGGGAAGGATCTTTTCCTTTTCAGCCTTTTGCACAGGAAGATCTAGAACAACATCCTTAGTTTTCCAGTTTCTGTGAAGGACTGTAAACTTCCTCAACGATTAGGTTAGGTACATGGGGAGTCTAACCACCTAAAATTAGGCAGTATGAAAACATCCCATTTGCAGTGTGTCCCTTCCTCTGCTGCATACATGCGACTTTCTTGCCTGAATTTGGTAGTTTGAAAGAGAGAAGTGCTCATCTCTATTCCTCTTATTGCCCGGTTGAATGTAACATTAGGGTATATTTATATTTTTTCTCAACTCTGTAGGAAGTAGGGCACTGTTCCTGAATAGTACTATTGCTAACAGTCTAAGAAAGCAGTTCCCAAACATGGTGATTGTGTGTCCAGAAATGCAAATGGCAATGGAATTTCAAGCAAAATGTTTGGTAGGCAGTAAGAGGAACCTTTTGCTTCACTTAATCGAGAAGCAGCAGTAATTATTAACCACAGAGATTAAATAATGCATGCAGATGTTTTTCTGTGGAACTTCAAATTATGTAAGCTGAAGATTTTTTGTTAGAATTCTATAATATTAGTAAATTTCTCTCAGGAAGTCTGTTTAATGGGCACAGTGAAAAAAACGTAATCAGCTTTTGCTAGATGAGATGAGAATCATATCCCCCAGAATAAACATAAAATATTTATATGACAGCCTTTCAAGAATTTTCTTGCGTAATGCGTAAGGCTTAATTGCGCAGTTGGATGATTCAAACTGAACCCTCAGAACCAAACGTTTTTAATAATCGTTTACATGATGCACTTTTTGTGGTATTCCTCAAAAACACCAGGCACTTCTGAGAGCTTCAAAGATTATGCAAAGAAATGCCAAGACTTGCTTCAATTTTGGGCTTGTGTTGTTTTATTGTACTGGCACTAGTCTAGCCCAGTTGTCTAAATCTAATGTGGTAGATAAATTAGAGATGTAATGTCATTAAAATTGAAAAAAACACTGCTGTTGCACTTTCTCTAATTTACTGTATTCAGTAGCAAAATAGAGAGTAAGAACTCAATTACTAAAGAATGCCCCAAATGAAGTAAGCAAACCTTTAACAATTCTAATAATGCAATTCTTGAGCATATTATACAGGTCTTTAAAAACAAACCTTCCTTGGTGCTCTGCAAAATGAACTGTAACTGGGATTGCTTAGAGGCACGTCGTAAATAGATTTGTAGTACAGATTAATATGAACAATTAAACACTTGAAACTCTTCAGTTTCTTTTTCATTATCGCTGCTCCAGCAGGGCTTTGGTTAACGTTTAGTCTTAGCCATAGTTGGGGCAGATCTATTTCTGCACCCTGTTTTTCTGAATGTCACCTGCCATTTGTATAACTACTGCAGTTTTATCTAATGGCTATGTAAAGCTTAAAACACCAACCAAACATGGAAAGACATGGTGCTCCTATGTAGCACCTCTTTTGCTGTTACCATAGCCTCTGTTTCATACCAGGATAATTCTGCTAATTTTTAAATTTGTTTAAATTTGATGATTTTTATCATGCATTGTGATGAGAAGTTTTCTGGTCATGCAGCATTGACACTTGCTGTGCCCAGCTGGAGATAATGCTGCCAAAATGCTGGCAGCTTGTCTTTTCTACCCAGTGACAGCATTTTTTTGTTTTTATTTTTCATCACGGGAGGAAAAGAGAAGGGCAGTGGACACAAGTTGCAACATAAAAAAATTCAAATAAATATTAGGAAAGAAAAATTGACTCCAAGGGTAGCCCAGCATTGGCCCATGCTGCCCACAGAGGCTGTGAAATCTCTGTCATTGGAGAGTCTCAAAGCTTGACTGGATGAGACCCTGGGACTGCATGACCCTGTGATCTAATCCCCACATTCACCCCTTCTGTTTTATAAAGCATTTTTGTACTGGGATAAAGTGAGTCTGTGAAAGGCTTCAGCAAAGAAAGCTGATTACTTTGCCCAAAATCTCGTACAAACCTCCACATAGAAAATGTGGCTGGATGCTTTTGCATTGAAGAAACTCAAATTTTTGACAAGATCAGTTTTGGGAAGTACTGCTTTGTCTGCTATGAGGTATAAATTCCATTATCACCTACTCATAACATTTATTATTTGCTAATTAGGTTCCAAGTGTTCGGGATTTCACAGTTGCTTTACCTGTGGATGTGGTCAGCCCACGTATGCGCATGAAACAGTAGTGGAAACTAAACAAGAGCGGTTAGCCCAAGGAAAGCCTGTGGGGCAGGACGTTCCTTATGCTGCTATGGGAGGACTGACGGGTTTTAGCTCACTAGCAGAGGGCTACATGAGGCTTGATGACAGCGGAATAGGTAAGTGCAGCTGACCTGAGATGAAATTTGATTTCTCCAGCTAGGTATTTTTGAAGAGTAGGCATTCAACATAGACCTTCAGAGTCTGAAGGTGAACTGGATCAATAGCAGTAAGACTTAAAGACAGATTTTTTTTTTTTTTCTTTTCCAGCAGGCCACTGTGACCATCCTGTCCAGTTTCCTGTAGTGAATTATGAAAAAAAATGTTTTATCCATAATTTTGGTGTTCAGCACAGTAGCTTCTCATTGAACTGGAACATACCTTTTAGAAAGAACTTCATAACTTCTGTTTTCTCTTAATATTGTAATTTTATATTTACATTAATCCTTTAGTGTAATACTGCCCAAGTATTCCTCAATTATACTGTTCCAGCATTTTTTTTAAAGTCATAGATGAATACCTGTTCAGGACAAAAATTAAATAAAAAAGGACTTTGAAACCTCTCCTGCTCTAAGTTTTTGTATCACATAGTAATGAACTCATTTTATCCCGAGAGACTGTTTTATTTATTATTTCCGTATACACACCGTTTCTTTCTCAAATTCTGATCTGCTTTCTTGGGTTTGTTTGAAGTTTAGAAACTATAGCATAGCAATAGAAAGTCAAGAACCAAAGTTTTTCATTTATTTGGAAGCTATCTTCTGTAGCATTTTTCTTAACTCATGTTTATTTGGTCTGCACAGTGTCATTCATATTAATCTGTAGCTTTGTTTTGACACCATCGTGTATGTTTTCAATGCACCTTGCAAAGTGAATTTTTATTCCTCTCATTATTTAACAGGGGCTCCGTCTGCTGAACTTCTAGAATCCCCTGTAACCAGCATGGATCATCCATTTCTAAAAGCATTTCAGGGACCTTCTAGTTCTGCTCAAACCATCTCACAGATAGCAGGTGATAAATTAGTAGGATAATAATTCTTTCACAATAAGTATATCATATAAAATCAATTGGTTCTATTTATGACTTTTAATACGTTTAGGGATAAAAATTAAAGGTAAATATTAAAACAAGTGTTGAAGCCTAATTATCTGGAAAGATAGTACAATTCTCCTCTACTAGAAGTGCTTAGAATAACTATGTTATTCCTGCTTGTTATTTTGGTCACGTGCTTTTAAAGTTAAATATATATATGTATATATTTAGCATTTTGTATCTTCCATATTAATGGTGTTACTTATTTGTTGGATGAGGATTTTTTTTTTTTTTGATTCCTACTAGAAGCTCATCATACCAGTTCAGTCCTGTGAAACTGCCTTCTGCTAGTAGAAGGTCTTCTGCATGGAATTAGGGATCAGTTATGCTTACTTTATATCTCTTATTTAGTGTAAATATTAAGCAATTAATATCACTGTTGAACTCCTTCATGTCTGCTTATCATATGTAGCTGCTGTCCTTAGAGTGCATCCTTATGGATGCTCTTTAGTTGCAGTTGCTATTGTTTGTTACTTGTCTGTAAAGGTGTTTTACTACATTACCACACCCATTCTGACTTCTAATTTTTAAATGTGTTTTCCAAATGTTGAAAATAACTATTTTAATAGAGGGTACCGTTAATGAGCTTTTTTCCACTTCAGGCTGTTCTACTGCCACGATGCAAGTTTCTCATGAAAGGCGTTCAGAAGAAGATGACATGGCTTATTTTGAAAAACGTTACCAGGAACAGGCAAGTTACCACATTTGTTGCTTAATTTAAATATATTTTCACAAAAAGATAGGCAACAAAGATGAACATACGATTTACGTGGCATATAAATGCATTATATCATCTGTTCTCTTCCTGAGAAAAACAAGCTCATTAAATTGAGATTTGAAATACAGTTAGGTGCTATTGTAGGATTTTAGACGTCAGTTACTTTCTGGGATGGTATTTACCTTAACTGGGCATATTTTTATTCCCTTAACTCTCTGTTACATAAAAATGAAGTATTTTACTGTGTGAGAAAAAGAAACAACAAAACAGACTCACAGAAAGTCCCATGTAACATTTAGGAATGTGTGTTTACTGTGTTGCTTACAAAACTTTCTCATGCTTTTTTCCTTACTGTAGGAATGTCTGTGTAGTTGTGCTAAATCAGGTGCATGTTTCTTAGATGACCTGAATCACCCTCTCAGAGGTGCCTCTTCCACTGCACTGACTGCATCTTAACTTCAAACGCCCTGCACTTTTACCTAGACGCTTAAATACCTATTTGTTCCCCACATTAGCCTCTTAGCTCCACCATTGTAGCTGGAAGCACGTCTTTACTGTTTATGAATTCTTTTGTAAAGTGATGTTGCATAACTAATTAACTAACTCCTGAAAGCTTAATTACTGTTATGCTTGCTCCTTGCAAAAAGGTTGTTAATGAGAAAGCTGTGCCAGCTTTGTGAAATTTTAAATAATTTTATTTATTTTGGAAATAATCTCAAAATGTGGAAAATTGTTGCAAATATAGAAAAAAGGTATCAGTTTATCGGAGGAAAACGTTACTGTTAAATCTAAGTTACTAGAATTTTTCTCCCTCTAGGATTTTGGACATTGAGACATTGAAATAAAGGTTTAACATCTAGCTCAGCTACAAACTTCCTTTGTGATTTTGTGCATGCTGGCTGGTCTTACTGTGACTATTACACATCTGGAATAAAACATCTTTAAATTTCATTGAGATAAAGATTAAACTGTGAACATTTGTTAGGCACTTTGGCCTTGAGGGATACATAAATACCTCCACTGCCATTACCAGAGATAAAGGCAGCCTTGGTTTGAAGAGGGGAGTAGCTGCAGGGCTATAAAAGTGCTCCTTTGTCACATGATGCAAAAGTGAGCAGTTCTGGGTTGGACTAATAATAATCTCTAGCTCTCTCTATCTCATAAATTACTCTGGTAAATTTTTGACTGACGGTAGAGGTTTAATATTGCATTGTTAATCTACTTGCAAATTAACTTGAACCACTGTTGTGTCTTTCTGTTACAGCTGAAAAAGGAGAAGGCTGCTAAACAAACGGAGAAAAGTCCAGTGCGATCAAAGAAGCCATGAGATTAATGAAGAAATACTTATTGTTTGGAACAGTGTTAATGGTTGTACTGAAGAGTATTTTTCACTGCACCTGCTTTTACTTCATTTCTTTATTTGGTTTTGCTCTATTGCTGAAATTGATTTTTAATTAACTTGTAAGAAAATTGGCACTCTGATTAAAGAGTTTCTAATCTCTGGAATTGTTATGTAGATACTCCTTTGAAAATGGAAAATCATATTTCAAGGTTTACTGAAATGTTATTTAAGTACTGAGAGAATAAGAACATTTTAAAGTATTACATTGTAATAGGATAAAGAAAATATGTCCATTAGACTTTTATGATGCAGTTTATTTATAGAATCCTTATAACTCATCTTTTTCAGTGATTTTTAATGGTTGTGTTTGTTAGTATTGACATTTTAATCTTAAATCTTACTTTTTTTTCATTTATGTTGGTTTAATTTCCTTTGCATAAAATTCAAACATACCTTTTGTCTGTCACACTTTTCTAGGCTCTGTTCTTGCCACTGTATAAGTAGTTGTTACACGTGAAGTTCTGTATGTCCATAAAACTATTGCCACACATACTTACTAGGTACTTGAAGGGATTTTGCTGCCTGCTTTATCCCAGATTTCTGGTGTGATTCTGTACCATTCTCATGATTCTGTTTGTCTGATACTATCCTAACAGTGACTCCATTACAATGAGCTTTTGAAAACATTGCATGGAAATTTACATGCCATTTACTGAGCATAAACAAAGAGTTATACAATATTTGATAGAAACTTCCTTAGCCAACAGATTCTCTTTCATCATGTCTGATCCAGTACAGAGTTCCTCAAGATGGGAGATGTCCTTTTATTTTCTTTGTACACATTCACAGCTCTGGCAGCAAATATTGTATTAAAGGTTGTGGACGTTTGTGTGACAATGTAAAATCTGGTAACTTTGACGTTTTAAATTTGTGAAGCAGCATAGTACAGAGTGAGTGCCTGGCTGAGGCTGCAATATGGTTGGAATTAGGAGGTGAAAACAGTGCCTGAGTCCACTTTGCTAGGCTCCCTTGAAAACAGGAATGTCTAAGTCAGTTTGTCCTTGAAAGTACTTGAAGATATCTCTTGGACTGAAGACTCTTCAGGTGGTATGTGTGTACTGAGACTTTATAGCATGAGTCAGGAGAAACTTCAAAAGCTTTGATTCCCATCAGAGAACTGATAGCACTGTGATGCCTTAGTGGCAGAGGAAATGAGGTGAAGTTGAATGCATTTAGGTAACTTGCTTTTTTTTGTTCAAATAGCGGCTGTGGGAAGGAAGGCAGGCTCTTGGGAGTGCACACACGTCATACAGCGGCTGATGGGAGTGCGAAAGGAATGAGGACTTGATTGCCCAAATTCAATCAGGAGTAGCAGCCACTTACCTTCATTAACTCTGAGCTACGCTGCCCTTCGCTACGCGTGATGCCAATCAGAGAGGTTAATCTGCTACCTTAATTTAGATGCACAATATATCAAAGTGTATACTGATTGTTTAAAAAGTACCTTTACCATTACATTCTACACACTGCTTTACCTTAATAAATGAAAATACTAATTTGAGCTCCCTCTTCTGGTCTTAATAAGCAATTGTTTCTGTAGATCTATTGAGTCTCATAAGCAAATGGGAATTTCACAGTAGAATTACAAGAAACCAAAAAATGGATATAGCATTTGTAAAAAATGGTAAATATAGAAAAAATATTTTGATTTCAGTCCTCCAAGAGGTTATTGCAAGGTAAACAGAGGAAGTTTATTTCAATAGTTCCACATTTATCCCTTATTTATTCGCACTTTTAGGAAATAACGTACTTTTTTAACTTTTAAAATTGGTATTTTTAATTTTAAATGCTTGCTTTGCCCAAATTCAGTCTTACTAAACTATACTTCAATCACTATGAACTTTTTTAAATCAAAGTTAATCTTTTAAAATCTTATTCAGTGCTTAAACATATTTAATGTTTCTACCTAAATGACACTACAAAGTTACTACATTTATTTCGTAAAAATTCTTTATAGCTGGAAAACAGATGGCATTGTAAAAATATCATCTGTGTCATATATTCCTTAGGCATTCTGACCACTTTTCACCCATGTTGATGACTTCTAAACAAAAAAATATGGTTTGTTACTAGAAGGCTTACATTTGACTTCTTGGTACTACTTGTGTAAAACTTTTTGCAGATTTTGTATTAAATATATGTGAAAAAAAAAAGGTAGAATGTATTTCCTAACATTGCTGGCTGTGAAAGCTGGAGACTGATGTCACGATGTCCTGAGTGAAATTTGCAGACTTAACCAGATTTTTTTTTTTTTTTTAAAGTAACCCATCAGAAGTTATCCTGAAAAATATCATTTCGAAGGATTGAATTTGCGACCTCCAATTCCCCTGAAAAATCTCTCTATACTTCTATTAAAAAATAATTAAATATATATATATATTTTTTTTTTTTTGTGAAAGTAAAAACAGAGACCAGATGCCAAAGTGTTTGCCATTGCCATTGCTCGTTAATTACAGAGCAATTGGTGATCTTGGTGATCACCAAGATCACCACTTGCTCTTGGTGATCTGTTTTCTTCAGAGAAGTCATGAGCTCCGAACGTAACGTCCTGGGACGGGTCGGTTACCAGTTCACCTGTATGGTTTGTTTGCGGGCACATATCCGTCATTCAGCCAGACACATCAACCAGTCCTGACTGTAATCCAAGGAATCTGGCACGGGAGAAATGCTTTTTTGGGGTTTTGTCACAGAGTGCTCTAAAATGTTAAAGGCTAATTGCATGGGTCTCAGGCAACACTTCAGCAGCTTCAGTTTTTTAAATAGTTGGCTTTCACAGGAATTATTTGCCATTGTTATAACATTCAGAGCATAAACCATTTTTTTCACTAGTTTTCACCCTCTGAGAAGATTTAGGTGTAGGGTGGCTATTCGTGGAGGTAAGGACTGATCAGTCACCCCAGGGAAGGAGTTCCTCCTCATGCCGCGCTCCCGATACTAGTTGTAAAATGAACATTTTTCTCAGGTTTGGGAGGAAGGGCAGCGCGTGAATTCACAGCCAGTAACAGCATCAGCACGGAACCCCTTTGTCAGGCTGCCGCACCTCCGATCAGCCCGGCAACCACAGCCCTACAGGGCCCCCGCGCCCCCCGGGGCTGGATGAGGCACCCAGGCACCCCGCCGGGTCCCCCTCAGCGGGCCGGGGCCGCCATTTCACGGCCCGGGGCTGGCGGCGGGCGCATGCGCGGTGGCGGCCGGAGCACGTGCGGCCTCGGCAGTGCCCGGCCGCCTCGGGTAGTGCCGGGCCAGGGAGGACGGGGGGGGTTCTGCCCTGCGGCGCTTCCCCGTGGATTAAAAACCGCGTTTTTAGCAAAGAAAAGGGGCTCTGACGCGTTGGTGGGGCTGGTGAAGAGTTGGGGGCAAGCGGTGGGAGAGCAGGAAGGGGGGGGGGGTGGAGTGGTGGGGAGCGCTGCAGCAGGGTTTAGGGCTGCTGGGCATCGCGGGGTCTCGCTTTTGACTTGTGAAGGGCTCCGGGGCAGGGTCTGTGAGGAGCATCCCAAAGGTGTGGTGGTGCCTCAGGACCTGCTGTCATGGACGGAGATGCGGAGTACAGCAAAGGTAATGCAAGGCTGTTTTTTATTAAAAAAAAAAAAAAAAAAAACGCACCGTCAACAGCATGATCTTACAGTGAAATGTGATTTCAATCTTCTTTACCCCTTGTTTTTTTTTTTTTCCTCCCTCAAGTTGAAGATGTTGTGGGCTGCCATGTTGAAGATGCCGTAACATTTTGGGCACAGGTGAATTTCAAGAGCTGCTTGGTTTTAACTCAAATGCTGCATCTTACTTGCCCCCGATGGCGAGATTCTGTGGAAGCAAGAACAACTGGTAGCATTAAAGTCTTAAAAAATGTTAATTTAGATCTCAGAATTCTAAGTATTGCCCTACTTTAAACTGAATTTGGCTACTTCATCTTTCCTAAAGTATGAAAGGTAATTGTTTATCCGGCCATTTGAATTGTAGCTGTTCTACAGATAAATAATTCACAAAATACATAAAATATTCACAAATATTTTGTAGTCCCTATGCACAAAATAAAAACACGTGTGTAAGTATTTGTTATTAAATGCAGGGGGCAGCTGGAGCCCTGCTGGAGGTGATTCCCCTTCCCAAAGTGACAGCTGAGCCTTTGGGGCAGTTTCAGCCAAAATTAATAGGGAATTGGTTTGAAGATACCAGCTCTCTTCTAGTTTTGTGTAAATGGGTGGGAGGGCATTGGAGGAGGGGGTAGTGAGGGGGGGAAAAAAAGAGTAGTTTTCATTAATTGGTGTGGCAGAGAGGGGGAAGATCTAGAAGGAGCCCCTAGGGTTACCTTTTCTATTTGGTCTGCTGGCTGTATAACTATAAGTAGTGTATGTTAGGTGGCACCGCCTAGCTTGGAGCCAGTCAGAGGAGGTGCAGCCATTTGCCTTGTTAATAGGGATTAGGGGAGAGAGACCAAGCTTTGCTTCCTCTGTATATGTAACACCTCCTTTTTTTTTTTTTTAATATGTTTTTTTTTAAAAATAAAATATAATAATGATGGTTCATTCTCCTTTGGGTTCATACCCTGGGATTCTGAGACTCAGTTAAGGAGCCTTATTTAGCATTGTAAGGTATAAATGTTAGGAGTGGGCTTTTGAGGAGTATTTACTTGCGTTAATGCTTTGTTTCCTGCTCTGAACTCTGGATTTGTTGCTTTGAATTACAAGTAGGATGACATCTAATAAATGCCATGTTACTGGAACTGACAGTCTTAAGAGTGAGTGATTCAGTTACCCAGTTGTAATTGGAAAGACTGCTGCTTTCAGCTGAACCAAAGCCCAAGTCTTGCAAGTAAAGAAAATGAGGGGTGTGCCAAAGCTGATGTCTTCTAGTATTATGAAGAAAAAGAACACCAAATGCATACTGAAATTTGTGAGGCAGGATTGATAAATGAGATCTGCATGCTTCCTGCGAATCAGGTCATTAAACTTTTAAAAATGCTCTTGTGAACTATTTCTCTGGGGTATGTTACCTGCCTCTCATTCATTTATTTTTGAAAGAAAATGAGAGCAGGCTTGCAAATTCAACGAAAACATGAAGATCGAAAGCTTAAGGTGGGGCGTTACTTGTCTCAACAGCCGTGCAACTGTTTTGATTTAGTTTTTGGCTGTTGTAAGCCATCAAGCAACTATTAAAAGTGACAGTTAATAACTCAAGCCCTCTCTCCACACTTCTTAGGGTATCAGTAGATGTAATGACCTCTTGAAATTAAGTTGTGCGCTGGCAGAAGCTTGTCCTCGGGCTAATGCAATTTTTGGCAAGCCTGATTTTAGCAAGGTACGTAGGCTGAGTGTGTGTAGAGTTTCTCTGCCTGGATGTAAAAGCTTTAATTTTGTGCAGCTATTTTCTCAGGTATTTTCTTGTTCTTTAATTATGTTGTGGGCCATATTCTCTCAAAGATTTAAGAACTGCTGGCTTTCCTAAAGAAAGTGCTTGGTTTGTGTGAACAAGTCTTACTTCTTTCTACACTTCAGACTTCAATTAAATTATGCAGCCATATAATATATATAAATATATATATAAAACCACTCGGGAAATACTACAAGAAATATATATATATATAATGTTGAATTCTCTTGTTATCTAGCATACGTTATGGGTTATCTTTAACTAGAGGGTGGTGCTTTTTCAGGGACATGATTCGTTGCTCCATCTCAAAATTGTGGAAGATCCTATGAAAACCTGTAGTATTTAGCAGGCTAGGCAAAGTGCTCTTACGAGGATAACATATTTAGTAGCAGTTATATGATAAGTTAAGCTTGCCAAGAGTGGTAGTAACTTCTGTATTTTGTGAACTTCTGATGGCCTACTCCAAAATAAGGTTTAAATAAAATGCTTTCTTTGAACTGTTTGTGTGTGCAGGTAAATGACCTTCTGCATTCCTCTTGAAAAGGAAGAAAACACATCAATAGTAAACTCAGCACATTCGTGGGGTTCCTGGCATGTTCCGTAGTCTGGTTTACTAAGCTGTCAATGGCAGTAAAACGTTGTAGCTATACATTTGTAGAAAAAGGCATATTTGAACATGCTGTATCAAATACTGATATTTTTCTAGTTGTAAGGTACTGTTCACATTATTGTTTGTGGAGTAGAGGAGTGTATTTTTGAAGCAGCTAGCATATGCTGTTTGTGAGAGATAGGTTAGCATGCATTACTTTGTTTTCATGCTGCTGTTGGGAGAATTTTAGAAGTGTGAAGAGAAGATTTGTAATGTATTATGAATATCATCTGGAGGTATGCTTATGTTTTCAGAATGCAATTCCTGATCTTTTTTTCCTAATTTTCAGATTTATGGTGGGTGTTTTTCTGAAGACAGATGTTGGTACAGATGTATGGTACAGCAAGTGATCAACAATGAAAAGGCAGGAAATATATTTTTACTGTCTTTACTTTTTTATCAGCTTTCCATGCAGGAGTACAGAAATAGATGCAAGTCATCCTTCTTTGTTTTAACTTTGCTGTCTTAATACATTAAAAAAACAGTGAATATGCACATATGACACAAATTGAAGTGACCTGTTTATGTTGTTAAGCAATGCAATTCAATTTCAAACTTCTGAGAAGTGAAAATGGCAGTCTTTGTGTGACAGGTTAGCACTGATGCAAATGCACTGAAAGGGTTGCTCCTCAGTTTCAGGTAACTGACACAGATGGCTAATAGTTCCTATTTAAAACAATAATTCCTGAACAAGCTGGTTGGTTTGCAAACATCAGATTGCCTGAAATATTTTGATTTTAGGCAGGTGCCAAGCTGTTTTTTCTGACTTTGTTCCCTTCCTCTGAAAGGCATATACTAGGCTTAGTACAGAGGGTTCCGGTCTCTGCCTCAAATGTAGTACTTGCGTTGTGCACGTTTGTTAAAACGCTTACAGTTTCAGTTTTCAGCACACGTTTCTGTAGGAGGTTCATGTTGTAGCCTCTGCTTATTTACATTCTGTGTTGTTGCAGTGTCAGGTATTATACATTGACTATGGAAATTCAGAGGTTCTAAATAGATCCGAAATAGTTGAAATTCCAGCAAACTTACAATGTCCGAGCGTTGCCAAGAAGTACAGGCTCTGGGGACTGCGGATACCAGCTGATCAGAACTTAAACATGTTTGACCAGGTGAGTGACAGGTTTTGAATCATTGAGAGGATGTGCTTTGTAATAGATGATGCCACATACCAGCATGCTGTCACCAGGAGGAGTTCTTGAAGAGATGGGGGTTTAACCATGATATCAGGGCATGCTGTGAAGCACTGCCCGATGTCTTGCCCTGACCATGTTCCAAAAAAGAAAAGTGTTTTGTTAAAAATGAGTTCGGAATGTGCTGGGAGGTGACTTTAAAATATGCTTTTATAGTTTTGCAGGCTCAGGAACTGATGCCAACAGGACTGATAAAAGCTCAGCACCCTTGGTCTAGTTTTATTAGTTGTGGTCTCCTTTTCCTGGGCACCACTCATTTTCCTGTCTTAAAATCAGGCTTCTTCAGGCTTGTTGCTGGTACTGCCCATGTTTAACCAGCTGGTGACTTGAGAGCAGCAGTTGCCAGAAGAGCTGGACTGGCTGTCCTGCTTGCCTTGTCATATCCCTGTGCCATTCAGAGGACATCCTGAGACCCCATGTGTATGGTCTCCTCCCCTGTGGTCCCATTGGCTTTGCTAAATATGCTTATGACAGGTGAAAATCTGGTATTGATTCCCTGTTTTTATTTATTTATTTTTTCTTTTTTTTTTTCTCCCAGTTCTTGTTACTTGAGGTAAAGCTTTCTTTGCTGGCTCTGTGTTGTTTGAAACTATGACGCTTTCCTGCCTCCAACCTCTTCCACTCTTAATTTTAAGCAAAACCAGCATGTGTTTGGAAGTAGTTGAGCAGAAGGGAAAAACCCTCTTAGCAAGCTAACTTTTTGCCAGATGCCTTTTGAAGGTCTCGAGTGTATTTCCCAATCTTTCAAAGCTGTTGTGCTTTGTTATTACTGATGAAAATGACAGCTTCAATTCTGGCACTTTCTGATCTCTGAATGAGTGGTTTCAGTAAGGCAGATTTCAAGAAGGTAGGTGCACATAATAATTTACTCGTTGCTTTCTTCTCTTCCAGCCTCTGGACCATCTATTCAAAGGCTGTTAAACAATGTAATTCAGATATCTTTCCATGTTATTTTTTATAATGCTGTTAGATAGTTGGTCTGGTATCCTTTCAAAGACTTGGATAACCCTATGTTGCCAGCTTTGTTTGAGACTTGGTATGTCTTTGGACTCGTCACCTATAAATGATACTCAATTCTTTGGAGTTGAATATTGAGGGAGTCTTGCTGTTAATGTCCAGTCTGACTTTGACAGAGATTAGATCAGAGACGGTTGTCGTACGGATGCACCATTGTTTCAGAATAAATGTCTTAAAAATAGGAAGCTTTATTTTGTTCTGCTCTTTGGGCTTTGGTCTTAAACACATCTTTCATCTTTTTTTTTTTTTCTTCCATAGAAGAAATATGTCTGATTTCAACAATGAGCATTTAGAATGACCAGTGCACAACTTGAACATACTCTATTTTACAGGGGAAGAAGTTCTTGGCCAGCCTAGTTTTTGAAAAAGAAATAAAAGTACGAGAGAAGGTCAAGCAGAAGGATGGTATCATTATTGTACAGGCAGAATGTGAGAAAATAGACATTGGAGAAGAAGTGGCCAAGGCAGGGTTTGCTGAAAAATGCCGATCTCCAGGAAATGCTGAAGATGAGGAACGGAGAGAAGTAGATGTTACGCAAAACCACCATCAGAAGATAAAAGTCCCGGTTCCCCTGTGGGTGAACAGGCCTGGTCGTGCCCTGTGCAGCCGTCCAAGTGGGCTCTTCGACCCAGTGTCTGCCAGCACAAGGAGTGAGAACATTGCTGGGAACCGTATGTTTGGCACAAAGTAAGGCCGTGGGGTGTCAGGGAGAGGTTTGTGTGAGTGACCTGGTCAGCTTGGTTGCTGGGGTGTGTGTAGATGTGAAGATGGAGGGGAAAATGAGTATCTAACATACAAGGTGCATTTTCGGTCCTTCCAATGTCTACTAACACCGGTACTGAGTGGAAGGGAAGTATATGTGAGTCTGTGTGGTGGTTGTAATAGGGACATCAGTCTCTAGAAAAGCTGTTAGTGTTGTTGCGTGGTGGATAGCTTGTTCTCCCTCATTTGATTTCCGGGGAGACTTTTGTATATCTTAACGGGATTTTGAAAAAGAAGGAAGGGGTAGCAGCTATTACACAGAGAAGGAGATGCAGTGGGCCTTAGTTGGAAGCGAAAGTTGCAAGATATCAGGCCTCAGTTACAGGCAGTGATGTTTATGCATCTGTGTAATTTCCACACGCTTGTCCTTGAGACTCCTCCTAGCTATTCCCTGTTTATTTACTCGTATTAAAAACTCATTGGACACAAATGTGGAATGTAAAAGTACATTCACCTAGCAGGACAAACGTATTTTGGTTATTTATTTGTGTAGGAGTGTAGCAGTGTGTGCTTATAAGAAATAAAGCCAGCAATTGCAGTCTGAAGTAAGCTTTAGGGGATAGTGATGTCTCTGCAACTTGTAATTACATTGACAAGAGGTAGTGGTAAGTTGGCAGTTACAGTTGTCGGAAATCTTTTAAAATAAACTTGTCCTACAGTTGCTAGGATTGTCATAGCAACTGGCTGCTGAGGAAGACGTTTGTGGGTGGAAAAGATGGTGCTTGGCATTCAGAGAGGTGCAATGATGTAAGAAGTAATGTTCTTCCAAAAAATCCACCCCACAACATTCCCCCTCCAGCTGCCCCCCCTAAAAAAAATGGGTTATGTTCCATAATTTGAGCTTCTCAGACATTTTAATGAAGCTCCTGAGGGCGCGTCTTTCCACACACTAGCATAGTATTCCAATTCGTGTTACAATTAGATGATTTAGGCTATTCTGTGCCATTAAATACCAAATGAAGTGCTCTTCCAAAAAGTCCATGTTCATAGTGAAGTGCCTCATTGCGAATACTTGGAAACTCTTATCTCGGCTGTTTTCTGCATTAGATATGCTCCAAATCTGTTTCTTAAAGAGGCAAAAGTAGGGAGAACACTTGAATTATGATGGACATCGGCTTTTCTGGGTCTGCAGTGTGGTGCTGTAAGATGTTTTTTGGATAGGAAAGACATGTGATTTAGTGATGTGAAAACATAAGAAGGATTGTCTTCAAACGATGTGCGTATGCTGTTTTGTTTGTTTGTGTAATGGTCTCTGAAGAGTGGAGATGGGTAAAAAATGGTAAAGAATAAAGAGTAATTACGTAGATGCTTTTATAGTCTTCCTGTGTTGTTCTTTAGTTAGCAAAACTACTGTAGCATGAAAGAATGCACATCACAGTGGGCTATTTTTAATTTCTCTTAATTTTTTTTTAAAGGGAAAAAACGCTAGGTTCAGCCCCAGTGCTTCACAGAAGTTTGGCACAAGTAAGACCAGATCAGAAGCTGGCTGAAGAGATTGAAAAGCTTCAAGCAGAGAAAGAAGCTCTCAGAAAGGAGAATGTAAATCTCTTGAGGAGGCAGAAGGAACTAGAGCTGCAAGTTCAGCAGCTGAAAGGTGAACTTCAGGTATGTGGAATTGCAAAGAAGGTGCTTCTTTCCTGGTTGCAGATGTGGTTTCAGCATACTGCTGTCAGGGCTGCGCACTACTGTTTGGAATCCAACAGGATTGACTGGTTGACCAAAGACTCAGCTCCCACTCATGCAGGGAGATGCTGGCGATGTGTTACCACCTGTGCAGCAGTCCAGGCTGCCCTGACTTGGTGTGTGTACCAGGTTGCTGCTGCAGTTGCTGGTTTGGATCTAGGTGTTCCCTTTGAGCTTGGAGTTTTGCACTTTGTGTTGAAAAACATGCTTTGTTTATAAGGATGTTGTCCGCACCTTTTTTCATGACTTAAAGGCTAAAACAACTTTCTGGATGTTGGGCTGAAAATTCCAAAGCATCACAAAATCATAGCAGCTGTTGAATTTTAGGACTGGTAAAAATGTTTGTTTCCTTAATTGCTGCTTAATAGAAAAGATGCAGATACCACATGATTATGTTTCTTCCAGGGAAAGTTCCTACCAAATACTATGTGAGAAGCTCAGTACGTAGTTACCAGTAGGCTTAAAATTCTGCGTGTGATAAAAGGCAGTACAGAGAAGAGATTGTGTGAAAGGTTGTTGCTCTTGCGTGAGTTGAGAAAAATCTGCAAACTCTTACCTGTACAGATAAAAGAGGAAAATCTGCCATTTTACCAATCTATTTGACAATCCCAAACCTAAGATTGCTCAGAGCTCTTTCCAATTTTTTCTTGGGGTAATAAAACTACTCACAACCAACCAGCTTTGCTACGTGGTTACCTCTGCCTAGAATACCTCTGTTTCTACATACACTGCCTAACCTATTACAGTACAGATTCATCAGCTAAAGTTACTGTGTTTGTGTACTCCTCTGCAAACTAAATTTACAAACAACAGAATATGGGTCTGCAGCTAAGAAAAGTTACTTGAATTGAAGGAATTCTCAAAAGCATTTATTTTCTATATCCTGATGATTTTTTTAAGCTTCTTCCTACAAGGTTTAGTTACTTTCTTTTTGTGTTGACTGCAAGCAAGTGAGCTGCTTTAAAATGAAAGGTTGTGTATGTTTCTAAGCATGAGAATCTTTGCTCCCAGCTAAAAAAACTGAAGTAGGCAGTGATGTGTTTTAGAAGAGATGGTTGCCACTTTGAGGGGTACTTCAAAAACGCCCTACTGTCATGAGACTTTAAATGTTCATCAGTAAATACAAAACTATTTAAATCCTTCTGTGTAGTGTTTTTTTTTTTTTTTTTTTTTTTTTTTTAAAGATTATTTCATTACCTAAAATGGGGTTTATAAGAGCTCTTCAGTATCATGAGAGCAAGCACTTCTAACTTCAGGCAGTCCTTTGAGGAATACAGCCTAATGGGGGTTTTCTTGTTTTTACCTTTTGTTCTGAGGAAATTCTTTGTGGGAAGGTCGGGATGGTTGTACATACAGCAAGAGTTATTTCTGCACTGTTTTGAGGTGTGGGGTTATGAGAGTAAGGAGTTGAATGTGGTCCTGAACTTCCCTAAACTTTCCTTGCTGAAAAATTCCTATCTATTAAAAAAAAAATCCTTACTGTCTGAAACATTGCTAGCAAATGAGGAGTAATTGAAGAAATACACTTAAACACATCGCTACTGAAATGAAGAAAATGAACTGTCAATCTGTAAGAAGTTATTTAAAGAAAAAAAATCACATTGGTTTATGTCTTTCTAGGGATTTTGTTAGTGTTTCAAAGAGGTCTAGCTGTGTGTTTTTTTTTTTTTTTTAGACTTTTTAAAAAAAGTCTAAATTATAGTCCGCATGTTAGTAACCCAGCTGACTCTCTTTACCTCTCTTTCTGAAACACTGCTCCAAAATCAATGAATGATTCAGGGAGAGAAGGAAGCATCCAGGCAAACTGCTGAACGTTTTGAGGAAACCTTCTGTAATTACATTGGAACAAAAATGAGAAATTTGGCTGCTAATGTGAAAGTATTGAAAGAAATTAGGTACGTATTTGTTTCTAAAAGAGTACATTTGGCACTGACCTGTTTATCTCTTGAAAGCATGCTTTTTGTTTCCCAGGTTCTTTCTTAAAACACAGCCTTTTTTTTTTTTTTTATACGGAGCTTGGGAAAAACCCTTTCGCAAGACCAAGGCTGAAACCAAAGATTTTTGTCACAACAGAATTTGTGTTACCTGCTTCTGAATGCTCATCAAATGACTTCAGTTAACTACTGGTTCTTTGCCATGGCTGTTGTGAAGATCTTTCTATTCCGTCTTAAAGGAAAATGCTCATTAGTAAATGCAGCTAATTGTTAAAAAGTAGCTGGGCAGTCACAAGTTGCCTCAGGTTTCTGTATTGCTGATAGAGATGTCTCACTGGGTAGCCAAACTTGCCCCTCAAGTTTTAAAAGAAGGGACAAAACCTTTAAGAAGGCTTAAGAAGTCCTTTAAGAAGGACTACATATAGTATACATTGGTTTATATGTTTGTGACAGATGAATGAAGAAATTACTAGGGGAAGAAATGAGACAGAAGAGAAATTAAGAGCAAGAGAGAACTTCCATGTACAGTCATGTTAATACTGAGGTATAATGAATGTATCCTTGGTACTTCCTCCTTCCTCAAAAAAGGGATTTAACAGCTGAGTGAGTCAACTTGCTGCTACTGCCTTGTGGAAAAAACTAGGTTAACATGGCAGGTGCTATCTCAGGATCCTTATGTTGAAGAGGTCTAAATAGCATTGAGTTCAAAATGCTTGAGTTCCGGGGGAAAAAGTGTTCTCTGGGTACAATGCTGTTTCTTCCTTACAATTCAGGCACGCCAAAAAGAATGCTGGCTTTGGGGAGCAGCTTTCACAAGCCATAAAAGTGGTTACAGAAGGATGTCTCACTGTTCCGTGTTCCTTGGAAAAACTTCAGAAGCTTTGGACAGAGTATGACTTGGCTCAAGAGATGATTCAATTATGCAAAAACGTGGTAGGTTGGAGTTTTTATCACAAGCGCTGTAGTTTAATAGCAGTTGACAGAGTATTTTAGTCTTGTATGTGTAGCTTGATACCATGAGCACAGAATGGAAACCTCTGCTCTCTGCCAGGTAACATCAGAGCTTTGCTACCTTTATCACAGCTGTTATATTTATGGAGTGTTATCTTTCTGTTAAATGCAGACTTTTTGACACCCACAATTTTTATAAAGAGATCAGAGCATGGTGGCTAAAGGGTTTATTTTCTGTAATAGTTAAAAAAAAAAAAAAAAACACAACACTTTAGCTGTACAGCTGCTGTATCCTTAAAACCTTTCATAAAGGAGCATGCCAGTACACTACATGCTTCCCTCCCATGGAGCTGTGCCGGGAGAGCAGTATGCAAACGGCAGTTCTATTGGAAGATAGGCTTGTACAGGGGAAAGATGCCATCTAGTGTAGCTTTCCAGCAGCAACAATCGGCACAAGCCTGCCTGGGTACGTAGAAATGGCTGCGATGATAAAAATGCTTATGTACCGTAAGGTAACATAAGGAGGTGCTGCTTTTGAGAACAGGAGGGCTGCCTGCTCTGTGGCAGGTGTTGTGGCAAGGCAGGGAGGGGAAGGTAACTGTGCAGCTGGGACTATGACAGCAAATACCTACAAGTATTTTCACCTATAACCTAAACCCTTTTAAACATCTTTGCTTAAGAGGAATTGCTGCATTGCACTAAGTTTAATAGCTCAGGAAATGGACTAAAAATAATAAGTCGTGGAGAATTGAAATAAGTTCTGTTTTTGTTGTTTCTGCAGGGAAAGGTATTAAAACATCTGTAGCATGACATGTTCAGATGCTGTACGTGAAAGTTATTTTTTTTTTCTTATTTACTAAAAAATAAGTTAAATGTTAAAACACGACAGCATTAAGCTGTTAATACACGCAGTATTTTGGCCTTGCCCTGTATAGGCCAGTAATGTACAGAAGAATAGCTAGTACTTTTTTTTTTCCTTCTCTGAGTTGACAGCCCTGACAAGTAGAATTCTTCTGTGAGAAACATTGTGAAAAGAGATCTCATTCTTGAAGAGTGCTTGAGGTTTTTCTGATGGACAAATTTGTTGGAATATGTTAGACTGTCTTGATATTTCCATCCCTTTTAGTTGTGAATGGCAGCTAACAATGAAGTTCTGTCTGTAGGATGCGTGATAGTGTGTTACACTATAAAAATAGTTGAAATACTGAAAAAGGCAGCACTATGCTTTTCCATGTGTTTCTTTAGCCATGTCTTTGTGTTGGGGAGGTGTGACCTCCTATGGCCTGGCTTTGTTTAGAAGTGAATCCCTTCCTCCACTTCTGACATTGTTCTTGCTTGCCTAAACTTAAAGTGTAAATGAAGGGCAGCACAAAATCTTAAGACTTTTCAAGAACATGCCGTGGTTTTTAAAAATTCCTGCTGTCTGAAGAGGGAAAGTTGTCATGGTAGTGTCACAACTACTTTAAATTGGGAAATGTAGAGAAGACAGGAATTCTGTCAGGTATCCCCCAGAGCGCCCAAGAACTGCAAAGCATTTGCAAATGGGAAAGTGTGCTTAAGTGTCGAACTCCCTGAAGATATATATATATTTTTAAGGTGGATTGGTAGTAGCTGGAAGCAGGACATTTCAAGGGTCTTGTAGAACTCGTCTCAAGTATTCTGAAGATTTTGGGAGGTGAAGTGTGCATAACATGAGCTTTGGTGGCATCCTGCTAAAGCTAGGGTAATTAACCTGAAATAAACGAGTATCTTGTGCTACGAATGTTGTCCTGTTTTTAGCATACAGCGTGCTTGTTTTTTTTCCCCATGAGAATCATTTTTAGTTTAAAATCTATTCTATGTGCTGTAACGTGCCATAGAGTCTTCGTTGAGGTATTTTCAAATATAAGAAGTGTCCAAGATGCACACGGTAAAATGGTGTGCTTAGTATTCTACTTGTCATCCCTTCTTAAATTATGTTGGCTACAGGTAGGATAACAAATACTTTTGATTGTGACACCAACATATTTGGTTGCACAAAATTTGTTTCCTGTTTAGTTGAAATGAGGCACCCTGTGTACAGGAAGCCCAGTGAACCCAAACAGATGGGTGAAATAGCTGGCTATTAAACTATAACAGACTGTTATAACTCTGCTTAGCTGTCAATTTAGCTGTCAAAATTGGCTTAAAAAAGTTAAATCTTGCTCTTTGGTTGCATAAGCATTGTATTATTCCTTTAACCTCCCTCTCTCCTTATCCCAAGTCTCATTTGTTTGTAAGCTCTGAGTACAGGAAGGATATGTACTCAAATTGGCGGAATACTGGTGCTGATCACTTAACCAGCTCTCTTACAAAGCTTTACTGGCAGGATGGGAGCTTTACAGATGAAGAAACACAAATGATTAAAGTTGCCCTAATAGCAATGTAGGCGAATAACTCAGTGTGTATATGTAACATAAATACTGTATGTTCAGACATTGCAGTATTTTATGGAGTGTTGCTGAATTTATGGTTCAGAACTAGAAACTGATTCGAGATTCACTTTATTGAAGACTGTAGTATACGTATAATAATATACTTATTATTTAGTTGTTAATTTCATTTAAAAAGAAAAAGTTGGGAGCAATTAATGAGGGTGCTGATGCCAGAGCTAGTTTTAACTTTTTAATATACTGCAAAGTAGTGATCTGCACTAAAGAAAGCCAAAAACTGAGGTCAAAAGTAGAAATAGGCTCAAAAAGCAGATTAGAAAGTATCCATGGAAGGGGGTGTATCTTTATCTTGAGGTCATTAACACAAGAAAGCACTGATGAGGTGACTCCATGATGCATATCCTACTTTTACAGTCTTTTGTAATAACCCCATTGCTGGAGCTCTCTGAAACGAGATGGTAAGGTGGATGGGCGCTTGGCATGACTGGGTCTGGTGGTTGGGTGGAGGTGTTTTTTGTTTTTTGTTTTTTAATTTGTTGAAGGGTATGAGATCGATTGAGACACAGAATAAATCTCCTAGGTGTAGTTTGAGAAGTCTTCATCCTGTTCTAAAGGAGTTTTAATTCTACTGCCCACCATTGTCATGAGCTTGAGTCTTTGCAGAATATTGCTATAAACATAAAATGCTTTCTTGTAAAATGCTTCTAAAATACTTAATGCTTTCTGAAGTTATGTAGCAGGTGTTGTAAGAGGCATGAACTGTTGTGTGTACCCACTTAAATGGCAGACTGAGGCAGGAGACTTGTCCTGTGACTCTTGAGCTATGTGTTGACTTCTGGGAGTGTCATTGTGTTTTGGAGACTGTTGAATTTAGTTAGTTTTTGGACTAGTATTACCTGGAATTTGGTTGCTTGATTGAGTATTTTACTGCACTTAAGTCTCCATTGCTTTAGTTTTTGGAGCAATGGTTTGCAGAAATTTGTCTTGGAAAGTGTTCTTTACGTCAAGGCATCCATATATATATATATTTATGCAGTGTGTTAAATATTCTTTCTCAAGCTGGCTCATGTCTTACATGCAAAAAACAGCAAGAAGTCTGTAAAAACTGTGTGCGCTTTTGGTTACCAGAGATGTCCAGAAAGTGCAGAAGTATCTATTAAATAATTTTGTTGTTGTTCTGCCTATTTATTCTTTGCCTTTTTTTTTTTTTTTTTTTTTTTTTTTTAAACTGCAGACACTATACTTTGTGTTTAACTTCTATGGTAGAATTTAATTCACTGATTTTTATTATTTAGTCCATTACTGTCTGGCTGAATAATACCTGCTCAATTGCTAGTCTGGGTTTTAAGGTTTAAAATGGGATATGCTGCAACCGAGGCTTTTATTCATAGCTAGTTTGTCCATCTTTCACTTATCATCCATTGGATCTAATTCCTTTATCTGTTACCGACAGAAGGTTTCTAGTCTCTTATTTGGATACTTACAAACTCTTGATTTACTCATCTTCCAAGCTTTCATGGGATAAAGTAAATTCAAAAACTCTGAACCTGTTTGTGTATACATATTCATATTAGAGATGCATTATATTTATATCATATATTTTGTTAGAGTAGATGTCAAAAGCAAATTAGTTTTTTCATTCATTTTCATCAGTTGTGTACTATATATTTTGCAGGGTTACCACTTTTTTCTGTCACTCTGAGTAGGGGGAATTTGGGTGTGCTCATCTGCTTTTCCTTCTGCATAGGATGAAAGAGATGAATTGATAATCAAGAGAAATGAGGTGCAACAGAAGCTGTACTCTGCAGTTAATGAATTTATTTCAGAAGTGGATCAGCTGTTCCTCTCTGAGCGCTCAAGAATGTTGCAGGTAGGGCAGGAACTTTTTACTGATTCTGAAACACTGAGAACCTTTGGAGATGTTTCTTAAGTGTTAAATGCTTTATAGTTAGGGACCTTAACAGCAGGAGATGAAGCTTTAGGTTACGCTTCTGAGGTAAGTTGTACATCTGATGCCTGTCGCTCTCAAAATTACTTGTGGTCGTGGTCTTCGGGATGTTTTGTTTCTGAAGCAAATTGTCTTGGGTTTGGGCAAGTGTTTTCTCTTACTGTGCCGTGTTTGGTGACTAACAAATTCACAAAGCACAGAAAACTTAGATGGCGAGCACTAGAGAGAACCTACAGTTAACAAGTCAGTGCGTTTCCTGGTTGGGTTATAAGCTTTCCTAGCTCTTTCTGTTAAGTTGGCTGTGTAGTTTGGACTAGTATGGCAAAGTGCAGAGTGGTTAAAGCATTTTTTGTCTAAGGGACACATTAAACAGTACAGAATGTCACGTCAATACTGGGAGTCATCTTCTCTCTTCCCTCTGACTCTCCCCCTCCCTTCTCTCCTCCTCCCCTTCTCTAGCTCAGTGAACCCAACAACAGAAAGTGGGGGAGTAAATGAGGAGATGGGCTCTGTAGATGCAGTAGGAACTCTTGAAAATTAGTCTCACCGATGGTAGGACTATCAAACTGGTGTTCTGGGCTTTGTTATTAGAAATAATTTTTCTTCTTCGTTTTAACTTCAGAAATACTGCTTGCTTTTATTTTGATCGTGCAAGCGTTTTTGGAGAGGTTAGCAATAGTTTTAACAGCTTGTCTGCACAAACTCTAGAGGCTTATTCGCCCACGCCTGTACAAGCTTGGGTTCCTATGGAAAAACACCCCCAGTTACAGGCAGCGTGCAGAGTTGTGTAAGGTTGGAGCAGTATTAATAGAAGTAAAGTGTGGAATTATTTTTAAACACCATTCAAATACATTTTGATGCACCTATTTTTGGCGCTAGTCTGATATGCAGATGAGCATCTAACTAGAAAAGAGTTTGGATGAGTAGCATTTCATGGCTTTCTGTCACTGGAGACCCGGCATAGATCCTGCTTCTTCAAACAGGAAAACTGGTGTGTTTTTAGTGTGTGTTTAAAGGTTATGCTGTGCTCATCCACTAGGTGGTAGACATTAAACATCCTCTGGATAATTGTACTGCAGTGAAATTGTATTTTTTTTTTTTTTTTTTTGAAATACTTGAAGGAGTACTGAAACATGTCTGTGTGTTAAATTAATTCTGTGCTTTAGCTTAATGTGTTGAAGGTGTTCCCCTGTATTAGAAGCTAGATGATCAGAATAGCTTTCCCAAATGGAACGGAAATAACCTCTTTGACAAAAATCAGTGAGGACCTTACTTACTGTGTTTCAGAGCTGAGGAAGTCACACTTGTGCTGTCCTAGAGAAAAGAACATTTTTCAATGTGTCTGAGAACAACGGGAGCTTGGGAACTAATGCCTGTCTCACTGAGGTCGTGCATTGCAAACCCACCCCATGGCACATTTCTTCTGACTTATGTTTTATGCTTTCCAGTAAGAGCCATTGCTGGGCTGAACTACTGACAAACTCCAAAAGTTTCAGTCTCAGCTGAGTCCAACTGACTGGGACTGAAACAAGCCGTTGGGTTTAGCTGCCTGTTTTCCAACTGGTAATATTACATTGGTTAAGAGGAAAGGTGAGAGTATGGATGCGTATGTAAGTTACTCCAAAGCAGGGTGGGGTGTGAGCTGAACAGTTAGTTGTCAGCTGTTCCATGTTAGCTGCCTGTAAGCATGTGTTTCCTCTGCTGCACAGTAAGCCTATGGTAGCTTGTTGCTTCTATTTTGAGTTGTCACGCTTAGCAGACGGGTTTGTGTACATGCGGGCCATTGAGCAGTCTGTATGGTAACTTGTTATCCTACTGATAAAGGTATTAATGCGTTGGGGAGGTATGTTTACGTGGAAGATAAATGGGAGGAAATAGGGCTTAACTTACAAGACTCTTTTCCTTGAGGATGGTATGATGGAATACATACAGGTGCTCTTCTGGTGTGACTAGTTTTTGTAAACCTGAAAGACATGGAATATTATTAAAAACAAAAACAAAAGCAAAGGTTTGTCTGGTGAAGTCTCCTTTTCTAGGGAGAATTTTACCTCTTGAGCTGTAGCAAGTTGTATGCAAACATCATTGCAGCTCAAATATTTTTGAGCATGAGCCGTTCTACCCAGTTGCATGGAAGGCTGCTTTCTGGTGCATTATAAACTGAATCCCTTCTTGCTCTTTGTCCTAATGAGCATAACTTCACAGTTCAGCCCATAAGGTAGAAGAGACTAGAATACGAATGACATGATATGATCTGCTAAGCTTTTTGTGGTGGTTTTTCTTTGTGTTTTGGAGGGAGAATCGGGCTCTGTAATGCGAGATCCTTTTCTGCATTATGTTTTCTGATAGATGTGCTGCCACTAGATATGAAAGTGGAATCTAAAAAATCCTTCACTTAATGCAGAAAGAGGATTTTGTAATAGAAGTAATGTTAAGTCAGGAAGTAGTACCAAGTCTTTCTGCATTAGATGTCTTGATTTTTATCTATAGTATACTGTCACAAAGTTCTTTGGGCTTGCAAACCTGCTGTTTTTGTTTGCTGTATTTGATGCACAGGAATTGTCTGTTTCTCTGGAGATGGTTTATGGTCAAGTTTGTGAAGTGAATGACTCTGAGGAGGTGTTTCAACAGTTCTTTAAATGGAAGTGTGCTGAAATGGAGGAGTTCGTTCACATCAGAAATGATACAGATGCTGCTTTGCAAATTCTCATTGACTTGTTCCGTGGTATCGTAAAGGTAAGTCAAGTAAGTCCTCTTCTCCTGGCACAGAAAAAGATGAAGCATGACATTGTATCTCACCAAGCTTGTGTGCAGCAGTTGTTAGTAGGGACACCTGTCTGTGGCAGGGAGCTTGTGCATATGAGCAGTGGAACTGAATGTCAGCGCCTTGTTGCAGGGGGAGAAGGTGTGTGTTGAAGAGCAGAGTGCTAATTTATCTCTGCGCTTAGCATACCTTTGCGGTGAGCTGGTACCAAGTGAGGGTTTATGCTTTCCTGTGAGAGGATGTCTTTTGTCTAAAGATCAGTGTTTTTATGCAACTATAACTCTGTCTGATATATCTAATACTCTATCTAATTAATCCTTATGTGACTGACATACTTTCATTAGGCCCTTCAAGTAGCCTTTAGATAGAAATATTTAAGATTTTAAAAGGTGCTAGTTCATAAATACTGCTAAAAGAGATGAAAGAGCACTGTAAATGAAGACTTAACGTTATTGGAGAAGCCAATCTGACTCAAAATTGTCTAGATACAAGTTGCAGGCAAATACATAATATTTTTCTCATTTGAAATACTGAATGTGGAGAACTTATGCAAATAAATTGTCCACTTTTATTTGCATTTCCTACAATATTTGATGCTGAAATACCACACGGATGCTTGGGCTCCTTTAATCTGAGTTGTAGAAATGTGGGAGCATTGAAGCAAGTACGTCTGTACATGGTATTTATCTTAAAAGGAGGTAAACCATGGAAGGTTATCATTGAGTGCTATTTGTAAAGAAGGTGCAAAGTTGGGAAGTAACTTTCTCGCTGTTCTGCTTCACAGAATCACAGAATAGTCTAGGTTGGAAGAGACCTCCAAGATCACCGAGTCCAACCTCCTACCTAACGCTAACAAATCTTCCACTAAACCATATCCCTAAGCTCTACATCTAAACGTCTTTTCAAGACCTCCAGGGATGGTGACTCCACCACTTCCCTGGGCAGTCTATTCCAGTGTCTAACAACCCGTTCGGTAAAGAAGTTCTTCCTAATATCCAGCCTAAACCTCCCCTGGTGCAACTTGAGCCCATTCCCCCTCGTCCTGTCACCAGGCACGTGGGAGAACAGACCAACCGCCACCTCGCTACAGCCTCCCTTCAGGTACCCGTAGAGTGCAATAAGGTCACCCCTGAGCCTCCTCTTCTCCAGGCTGAACAGTCCCAGCTCCCTCAGCCGCTCCTCGTAAGACTTGTTCTCCAGGCCCTTCACCAGCTTCGTAGCCCTTCTCTGGACTCGCTCGAGCACTTCCATGTCCTTCTTGTACCAAGCTTCTGTGCTTGGTACCTGTGTTCTTGCTGAGTTTTGAATTCTTAATCTTACTGAGAGGATTGTAAGCTGCTCTTTCTTTATTCCTGCAGACCCAGCTTCCTTGATTGCCTTTTCTGTTGCACTTATGTGTAAATATTCTCAGATAGTATCAGTGTAACCTTCCTGCCCAGGTGAATTGTGCATAATCCAGCAGTGTTGTATCATTTTGTAGTGAACAGATTTTTGCATTTTGTGGTACCCAGACCATTTAGAGTGGCCAGATCTTGTTAAGAGTAATGGTGTGCCTTAACCTCATGGTAAATACTGTTCAGTAGCAGCGTAGTCTTGGTGCATGTTGTGTGCAGCATAATGTTTATGAATTACTTGCAGATATTTATAACCATGTCAGTTATTAGACTGGGAAAACGTGCAGGTGGGTTTGCGTGATTGCTGTGTGCAGTTCAAAGTGCTACTTTGCAAGTATGCAAGTGACTGAAGTACAAAAGTGACTAAAGTTTGCTAATGTAATGATGAACTCATTTACCTGTTTTAAACCTGAACTTTTCCATGAACAATTCAACTTCTTGCTTGGTGAATCGTGGCTACATCAGTTCTAGAAATTGCTATCTCACTCAAGTGTCAGGCAGTTAAAGGTGATATTTCACAGAAATTCTGAATAGGTTTCCATTAGTGCTCATTCTTTGTATTTTTTTTTTTTTGCCTGTTCTTGCTGTCTTCTTGCTAAGTTTTAACTTTCAGTTACATGGCTGTTTTTTCTTCTTTGAAGTGTTTTGACCTGTCATCAGAAGCATCTTCAGATTTAGAGGAAGTGGCTGTCAATGTGGATGAAGTTCTCAAAAACGTTGAGATGAGTATTTGCAAAGAACTGAAGACTGACTTAACAGTAAGTTCTAAGCATTTCTGTATGTTTTATACATCTTTGATTTCAGTTTAAGGCTTCTCTTGATGTACCAGACAAGTTTGTTCACTACAGAACAGCATTTTTTTTCTTTGTGGAAGTATGATTAAAAAGTCACTAAGGTTGCTCCCTAGAAAAGAATGTTTTCCAGGCAACAGGCAGAGGACAGATTGGGGTTATGGGAACTGAACTCTGTGACTTAGTTAACTAAGAGATACTCAGAAAATGGTGCTTCTCTCTGTATGCAAAGAGAAGGTCATACATTTCTTTGAGCTGCTTTGAGTTTTGGTGCTTGTGCTGAAAATATAGATAAGTTTCTGTTGCATCATGTGGATGATTATGATTAAATTTTCTATTTCCAGTCTCAGTGACAAAATGCTATACATCTCCTTTTTGCATAGAGCAAGTGTTTTTGCCTCACTGGGAATCTTTTTCTGATGCTTGTGTTAACTTTTTCTCTAGTTCTTTACCTTTCCTGTTCAGTGTTTCCTTGGTTCTCTTTTGCTGACTATTCAAGGTACTTGCGTTGTCTCCGCAGTGAGCCCCTTTTGTGCCAGAGAATGATCAGCAAATGTTGAATTTGTCCTCTAATCACAGAACAGCACACCAACAGTTTAGCCTGCTTCTGAATGCTATCTGCAACAGAACCAGCAACTCCTTTGCCAGACAGTTTGCTTACTTTGATGTTCCATATCTATTAAACCATTCTATCCTCAAAAACATTAAATGAAAAAAATTCCTTTATAGCATGTGGAATATGAAATGGATCCTCTGCATGGAAGTGCTGATGAATTTTATTTTCCTGAAACTATTGGATGAACTCTTAGACTTGCTAATTTCTCCTTTCGTCATCTTTAAGAAGAGAAAAAACTGATGGATGAATTTTTCCAGTAACAGTGGAATTTCTCAGTAAAGGTTTTACATATGGAACCTTGATTGTATGAATGGAGACTGACTCAATCTTTAATACCATTCTGTGTCTATAATTCAATCCAGGAACACGCTGAGGTGGAGAAGGGAATAATTATGAGTGCATACAGTAAAGTTGTGCATAAAGTTCGTCAAGAGCAGGATCTGATCACTGTCATACAGAACAGATACTTGGCCAGCATTGAGGTTAGTTTATGCCTTATTTCTGTCACACTGACATGTATTAGTAGCACTTTCTGACACTTCCTTAAAAGATTCACTTTTCTTTTTTCTCTTTAATTTTTATAATGGAAATTCTAGGTCTAAGTTGGTGGTGAGAGGTTGGTTGGGTTAAAGTTTGAGAATAGCAGTTGTGCGTTACCTCAGCCAAGGCTTTGTTTCAGCTAAATACAAAGCGTGGTGTGTTTGTGTGCTTTTCTTTTCCTTTTTTTTTTTTTTTTTTTTTTTAATGGTGGAAGCTGGAATCTCTGGATTCATTGCAAATCTGCAGTATGTAATTGAAGGGAACTAAGATTAAGTAGAGTGTCTTCCAGGAGATTGTTAATGCCATTAAAACCAAACACAGTAAAACACTATTTTGTGGGGAAAAACTCTGAAAACTGAATTCAGATAGGCTTAGGGCACTTTCTCTAATGTATTGGATTAAAGCATATTAAAATAGAATGCTTGAATGTTTTTCTGTTTTTTCCTAGTTCAAAAAACAAGCTGAGGAGTGGCTGAATAAAAGTCCTAATATTGACAAGTTATTATCAATTAAAAAAACTGTGAAAAGCTTGAAGGCCCATTTAAGATGGAAACTGGCAGAAAAGAACAACCTCGAGGAAGTATGAAAACGTTACAGTTTTTGTTATTACAGATTCGTTTAGGAACGTGAACTTTGTCCAGATCAGTGGTAACTACATGGAACAGTTTGTACCTTCTGTGCTTCAAAGATACGTTCTTCAAGTGTCCCTTCAGTCAAGACGTAGTTGCTTGACCTGAATTTGCTTTAACTTTATGTAGACATTTTTTCAGTCCCTAGCCACACTACTGATGCATTTAACTAGCTGCGTGAGGAGCTAAATACCTGCATTTCCTTCATGTCAAGCTAGGAACTGCAGTTAGGTAACACTATCTTAAAAACCATGGGAAATCCTTCACAAAAGGCAGCAAGGCAGCTGCTGTGAAGTCTGGGACAGCTCTGGAAGGAGCCCTTCTGGGACGGAAAGGGGTCCCTCTGGTGGCCGTCACTGCACGTACTGCGTGTCTGCTCCTGCTGTTCTTACCCTGCCGCTTGTGTGATTTGCTTTTTCTGTAATGCGTCTTACACTGATCACTCTGAAGGGTGATACCTGTGTGCGTAGTGCTCACTTTACTGGAGCTGGTCTGTCTTACCTCTTCTGTTCGAGTGTGTAACAGCAAGTAAATTAGACTTACACCTTAACCTACAAAGCTTTCCCTATGAGCCACGTCCACTTTGTTCATAATGCGTGTACCTCCCTTTTGGAGGCAGAAATCAATGTCTGTTCCAATCTATAGGGTTCCCCCTTCCCCCTCAAAGAAGTGGAAATAATGTAAATACTGCCTTTAAATCAAATAAACAGCACTGGTGCTGTCACAGATGCATAGATCACACATTAATTACTCTTGAGATGCTTAAGGAAGGAAAACATGCATGTGTGTCTTTGTAAGCGTTGTGAAGGGGCAGTGAGCTTCCAGGAGGCATTTAAAATGAGGGACATCGATGAAAGCCACTGGTAAAAGGGTTCCTAACAAATGGGGTGGCATGAGGTGAATGCGCACTTATGGAAGAAAAAAGTAAATGAATTAAGGAACCTAGCTTTGCTGGTAGATGTACGATGTTTCTGTTATGATTATATGGGGTCAGCTATTTTTTTAAAAAACAAAAAAAAGCTCTTTGACTTAAGAAACAAGTAGGCAAAGGGCTAGAACATGTTGTCTGTTATGTAAATAAATGGTGCACCTTTCTGTGTGATCAGGTTCTAAGAGAATCTCTTGGGTTTCCAGGATGGAGGCTGAAACTTGGGAATGCATTTAACTCCGGAACTGTGATGCTGAAACTGCTTTTTAATCCTGATTTAGTAGATAACTGTTGTTTGGTGTAATAGCAGAATGGGAATTGTATGCTAACTTTGTTATTCCTAACGCAGTCTGATGATTGCAGTGAGCTTGAAATGAGAAGAATAAAAGAGGAAATTGCCGCTCTGCGAAATGGGGTTCTTCAGGAAATATACAAGGAACGTGAAGAATATGTAAGTATTGAATTATTTAGACAGCTAAAATGAAGCTCTGTGAGGCATCTGCATTTCAGTTGCTTTTAATGTATGACGTGGATACAAAACTGACATTTTTTTAGTGTTGAATGTTAAGGTGGCCTTATTTTGGCAAAATCTCTGGGAGAGGGAAGGGAGGCTGATCAATTCTTTTTTTGCTGTTTCTCTTTGGACATGGTCTCTTCAGACACTTCTTTGCATCCCCATCCCCTCCCCCAAATGGAGTGAAGTGAGAGAAAATGTGAGCTGCAGTTCTTGACCCAGAAGAGCTGCAGGTTAAAGTGTAAGCTCAGTTACTGAAGACAGACTGTTTTGTGCAAGTTAAGGCAAATGTTTACTTAGGAGTGGACTAAAACAGGGTTTTATCCTGAAGTGAAGGAGATCACCCTTTCTCTAAGTCCTCTGTATGGAAGGAAGAATTGAAACCATCACCTTTAAGGAAGCAGAAGAGTACCAGGGAGGGATTGTGATGACAATGCATCTTACCTCGGCAGACATAGCATTTGTGCAAAATAGTTAACTTGCTTTATGGTTGTGTGAGAACTGTAGATGCTAGAGTTGTTTGATCTATGTTACTACTTGATTTCTGTTTTCTTCAGTTTCATTCTAGTGGAGCTGTGTCCTTTGTTTAGACCTACTAAAGCCTGTTATAGGAAAAAAAGGGGGTATCTTTCCTTCATAGCACGTGAGCTCTTCAAGGCCTTAACTTTATTCACCCTTTGAGCTTTCCAAAATCTATCCATGCATATTGAAATGCTGTATTAGTGTGAGGTGGGGTGTTGTCCCTTCCCTGTCTTACTTTGCGTGGTGCTACAGAAAGTGGAACAGATGTGGATATCCATTTGAACATCCTGATCCTAACATTGCAAGTGTTAGTGTATATGGTGTCAGAAGCTAATGACCTGAAGCTTGTTTCCTTTGTTCAGGAGAAACTTTCCTTCTTGGTACAGAAATGGTTCCCTGAGTTGCCACTTCTTTATCCAGAAGCAGGAATTCTAAGCTATATGGTAAGCTGAGGTTGTGATTGAATCTACTGTCAGTTACTGTTTAAGGCACTCTCATGGCTTTGTGTCCCACTGCCTGCCCTTCTGGGTGGTGATCAGTATTTTGTTGGCTGCCTTACAACGGGCATTTTGTGTGCAGCCAGCCTCTTGCCAACAGATGTGCTAACTTCATTTTTAACAAGTCCCCACTGGGTTCGTGCTTTGTTAGGTTGATTGAGGAAGTGAAGAGAGAGTCAGAGCCTGTGATTGTTGCTGGCTGTTAATACTGTACTCTTATTCTGGCTGTCTGTGTGTATGTGTGCTTCAGAATTCAGGTGGACTTCTGTCGCACAGCCTGGAGCGAGAGCTTTTAGATGCTGAGCCCATGAAGGAGCTGAGCACAAAGCGGCCGTTAGTGTGCTCGGACATTCAGGATCAGAAGGTTCTTCTAAAGGTAATGTTGGTCCTGGCTTTCAGTTAGCGCTGCAGGTGAGATCCCGACCTGGGAATGTGCTGATTCTGAATGAACTCCGCTGTTCCTTTTGTATTCCTGCGTTTAACAACCCTTTTCTGTTATGTGTGTTTTTTTTTGTCAGCGTTTGTAGAACACAAGACCTTGTTCTCTGTCTGGATTGTTTTCCTGTTACTTCTGTTACTTACTGATTTCCTCACTTCTTTTGAGGGCAGCTGTAGTGAGCAGTCCTTCCCCTCTGCTGTCTGTTCTTTCTTGTATTTGGTGAACCCTTTAACTTATTCATTACTCTTGTTGGCAAAAATGCAAATGATGCAAATGCTGTTTCATCTTCCAGATGATATATCATTGTGAAACTTCAGGAACTGCTGTGTTAACCTTGCTCTTTTTCTTCTCCAGTGTACTAGCAATTGAGAAACCAAGGGTTATATTATTACGGGAGGCACCGTTGATTTTTTTTTTTTTCTTACTTAATACTTCTTAAATGGGAGACTTGCTTCTTTTGTTGTTACAGACTAAGTGTTATAAATATGGAAGCAGTCTATGACAGTTGTTACTGAATTTTGTGATAAATAGAAGAGTTTTTTGATGGAACCTAATGGTATGCCTTTCTTTAATTAAAAAAATGTCATGCGGTGATGTTACAGACATTAGGAGTAAGAGCTTGGGTATTTCTGTTTTGTTTTTCAGGGATACTCTGTAGATGTGAGCTCAGAAGGCAAAGTGATTGAAAGAGTTGCCAAGTATCACAGGGCCTGGAATCAACAAAAGGAGAAATCTGGCTTATTGCAACTGTTGTTTCTTCTTTTCTGCAAGGCAAGATTCAAATTGATAATGTTGCTTGCTTTTTGTTGTTGTTATTCGGTTGTGGTTTTTGTTCTGTTTTTTGTTTTAAGTTTAGGCAGAAGAACTTTTAAGTTGAAATTTCAGGCTTTGATATTTTTTTGTGTTGGAGTATTGAATCAGAAAAATACTACCTTTCTAACTTCAGTTTAGATGAACTATTTTCTTAGTAAGCATCAATTGATATATCACATATCGAATGCATGTTAAATTTTCCAGTGTTCCTAATATTGGAAACAATGTATTCTTAAACTTCTGTTTGTTTTTGTTGTTAAAGTCTGATCCTCTGGTGTATTTAATGGTCCCATACTACCCAGGGGCAAGTCTGCAAGCTTTACAGGCTGATACACCTCTGACTTTACAAGTAAGTATAACTGAGATAACCAGCATTTTCCTTTTTGTGTGTTTGGACTGAACTCTTAACATTGTGCTGTATATTACGCTGCTGGAGGTGTGTGAGCGGTGTTCTTCCTTCGGTGGCTGCCAGTGACTGTACAGAGTTGCACGACATAGCTTGACTAGCATTTGGTCAAGCAATAGGCTGTAAGTTTATAAAAGAGATTTTGCTGGGATACGCTTTCTTCTTTTATTAAAATCAGTGCCTCAGCTGTGCTGCTAGTACACTTCAAAAATTCTAGAGTGAATGTATTAAATTTGTAAGTGCACGCACTATTCTACTGAAGTTTAGAGGACTTACGGCAGGGGAGGCCTGTGGGGTGTGTGTGCAGGAGGTGGTGTTCTCTTTCTTCCCTCCTTCCCACACCGTTCATTGGCATTTTGACCAGCCAGCATTTCTCAAAGAAGCAGTAGCCAGAAGCCAGCACAGTCTTTTCCCTAGTTATGTTTGACGACTCAAAAGCTGCTGCTTGTTAACGTGGAGGCACTTGTAAATATACGTATCCCAAAATATATTACATGGTTTCAATTTTTTATTTATGTTTGTTTAATGTTAGCGAATTGTTACCCAGTGATTACATTTTGTTTGTGAAACAGAACAATCAGATGAATGGCTCTGCAAGTCATCACAGTCTTACTGGGAATTAATCCATACTTCATAAAACAATTGTCAGGAACTTTGAATATGTGCGATCTTTAAATAATTAAAATGTCTCAGTTTTGGAATAGAGACATTTGATGCTGTTTTCTGGTTCTTCCATATCTATCTTTGTAATAAACACCAAAATTAAATCATTAGGAGGCACTAAAAGTGATGAAAGGAGTTGCCCAAGGTCTGCAAACGTTGCATGGAGCTAATATAGTACATGGATCTCTGCATGGAAATAACATTTTTGCTGTGAATCGAAAACAAGGAATCGTTGGAGACTTTGATTTCACTAAACCAGAGGTAAAACAAAACCAAAAAACACCTAAAAAAAACAACCTAGTGACTTTTAGTCAGTTATGTATCAAAATAGATAAAGTACGTAAGATCTATTGATAAACACTGTGCTGTGCAGTAGGATTCCTGTTTCATGTTCTGAATAGGGTTGGGTGGTTTGGGTCGTGCTGGGATTTTTGTAAACACAATCTAATCTTGGATGGGGAAGAAAGCTATGAGCATGAGCCCTCATTAAGGAAAACAACGAAACAGAAAAATATGGAAGTTGCAGTACTTGGTAGTTGTCTCTCTTCTATATTTACCGGTCATCAGCATCAGCAGAGGTGAACTTGTTTGAGGAAAGAAAAATCTTGTATGAAGTCTGCCTTTCTTTGTGATAGGTAATGAGGTCCTACTATGTGTTTTAATCTGTCTCAGTAAACTAACAAGTTTATATGTTACCTGTATTTATATGTATTTTTACTTAGTCCTCATTTTCTGTAGTAAAGAACTTCATAATCGTTCCTGGGGAAAGTCTAATGTTCTTTAAGAATACAATCTACTTCCTTACTACTTTACTTAGTTTACATGGTGAAGTCTCTCCACTACTGGTGTATCTTTGTTGTCACATTTTGACTTTTGAAACTGGAGTTGATTTGAGCACGAGTGCTAGAGGTCTTCATGTTTATTTAATTTTTATAGCAATTTTTATATAATATTATTGTGTTACATTGTTTTTATATTAATATAATATATATAATTTTTATCAAGAATATTGATCTCTGTTTTGTCAGTGCATTCTCTGTTAACCTTATGAAGTGTGTCAAGTGCTTGGACAACAAGCAAGTAAATTTCTGTTTTCAGCATGCAAAGGAGAGAGGTTCTAAAAGTGTTGCTAGCTGAATTTTCTGAAAGGTCATACTCAGTGTAGGTGGTGCCATCTGAAGGTTGCAAGAGCTGAAGAGGGCCTCTTATTTCTTTATTCCTTCCTGTGGTTAGGTTATAACGGAGCAGGAAAGTTCCACCTGTGGTTTGCAGCCTGGATCAGTTTGTGCCTGCTCTATGGGGAGTGTCACAGCACTGCGCAATGGTTGTGCTTTCCGCATGGTCACGAATTGATGTGCAGAGCTGTGTTGCTGTATACTCTTGGCAATTTGGAGACTTGTCTCCTCCAGTCTGGCTGTAGCTGGTGGTGGCTACAGTCATGGAGAGAAGTTGAAACTCAGGGTCTAGCTTTTATTGTGGCAGTAGGCAGTCCTAAAACAGGCTGGGAACAGGGAGGAAGGAAGTTGCTAGTTTCAGGTGAAGGCCAGAAGGACAGGGGAGAAAAAATGGGAAAACTGGCAGAACTGATAGTAGAACTAAAGTTTTCCGAAGTAGTCAATGTCTTTAACCATTTTTAGTATTTTTTCTTCTAATTTGAGAGGTTTTGTAACTTGGGTTCTTTATTGCCTTATGACCTTTAATAGTTCCAGTGTGGAGTAAAATCTGCCAGCACTATTTTTCTATTACAGTTACAGATGACAGATATGTGACTATTTCCTTTCTCCTTCACACCCCATATTTTCCCGTAGTAAAGGAGGATTTTACGTTAGGGTCAGCACAGAATGCTACGATAAAGTTGTCTGATCCATTAAATTAGAGAGAGAGAGAGAGATACCTCTCCTTCAGTCTGCTATTGGTCTTACTTAAAGAGCACATTTTTTTTCCCCATAGGAACAACGTGCTGTTGCAAGCACGATGGTTGTCAGTTCCCTGAGCTTAGTTTCTCCTGAACTGAAGATGGGACAGCCAGCTTCTCCAGCCTCTGACATGTATGCTTACGGCTGCCTTCTGTTCTGGGTAAGTCATGGCTTATGAGAGAATTTCTTATAAAACTGAGGAACTCTAGCAGCCTTTATAAACAGCAGAATGAATACGTTATTTTAAAATTCTACTCCAAATATTTTGGAAAAGTGTGCATGTTTTAAACTGAGTGGTAGGAGTGAAATAAATGGGAGTTGAGATTATGGGCAGAAGGCAGTGCATTTTTCTGTAAGGTATACAGTGTAATTTGTATAGTAACACGACCAAAATAGCTTTTGTTCCTCATGCTGTGGATAACTGACGTTGACAGTTCCATCAGCTGCACAATGATCCTGTGGCACAGAAGGGGTGACTGAAGCTACTTCAAACACTGTGATAGGGACATAAGCCACAAGTTGATCAGTAGCCATTATCAGCTACCTGTGCTGAGAAGATGAAGCTGGTTCTTTATTATTGATATATTGATATAGATTATTATATTACTGATATAGATCATTGATATAGATTATTATATCTATTATTATCTTCATTCTTCATTATGTTTTTGTCCCAGTTTAGAGATGAACTACAGTGTAGCTTAATATTGTAGATGCTTATAACTTATTAATGTGGTATGGCTTTGTTGGAACATTTTCAGTGCAACTATTCAGATCTGTTCAAAAAACCCTGTTTTTTACAAGTGGGAATGAATAAAGTGAGTGTAAAGCAAAAAAAAAAAAAACAAAACAAAAACACAAAAAAAACAACCCACCACCAACAAAACAAACAAAACCTTAAACCACCATAAAAAATGGAGGGCTAGCAATGGCTGGCTCTGCTCGAAGAGAATATCTAGGATGCAACAAGATCTGTAGTCTTCTGAAAACCCATCTCCAAGCTTTCCAGCTGAATTTCAGGTTAATCCACGTGTAACAAATCTCCAGCTCAGTCTTGGTGTTGTATTGATCATTTGATGGAAAATTTTAGTTCATATTCTGGTGTTATGTTCAGCAATGGCTAGTTTGATGGCAGACACTTGAATTGTGTTCTCCCTCATTGAGCAGCCTTACTGCTTCTAAGATGGAAACGGGTTTTGTGAGTTCTCATCTGCTCTGTGTCACAGGAGCCCAGCCCTGACAAAACGCATGATTCTTCCCATTGTTATTGTTGTTGTACAGAATAGAGGTATTTTCAGCTCAACTTGATAGCAGGGTTTTGAAAAATGCTGTATACAGGCATGGCTCTAGGCATTAGTAAGGGCTGGGGAAATTCTACTTTGCTTATGGATATTGGGTTCATGTTTGTCTATTACAGCACACTTCATCTTCTTTAAGAAGTGCTGTGGGTTATTAAATGTACAGCTTAGGCATGGACTTCGAGACATTCTAAAAAGTCTATTTCTTTTGCCTTCTAAATGTTTATTCTCTGCTATTTTTAGTGCTTTTTTTTTTTTCCTGTGTAAGGCAAGCGTGCATGCCTTGTGTATTTTACCCTACTGTGAAACTACAAAAAAGCTTTTCCCTGCTCATCTTCCACAACAGCCCACTTTCAGTTGAAACATGGAATCTCCTTGGCTAATGTCTGTTAAACTTAAGGGTAAAACAGTGTTACATTTTATGTATCTTTTAATTTACAGCTTTGCATTCAAAATCAGGAATTTGGCCTGAAAGAAGATGGAACACCAGAGGTGGATGCAGTTGGCATGGTATGCTAATCCTCAGATGAGGTAGATTAGACTGGTCTTGTTTAGAGGTGATTAACTGTTACGTTTTTTAAAGGAAAAACAAAAATTGATTGTAAGTGTTGGGTTGAGAAAACATTCTGAATTGGATATTCTAAATACCAAGTAAAAATACAGTAATATTTGAGAAGGTATAAAACCCCAGGATTTTCTTAAATATCAAGTCCACCCTCAGAAGGAAGAACTTCATGGATAACTGTTCAATGAGTGACACCAAGTTACAGACTTGGGGAATAAGTCATTGAGAGCTGTGCCTTGAAGGAGGTACGGGAGTTAGAAGCCTGTCTTTTCTGAGGTGGGAAGTCAGGTTTGTTCATCTGTCTTCTACATAATAATTGCACAATTCCTAAGCATTAATAAAACAGCCAATTTCCATTTTAGTCACTTAATTTGGTTGTAAAGTCACAGTGTACCCTTTATCTTCTGCTTGTGTGTGTGTGTGAAACGTAAGCTTTCTTAAATGCCTCAAGCAAGTGCAGAGATGTGAGAGGACCTCAAGTGGTAAGATCTAATGTTGCTGTTTTCAGTGTTTTCTGTCAGCCACTGTTCTATGCCTGCCCTATGCTAGCAACTGTTGCCACCTTGAACTGTATTTTCAGTCTGTTTTTTGAAACTTACCCTTGCCCAATGTCTTGATGACTCTTGAAAATAAGAGTAGACCTGCGTACCTTCGTATTTCCCAACTTAGGTCTCCAACTTTGAAGTAGATAATTTTATGGCCTTCTCTATGCCTTGGAGGAAAATAAACCAAAGGGAAGATGTTCAGGTTGATGAAGGCATAGGCTATACAGGAGACGGCTATAAAGTTATCTACTCATGATTAACATCCAAGAGATGGGATGCTACCTATCAGAAAGCAAAGGATTGTCTTCAGAGTTGAACACGAAAGTTTGGAAATCTGAAGGCACACAGGTTTACTGTTTCACATAAGCTTTCAGTCATCAGGCCAGGACTTAAGACATTTTCTCTTGCCTGCTTTCAGCTTCTTTGTTTGATACAGGTGATTCCTTTTTCTTATCTCTTACGTGTTTCCAACTTTTATGCCACCATATATAGCTTAAAGAAATTCCCTGGGAGGTTTTCAGGCCTTTTTCAAATCACTAGCTTGCTTAGACTAATTTCCAACTCAGCCTCCTGCTGGACTCTTTTAGTTACTAGTTCTTGTCTTCTTGCCTTTCCCACCTCCTCTGAGTGGGCTACCCTTGTGATTTTTAATTACTGGGATATATTTCTCATATTGTGCTTTTTCTTTTGATCTCACTTTAAGTGATAACTTTGCCTTTGAGTGTTTTCTTTTTTTGATAGCTTTGTTTTTGGATTTGAGAAGGCTGTGAGACTCTTTAAATCATGTCTTACACTATTACAAAAACCCTGCAAGCTGTTTAGTTTTTAAGTGAAGTGTTAATAAATAGAATTCTTTAAGGAATATAGGAAGGAGTTAGAGGTAAGTCTCCATATTACCCAGAAAAGTAGAGAGGTACTTCAGGTGGAAAGTGTAGAATGAAACAGCAGAGTTGCTGTTGGTCAGATAAGTGTTGGTTGTTTTAGCAAGGGAAAACAAAACCCTACTAAGTCCCTCTTTTTATTGGTTGTACTTCTGTATTAGTGATGTGAGTGCTTTGCAAAGCTATCTGGGATAACATGGTGCAAAAATTGGTCTGCATTTACTAGAGCTGTGTTCATTCTGAGCTTAGTGCATCCTCTTTATTTAAGCTCAGAAACTGTCATGATACAGTGTTAGACTACCACAGCTGTAGCGCTTCCAATGTCCAGGCCAGGTAGCTTGTGTATCACTGCACAGCACAGTGCTGTAAATAATTTTGTTCCATTAGATCACTGATCTCCTCTACAGTATAATTTTAATAACTTTCAGCTGTGTTCCCCAGTGTCAAAATCGCTACTATTAAAGCACAGGACTGTCTACCAAATCCATCTGGAAAATTAATTCCAGTGTGACACTATTGTAAAAAATAAAGGAATAAAAAATGTAGCATTTGAGCAGTGAGGTCTTCATGTAAATAGCATTTCTTACTCCTCATTACAGTTGCTCAGATTTTATTAAAAATTAAATGAGTCTCATGAAACGTGTAGTGCTGTAGGAAAGAAGATGTCGTACTTAAAGATTCATCATGATTCTATGATCATTAGTGCAGGCTGTAGGATTTTAAAAATATTCACGTAACTTGCACAGAGCCATCTGTCCAGTGCATCATTTAGGGTTGTGCATAATAATCCTTAGATTCTGAAACAAAGTTTATTTCACACATAAGGAAATCTTGTTTAAGGAAATAGAAAAGAGTTACTTGAGAAATAATAATAATAAAAAGTAATTGGTTCACTTTGCTTTCTGTAAGCCTTCTGCATAAGTGGCCATTTTCAGCTTCCCGTACTTCTTTAGTTCTTTTCTTACAGGTATCTTCTGAAGTGCAACATCTGCTTTTATCTGAAGGATAAATGTTCTTCATTATTGTTCTTAGCGGGGTTCATTCATTTTACAGTTCTCAGTAAGAAAAAAGCTTCGTGATAATTTTTCAGTGATCAAAAAGAAGCAGTTTTTTTTTTTTTTTTTTTAAAAAAAAAAACAACTTTGCCAGGTGATACAATTCTCATCAATGCATCTTTGTTGGTGGTTTTTTAAGGATTCATCCTGGATATGTGTGTGTGCATGTGCACAAACTGTCAAAGCTTGCTGCAAAGCAGTTTGTTCTTCCTGCAGTTCACAGGAAAATCCATGAGGGTTCTACTAAGAAACGTAATACTAATAAATATATTTCAGCAGTTTCTTGGGGAATCTCAAAGACCTCTGGCTGTTAATCCTTGTCCCAGTTCTTGGGGAAAATCTATTTTGCTTTTAAGGACTTTATCTTTAATCAGCTTATTCAGAATTAATCTCAATGCCCATCTGCAGGCCCTTGACAGGCTGGTAGTTTCCCTTCCATCTCAGTCTCATGCCGAGAGGAATTGTACACTTGCAACCATTACATTTTTGTTTGTTTTCAGGAAATGTAAAATTAATGCAGGAAGGTAACACTGAGTTTCAACAAGGGGATATTAATTTTATATAGCTGTTGAGGAGAAGTGATTAGAGACTTGATCTTGTACCTTCCGTTTTGCCATGCTGAGCTTCAGTATTCAGTGTCCTTCAGCATTCAGTTTTGTATACTTCTTAAAAGGAGTAAATAAGATGAAATTGGCTGGAGTAAACACAATGAAATGTTGTTCTACAGCAGTGTTACTTAAGGGATCAGTTTTAGGTTTCCTTAGTGGAGGAAAATGGTGAAAAGGGGAAACTTGCTGATGATATTTTGATTTTATTTTATTTTTTTTTTTTTTTTGAAGTGGGAATATGGAAGTGCAAAACTTTTCAAGCTCTTTAAATGCATGGGCTTTCTTCATTTTTAGTTCTACCAAGGAAGTGTGTAGGCATGATTTACTTCAGCATTTCAGTGCATCAAATGTTTGAATGTTTTTAACTAGAGATTCTCTTTTATGCGTTCTGTAACCATTTAACAATTCTTTATGCCTGCAAGTTCAGCAGTTTTCAGATCTTGTCTTTCCACCCAGATTTCAGATTATCTGGAGAGAGGGGCTGATTCTCTTGAGTCACTGTGCTGGTCAGTGGGAAAGCTGGAAATTGTCTGCTTGTTTCTGTCTCCAGATTTTTGACAACTTGTGTACATTCCTTTGCATCATAGATTTTTGTCTGGATGAAACAGAGATAGGTGAGGGGTGGTGTGCAGGTATCTTGTGCTTTGCTGTTCTGTTGACCCAGGTCAGAGGCGATGCTGTTTGCAGAGGCTACAAACATGAACGCCCCCTTGTGGGAAGATTATTTTTACGTTGTTTTTTATTAATCTATGTCTTTAGATCATCATTTGAGATGCTTTCTTGCAGTCCCCTTGTTCAAATCCAGTGTGCGTCCTTCCTTCCTCAACAGCTGACATGTATGCATGTGTAGCAGCTGTGTTCTTGTGCTTTATGCATGGAGTCCAACACTGTCAATATGCGAAGCGTTTAGGCACGTAATCCCTTCTGAAAAGTCCAAACAGCTTAAGTGTAAGTGATGGCCTAATAGCAAAACAGCTGCTGTTGATTTAGATCCCATTAATCCCATTACTTTTTTCTTGATTTCTTGTAGAATGATAAAGTAATAGGACAGAGTTAAAAGTCGATGTTGTAGAAAGTGAATGGCACCCATTTTGTTCCTACTCAGTAGAAAAGCAGACTCCAGAAGCCCATGGCAGGCTGTGGGGGGGTGGAATTAGATGATAATGAAGGTCTCTTCCAACCCAAACCATTCTATGATTCTGTATTTCTCTAAAATGCTGGGAAGTTAGTGTTTTGAAACATAACATTCTGTCAAGTCTGGCACCGAGTTGACAGACGTGGTGCCAAAACCTTGCTTTTATTCTGTTGTTAACAAGCACCATGTCCGTTAAGGGTGCAGACCATGGAGAGTGCTGTACAAACTTTTGTGAGGGCCCTCGGCTGCAAGCATTTATGAGACCTGTTCATCAAATACTTGGTTGTTATTTGGAATCATGTTTGTTTCATTTGCTGATGAAATTTTTCTCCCTCTGTAGGATGATAAAGTTAAATCTCTTCTTCGGAATTTGTTCTGCTGTAACAGACTGACAGCTGAGCAGGTGCTGGGAGATGATTGCTTCCTCTTAGTTGGTGCGATTCCAGATTCGTCACAACCAGGTGAAGAGCATGTGCCACACAAGGAGCATGATTCTGAGATGATGGATAAAAAGGAAGATGCAATTAAAATTAACTCTGAGGAGAATGGGATAAACCCTACTCCAGGAGATAAGGAACTTGTCCATGATGTGTTTGATTGAAACTTCTGTTTATTTTTAAAATCAGTTGTCCTGATTTGAAGTCTCAGAATGTAGGAAGTTGGGTGTTTTGTTTTGGGAAGTCATGTTTTGGGATTACATAACCTTAACTGCATTTTCTTCAGAGTACATTTGATTCTAAAGAAGAGTTCAGAGATACAAGTGTGGTGTTCCTGATTGTGTTCTTACTTTGTCAGTCTTTTTAATTTGTCTGTTATGCAGGCTTTAAATTCACATGATATAGTCATATTAGATGCCAGAAGTATTTAAGATGAAGCTGTAGTGACTCACTTCTGTATCCAGTCTTCTATCCCCCTTCTTGCTGCAACTGTAGGTTAGATGCTCCTGTTAGAGATGCTCTAGGGTATTACCTTCCTAGTTGCAGGTTACTCAGTACTCAGGGTGTTCTACGGCAACTGCCTCCAAGATTCAAGAAGAAAAAACTCTGACAACTGGTCAAGGAAATGGGGAGCAGGCTGCCGCTCTTCTGTTTCTCTGCATTTGCAAAAGGCAATTGACTTTCAGGAGAGCATCATTTCAGTTGCTCTTTTGCAGTGCTGCTGTGCTAACCAGAATGCTATACACATGCATGTTGCAAAAATTACTTTTTATCTGTCTATTCTACATAAATGTGTGTCTGTAAATCTGTTCTCATTGTTCACAGTAGCTATAAAAATGCCACTTTGAGTGGGTTTGCCTACTTACTTTCCTGTTAACGTTGCCATTGAAAGAGTTTTGTCAGGTCTTTATTTCTACAGGAAATTGTTGTTTATGAAGCTTTTCTTTTATCAGAAAAAAAAATGGTTAAAATGTTCGGAGTTGCTGTAGCAATATATTTAGCCTCTGGGTGTTGCTCTTGGACAGTGCTGTTGGCAGACTAGTATTTTGTAGAGCAATTACTAAAGCTGCACACTGTTAGATGAAGAATGTAGAAATCCAGTATGTAATGGACGAGACCCAGCAGTAGGGAAACCTCAGGTACAACAGCAATTGGCAGTGGGTAGATGATGTTTTTCCATCCTTAAATCACTTTTTTTTTTTTTTTGAAATTTGCGTGCATGAAAGATGCTTGGCCCTTTTTCATTAAATGATAATGGTTTTACAATTTTTGTATTACGTATATAATCAGTGGTACCAAAACCTTTGTTAAAAATGTTTTGGACTTAGAGTTTTTGGTTAGTGTCTTAAATATATTTTCATTACTGAAATCACAGAAGAATAATGCCTTGTTTTTTGTCAATGAAAATAGCTGGTAGCAGTTTTGTGAGATACTTTCCAAATCTGATTGTAGTCTTTCACTGTTAATAAAAGGCTAACTTTAATGTTAAACACTGAACTGAGTTCTGTTTGGTTTGTGTCTTGCTGTATACTGGAATAAATTTTTGCCCAATTTTTCTGCACGTGTCCATGCAACCTAAAGCGTATTTCTTAAATCCCGTAACTACTAAACTTTGCTTTCTGAAACTAGAAGTCTCTCTTTATGCTTGATTCAAAAACTGCAGTCTTTTCCAAATCTCTTCACCAACTGTAAGTAATCTGATTTTTTACATGTGGAACCTAACATGAGGGGTGAAATTATTTTTAAAACCTGCAATGAAGCCTTTGAAAGCTTCTGGTACATACAAGTGTCAGGGTATGGGACAGCCTTTCTATTTGAATTAAGTGTTGATTACAGTTTTTCAGTGTCACAGAAAAGTTTTTTTCAAAAAAAAAAAGTTTTTTCAGTGTCACTGATTACAGTTTTTCAGTGTTTTGTTTATTTCTACTTCGACCTTTCCTATGGTAATTTTGTAGCTCTGGCTTTCTTCTCTTTCCTTATTTGCCAGAGGCATTGAGAAACAGGTTGGTTCAGGGTCACGCTGCACGGTTACCCTGCTGAAGTTGCATACCAATCCATTTCAATGGACTGCCTTCTGTTTAGTTTGTGGCATACCTTTTTAAACTGCATCTCCTGCATCTCTTCTCTCTGGAAGACGTGAACTTGGAGGACAGAGAGCTTGAAGTGATGCTGTAGGATTAGTGTCTCTACTCACTAGCTTTTCCTATGAAGAAGCTCAAACAAAACTTACCTCACTCTTCCTTGGTACTAGTGTTGTGCAGTTTTGAGCAGTGTCCTTGTGCAGACCAAATAGATGGGGGATTTTCAGAGGCTAAGTGTTGCTTCACTTGGACACATGACAGCAGCTCTACTTCAAAGATGTTTATATCTTCTTATGACCTCTAATGGTAGACTTCAGTTCCAAGGTTCCAAGTCTCGGGGCTGATACATACATGTTCTTCCTTTTACGAGGACAGCAGCCTTTTTTCCTTGTTCAGTTTTGTGTTCTCTCTGCACTCCTGGCCTTGGTGCCCACACCAGTCAGATGTCTGTATCAGTCTCAGCGTCTGCACAGGACACCATACCCCAGTCAGCTACTACAGTCACCTTCTGATCTCTGGCTCCGGTAACAAAGTCACACAGGAAGAAATGCTTTCTTCAGGCACCTGCAGACAATCACTTGCTATGACTCTACCTAACCTAACTTGCAGGCCTGGGATAGGGTTGTTTTACTGTGGGAAGGGGACTTCTTTCAGCAGATTTGGAGAAAGTGAGTACTTTTTATCTCCATAGTTTGGGTGAAGAATTACTCCTTTCTGAACGCTCACACTTTACTTATTGAGACACCAGCTGTTCTGTACACTGCCTCTTAATCTGCATGTTCCTTCCAACATCCATAATAACTTTACCAAATCTTTCCATGTAGTTTGTTGGTCACTCCATTAGTATATAACACTTCTGCCTGTGCAGTTTTGAGAAGTTTTTTTTGTACTCCAGAATAGTCTTTATCTCGGCATTTACTGGTGTTATTTTTTTTTCCCCCTGATAAATGCAGGTTTGTATAGTCTGTGGATTAAATTCCTTCATAGCAGCTACCTTGTGGGCTTCCCTAAATGAGATTTTTCATCTGCAGTCTGTTCATCTTCCCAGCTTGCAAGGGAATACATCAAGATTGCAATATGTAGGTGCATCTTCAGAAGTAAAACTGAGATAGTTTCTTCCCATTTTGTCTGGTGTGTGTGTTACTGGTGACATGCTTTACAGCAATAAGTGCAGAGAAAAACTATTTGCTGTGTGAAGAAATGAAGTTCATTTTTATTTGTTTTACTTCAGTAGCTAGCTGCAAAGGGCCTGCAGGTTGAAACATGCTGAGATGAGCTGGGAAAGCTTGCCGGAACTCCTTGACATATTTCTTCCTTCCTTGACCTGTTTCTTTGTTTGTGGACTTAGAGCTGTTCAGATTTTTTTGCAATCCTTATGACTGGTAAAATGGTCAAGCAGAAAGGATCTGGACAGTCTCATCTCGACAGTCTCAGGATAGACCAGAAGGTTTTGGTATTCCGAGTATGCTATTAGGAGACTAATCTGGCAATCTGAGAGCCCTCTGGCTTTTTTATGATCTCCTTTTCCAGCTCAGCAGTTTGCTGTTTCAGCAAGGCCAACAGGTGTACCACCTGGTGTCGTTATGTGGGATAGGGGCAGACTGGGCAGCTCTGAAGAGAGTCCTTGTTTGAAGTGGAAGAGCATTGTGCATGTAAACCTTGGGGCTTTGAGATGCCAAGTGTCAGTCCTATAGATACTCAACAGCATGAGCTGTCTTGGGCACAGTGACCACGACATGGTAGAATTCTCTTTTCTTGGTGAAGTCAAGAGGGGGACCAGTAAAACCGCTGTCTTGGACTTCCGGAGGGCAGACGTTGAGCTGTTGAGGACACTGGTTGGTAGAGTCCCTTGGGAGGCAGTTCTGAAGGACAGAGGAGTCCAGGAAGGCTGGGCGCTCCTCAAGAAGGAAATCTTAAAGGCTCAGGAGCGCTCTGTCCCCACGTGCCCAAAGATGAGCCGGTGTGGAAGAAGACCGGCCTGGCTGAGCAGGAGCAGAGAGCTGTGACTAGAGCTTAGGAAAAAAAGAGGGTTTATGATCTATGGAAAAGAGGGCAGGCCACTCAGAAGGATTATAAGGATGTTGTAAGGATGTGCAGGACCAAAATTAGGAAGGCCAAAACTCATCTGGAGCTCGGTCTGGCTACTGCAGTTAAAGATAACAGAAAATGTTTTTATAAATAAAATAACATGAAAAGGAGGACTAAGGAGAATCTCCGTCCTTTACTGGATGCGGGGGGAAACTTAGTGACGAGAGAGGTGCTTAATGCCTTCTTTGCCTCAGTGTTTAGCGGCAAGGCTAGTTGTGATCTGGATGCCCAGTACCCTGAGCTGGTGGAAGGGGATGGGGAGCAGGATGTGGCCCTCACAATCCACGAGGAAATGGCTGGTGACCTGCTACAGCATTTGGATGTATGCAAGTCGATGGGGCCGGATGGGATCCACCCGAGGGTACTGCGAGAACTGGCGGAAGAGCTGGCCAAGCCGCTTTCCATCATTTATCAGCAGTCCTGGCTATTGGGGGAGGTCCCACTTGACTGGGAGCTAGCAAATGTGATGCCCATCTACAAGAAGGGCCGGAAGATTGACTCGGGAAACTATAGGCCTGTTAGTTTGACCTCAGTGCCAGGGAAGCTCATGGAGCAGCTTATCTTGAAGGTCATCACAAGGCACTTAGAGGGCCACCAGGTGATCAGGCCCAGTCAGCATGGGTTTATGAAAGGCAGGTCCTGCTTGACGAACCTGATCTCCTTCTATGACAAAGTGACGTGCTGGGTGGATGGGGGAAAGGCTGTGGATGTGGTCTACCTTGACTTCAGTAAGGCTTTTGACGCTGTTTCCCACAGCATTCTCCTCAAGAAACTGGCTGCTCTTGGCTTGGACTGGTGTATGCTTCTTTGGGTCAGAAGCTGGCTGGATGGCCGGGCCCAGAGAGTTGTGGTGAATGGAATCAAATCCAGATGGAGGCCGGTCACTAGTGGAGTCCCCCAGGGCTCAGTACTGGGGCCAGTCCTCTTTAACATCTTCATCGATGATCTGGTTGAGGGGATCGAGTGCACCCTCGGTCAGTTTGCAGATGACACCAAGTTAGGTACGTGTGTCGATCTGCTCGAAGGTAGGAAGGCTCTGCAGGAGGATCTGGATAGGCTGGACAGATGGGTTGAGGCCAATGGTATGAAGTTCAACAAGGCCAAGTGCCGGGTCCTGCACCTGGGGCACAACAACCCCAAGCAGAGCTACAGGCTGGGAGATGTGTGGTTAGAAAGCTGCCTGGCAGAGAAGGACCTGGGAGTAGTGGTTGACAGTCGGCTGAATATGAGCCAGCAGTGTGCTCAGGCGGCCAAGAAGGCCAGCAGCATCCTGGCTTGCATTAGAAACAGTGTGGCCAGCAGGTCCAGGGAAGTGATTGTCCCCCTGTACTCAGCTCTGGTGAGGCTGCACCTTGAGTGCTGTGTTCAGCTTTGGGACCCTTCACCATCTTCGTCGCCCTCCTCTGGACACTCTCCAACAGTTGAATGTCCTTTTTGTACTGTGGTGCCCAGAACTGCACACAGTACTCAAGGCCCGTGCCGCCAATTGGTTTGGGGATGTCTGCTCCTGATGGGGAGTGGCTGCGGGTGGCGGGTCCCTGAGTGAGACTTGGGGGTGAGAAGTCATTTGGGGATGAGAAGTTGTCATGGGAATGGGAAAGTGGTGGGGGAGGGAGCAGCCACAGAGGTGTCCTGGCCCAACTGGGAAAAAGGCTGACAGCAAAAGTCTCCTAAAAGCCTGCCAGAAGAGAATGCCTGCCAGCTGGGGAACCGGGCCTGGCAACCTGGAGCATCCCTGGAAGGCGCTGCTGGCCTCCTGCAGGTGCAGCCTAAGGGTACCTAATGGTACTTGTGCTGGGTTAAATTATTCCTCATAAAGACAGGAGCAGAGTAGACATGTGGGCAACACTTGAAGGAGCATATAAGTGTTACTTATCCACTGGAAGGTTTTTTGGGTGTCTCAAGTTTTGGTAGAGGGAATTTTTAGTGTGCTGTTTCTCACGCTCTGTGTGAACCTTGCAGAGTGCCCACATGCTGTGTGAGCCGTATTGGCTGCAAGACTGTACAAACATTTAAGGAGTCTTGATCAGTCGCATACAGTGTAAGTTTGTGTATAATCAGGAGAATTCCTTTGGAGAAAGTAAATTGAAGTTGCTTTGGTCCAACTTCTGAGATGAAACCTGGATGAGCACTCAAAAGTAAATGCCTGCTGAGAAGATGCATGTGGAGGCTGCTAGAACTGAAATTGATTTTTATTTGAAAACATTTTTTTTTTTTTCTGGTAGGATTTTGTTTAAAGTTGAAGGGCACTTTTGAGAGCTGCAGATCTATTCCAAAGTAACTTTTCCTTCTCCTAATTTAAGATAACTGTCAGAACAATGATCGCACAAAAGCAATGCTAGCCACTTGTCGAAGGCTGGTTATTGGTAGTGTTAATGTTACAGGTGTGTAGTTGTCATATGATCATCAGTCATGGATTTCTGCTTGAAATTTTTATCCTCTGTCCTTGCCAGCAAGAGGTGGAGCTGTTGTTCATGTGTTCTTCTGGCTGTCACTTTTCCTAGATATTTTTTTTTCCCTGCCCCTGTTTTAGTGAGTGTTTTTGTTTTGTTTTGTTTTGTTTTGTTTGTTTTTTCTTTGTTTAAACCTAGTTGGAACCTTTTTGTTTGCATGTTTTTCACTCATCTGTTGGCCTAAGGATGCTTCAGGGTATGCTCAGAGGAACACTGCTACTTCAAGCATCCAGGTCTAACAGATTAGACTTCCATTTTGGCAGTTGTTCATGTATGTATGTATTTTGAACCTTCTGTCCTTTTTAGTCTGTGCTGTACCTCACTGCTCAAGGACTGCTCAAACTAATCTGTTCATTGGCAGTCTCTGTTCTCTACTTCTCCCCTTTCCTGTTTTTGCTTCCTCTGGTTCAGGTTTTCCATTTCCTGTTTTCTATTAGGGAGTGAGATTCTCTAGTATGTGAACATACACTTGATTACAACACCAACCATTATTCATGCAAGATACTTCTCGATAGCAATAACTTCTACCAAGGGAGTAGTGGGGGAGAGGCAAGCCTCTGACACAGTTCTTGTACACAATCCTGTTTTCCAGGTAGCTTCACATTGAGCATTACACCATTTTTTATCTTTATTTTTATTTTTAAACTAGAATTGTCTATGAAACTCTCTTATGGCAAGGATGCGCATAGCCATTACCTTCCCAGAGGATTCTCCTCCTCCTTTTAATACTGAAGGACACTGGAGAGTTGAGGCTTACCTGGGCAGGGTCTGCCATTTGCACCTGTTAATGCAGGATGCTCAGGGAGCAGGTGAAAACGTTCCTGAATTGCAGGTACAGCTAGGGCCACAGTTTCTGACACATCATGTGAAAAAATATTGCCAAGTTGTTACTGGTGGATGACATCATGTTCCCATTAAGGGCCTTTTTCTTGTGCTCTTCTGAAATATTTAGTTAAAGAGAGTTTGATGGTGTTGTATTGCCATCTGATACCTGCAAAGCTGTTACATTCTTTGGACATCTTTTGCTGTCAGGGCTTCGTAGTGTGGTAACTGACTCAACAGCCTTCGTATTTCAGTATTTAATTCTTTACGTTGTCTCTACAAATATGACTATTGTAAAGGATGGGAATGGTTTGGTACTTGTGTTTGCATAGACACACTTGTTTATTTCATGATGGTGTTTGCAAGTAATGTGTCTGCTTATGTGCATAAACAGAGACTGATCATTTGGGTATGCCGTAGTGATTGTCACAGAGCAGCCTTTTTCCACTCCAGCTTTATAGTAAGCCTCCAGCCTCATATGAATTTGTGCTGCATGTTATCCCCGTTTTACTAGGGAGCAGCTAATCTTTAAAGATCAGGTTCAAAAACCTCACCCTTGTAGTCATCTGCTCCCACTGCTGGAGAACTGAAGGAGATGCTGGATACCTGTGACCTGGTCTTTGAACACCACTTTTTTCCTTCCTGGGTATTTCTCTTCAGTGAAAGCAGCTTTAAAAGAAGATGGGTTTTGATAGGAAGCTTAAGAAATGTGCACTGAAACTAAGCAGTATGGCTGAAGAGTACTTGGCAGTGTCTATACTTACTACCCATATGCTATTTCAAAGCACAGGTGATGGTATTATTTCCTGTTAGTCCTAACTCTACAAGAAGTTACCTCTTTTCTCTGTTGCACAAACACAGTGGCAGGAAATCACCTGTTATTGCTGTTAGAAGGGCCAAAATGCTGAACCTGGTTTATTGAAAATGTAAAACATTTCCTAGTTGAAGAGCACTGACAGACCAACATGTTGTGTTAATATCTTTATAAATGCCCTGAGGCATAGTACTAAGTTAATCTTTTGACATTTTTATTTGCTTTTTAACATCACGATTCATTTTTTTATCTTTCAAAACTCCATTTATTACTGTCATTTAATTGATGGTAACTACAAATTATACTAGCTGCAAAGGAATACTTAAAAGAAATGCAAGTAGTATAATTTGGAACACAGTAATCTTAGTAGCCTGAGTCATGAATTTCATCATCCGCTGCAGTTAGTATCATTTTATGATTCATAAGTCTATTCGTTTCTTTTTTTAGTGTGTCATCAGATAAATAGCTCAACAGTAAGGTAGCAGAATTGTCTTGTCTCACCCCAGTCGTAGGAGAGCATGCAGGTTTGATTGTTCCTACGTACGTGTAGTAAATCTCCCTCCAACCTCTTAAATCTGTGAAATGACTTCCTGTGGTGCAGTGGAACACTTGCTGATTAAGACATTCAGATTATCAAATGACCACTATCTTAACCTAAAATTTAGAGTTCATTGAAATTGTTTTAAAATGCATTTGTTCATTTGCTGAAGGTGACCTGCACCATAGATCAGTGCACAGACACTTAGAGTGATCCTCGGTTGACTTAAGAGGGAAGCAGTCAGCATTTGCTTAATGTTAAATCAGCACTGCTACAGAAGTACTTTCAGGTTTTTACATAGTTCATGTCTCTAATTTAATTAGAGAAAATCTGATCTTTTCATTACCCTCTCTGGGTTTATTTTCAGTTTAAAATCCTGAAGTAGCATGATTTGTTTTGGCGTGCCCCCTCTGTTTAAGTGTTGTACCAGCTGTGCCACTTGTTAACTTCTTTTTAAAGTTTGAAAAGATACAGAAATCTCATGTAGATAGGTAGAGATAGATTTCTAAACCAGTACTTGCAACGTTCACAGGAATTAATTTGCTCTAATAATGCTTACAGCTTTCTTAGGAGCTGGTGGGCTGACAAGAAACAAGTTACAGGCATATGAACATATGACTGACATCTTTGCACCTGCAGTAGTAAAATAAGATCACTATCCTCAGTTTTTGTTACATTTCCAAGCTTACACGAGAGTACATGTCACATAAGCATCAAATCACAGACTCATTAGGGTTGGAAAAGACCTCCCAGATAATCTGGTCCAACCATCACCCTACTACCACTGTCACCCACTAAACCATGTCCCTAAGCACCACATCCAACCTTTCCTTGAACAGCCCTAGGGACAGTGACTGCACTACCTCCAATGCCTGACTGCTCTTTCTGAGAAGAAATGTTGCCTCATTTCCAACCTAAACCTCCTCTGGCACAACCTGAGGCCATTCCCTCAAGTCCTATCACTAGGTACCTGTGAGAAGAGGCCGACCCCCAGCTCCCCACCCTTTCCTTTCAGGTAGCTGTAGAGAGCAATAAGGTCTCCCCTGAGCCTCCTCTTCTCCAGACTAAACAACCCCAGTTCCCTCAGCCACTCCTCATAGGACTTGTGCTCCAGGCCCTTCACCAGCCTCATAGCCCTTCTCTGGACACACTCCAGTGCCTCAATGTCCTTCTTGTAGTGAGGGGCCCAAAGCTGAACACAGCACCCCAGGTGCGGCCTCACCAGAGCAGGATACAAGGGGATGATCACCTCCCTGGTCCTGCTGGTAATCTGCTGTGCAAAATTGGGTCAGTTTTAAAGAATATACAAAATCATGTCTTTTGACCATTCACTAATCAGACTAGTAGCTCAAAGTCAGGCTGAGCTAGCTTTAGCAAATTAAATGCCAAACAACTTTGGGGTAAATCGGGGGGGGATGACAAGATTTTTGGTCATTTAAAAAAAAAAACATCTCCAATGACTTCAGTGCTACTATACGTCTTCTCGATAAAATAAGGGGGATTCCTTGATAGACTTTTTCTTGGCCAAGATACTCTTTCCAGACTTGGACATCATGCATCAAGGAAGAGTAAAAATTCAGAGGTGGTTCAGAAGAGCGTATGAGGAAGACTGAGGTCTACAAACCAGGATCTGTGACCTGGAAAAAAGACTTAAGTAAAGAAAGGGTGGGTTTTAAGTCCTCAGAAGAGGTAAAAGCCTCCTAGAACAGAGATGAACAGAATGGAGTTACTGCTACTTCTGCCCTTTGGGGATTAATGGATTGAATTGTAGAGCAAAGGAAATTAAGGGTGGACATTAGGGAAAGAAACATTCAGATTCTGCATAGTTAGGCATTGCTAAAGGAGGCTTGAAGCCTCTAGTACTGTACTGAGACAGCCATCTGGCAGGAAGATTGACTGGATAACTCTTCTGTTCTATTTGGCTATGTCTTTTGTAGTACATTATTTTTAAATATATCACTTTGCCTTGATCACTATTAGGTAGGTTGGTTTCCTCAATAAAAATAGTATGTGGACATGGAGTAATGTCTTGAATTTGTGTCAGTTAAGATGTGGAAACCCAGGTCAGTATGCCTTTTGCAGATCATAGGGAGAGGAGACATAGGTTAACTGCATACAATGCAGATCCATCTGCAGTTCTAGCCCTAGAAAGCTTAAGTGGTAGCTAACCTATTCTCTTCATTGGAAGCTGCACACATGACTTGCTCTGTGCCAAAGGTGTAGCTTGACATTGGCAGGGACATTTGCAGAGACCTGCAGCACTCATAATAATAGACTTGGCCTGTAAGGATGACTTAAGCAGAAGCTTTATCAAATGTAAAGTCTTGTTGAGTAGAGCTGCAAATCAATTTTAAATTATTAAGGCCTGTTGTCCTTAGCTGGTTTTCAAAAGCACTGCTGCAAGCACCAACCAGCTTTTGTGGCCAGAATGTTATGGGTATATGATTAGTAATACATTGAGCTTTGTTTGGATACAAGGCTGAAAACACCCACGGATGTCTCATCCTGTGGGGAAACATTCTATTTGGAGTATTGTGCCTATACATCTAGTCTGCCACCACAGGGAAAGAATTGCCAGATAACGCACCACCTGCTGGTAAGTTGTCATCGGACTGCGTAGGAAGCTGCATTTACATCCACATTTACATTGAACCCCCCAAAAATCTGCTTTTAACTGGAACTTTACCCCTTGAGAGAGGTTACCAAATTCCTGTCCTCTGCTCTTACAACTCATTTTTTTTTTTTCCTTCTTTTTTCCCAAAAGGTATCCACTGATGAAAACAGATTCCCTTTCTATACCAGTTGTCATCTGCTGTCAATTCCCCAGCTGCTGTGCTTCCTTGGCATATCTGCTGCGAAGATGGTTACGAAGATCTAGTTGCAGTTGCCTTCAGGCAGGGGAATATGCAGCAGCAGCAGGTGGACTTCTGAGAAACACACCTGCTTTTGTTCAACTGTCCCTGGTAGGAGTAATATAAAAAAATAAATACATGATGTGGTGTAAGCTGACATGTTTCGAAGTGGAGCGATGCACCAAGGGTCTCAGTATGTAGAATGTTTTGGTCCATCAGCTCTGTACTGAATTGTTGCTATTGGCCTCTTTCTCAGGAAGGCTGAAAATCAGGGGGGGATCCTGAACCAGCAGAGGGTAAATAAGCTCACCTGGCTCTTTGCATGAATTGAATTGAACAAACAGAAACCGGAGTGTTCCTTCTCTCACAGGTCAGTTGTTGAGATGGTTACAGCAGGGTGTGTTCTCCTGTTTGTTGTGTCTATGCAGTCAGGGTGGTGGTTCGTTTGGAAGACCTTTCAGTCACCTGATGGGACCCTAGAAATCGTATTGAATTTTGTTAGAGTATGTGCCACAGCTCTAAGTCCCCCACAGGCAGTGACTTCAAGGTACAGACTAACAAAGTGCTTCAGTTTGTGCCTAAATGCCTCAGTGGAGGTGGATTAAAGCAGCTGCCTCGAGTGACTTCGTGAAATTGGACCAGAGTCACTGTTTCCTCATCTGTGTACTCAAAGTTTTGCAACTCTGTGTGGCAAAGACCTCTTAGTGAGGCCTAATGCCTAGCCTGCCTTGCTTGAAATTCCAAGGGTCTCTGTGAGACAAAGCATTCTGGCCTCTGCCCCGGGCCAAGCTGTATTATTTGACTAAACATTTATATATATATTTACTACCGTCACTTCCAGTGCTTTTGCATTTAGACTCACAGCAGTCCTATACTGCTCGTGCTCCACATAGCTTAACAACTTCCAGAAATTCTCCTGGTAACACGTCAGGCTTTCCTGCACATCCCTCACGCTGCTCCTTTCTTATATCCATAAACCTATTTCCTCCTCTTTCCTCTGACTAGTGAGATGTCTGATGCATACATGTAGTGTAAATTGACCGTGGCTCTGGAAAATTAGAGGTTCTAAAACTGAGGACTTCTGCCAAGAATGCATAGCACTAGCAAATGCAACTCCTTTGAACTAAACAGGAGTGCTCTGTATTGTCTTGGATATGTTGTATGTAGTAGTAGTTTCTCAGGTAAATCACTCTTAATAAAGTCAAAGTGAGCATCTTGAGCTCCTCTGCCAGCTGGAGCTCAGAAGACGAGACACCTCAGCTGTGCACCAGCACTGGGGCTGAGGGGTGGGCGGGAGGGGTTCGCTGCACACTGACTCAGCCCTGGAAGGGTTGATGCACACACTTCTGCTCCTCTGCTTCTTTAAATCAATGTGTTGGGACTAGGACATGTAAGTTTGGCTGTTTACAGGTGTTGGAGTGTTTTGGTTGCTGCACAGGAATGATGGGCATGTTGTAGTGCTGATCCAGAGCAGAATACTACGGATAAAAGTATGCGTGCTTTCTTTGAGGATTAACATACAGGTCCTGTAATCATTCCCAAATTATATATGTACATAAAGTCTTTGTCATTTCCTGGTCAGATATTAAATTTGATTTCTAAGGAGTATATGGGAAATATGATTTTTTTTTTTATTATTAATTCAGTGTGGGGACTTGTAGAGTTTCTTGCAGTTACAAAGTTTTGATTGAAATGGTGATGGAAATTTATATACTGTTAAGTGGGAAATGATAAAAGGGTGTATTTGGAGTGAGAGACAGGGGGCATCATGTTGAGGGCTGGAAGTCTGCTTCTCTAAATCTATTACTGGTTTAACCATTACTGCATGGCATGTGTTGAAATAGGATAGCCTTCATCAGGGACAGAGAGGAAGTCTGTGTTTTTACACTGTCTGGAAAAGATCTTCTGAGATAAGCCAAGAACATAAAGAAATGCATCTAAAATCGAAGGAGAAAAGTTACTGTTAAATTTGCAACAGATATTTAAGAGTTTGTTCTTCATGAAAGAGGAGCTTAACGGACCAGAGACAAAGGAAAGAGGAGTGCAATCTTTGCAAGTGTGTGCTCCTAGGATTTTTATTGTGAGACACAAACAACCGTTGTCACTCCACTTACAAGGGGAGCTGCAGTAAGTCTCTATGGCAGACCCAATTTTGGTTTCTTCAGTGTTTCAAGTTCATTTGCACCTGCAGTAGTAAAATAAAATAAAATTGCTTAATCGCTCTTAATTATCCTGCCATGTCTATGTATTTTTTCCTCTTGCCTTCCACTGAAGGAGGTTGAGTGAAGGATGCCTTCTGCTAAGCTAGCATTGACCTAGGACTATCTGTGACAAATCTGAGCTGTGCTAGAAACAGGACGTTGGTCTGAGAAATGGTTTCAAAAGATTTGCTTTCAGTGATGTTAAGGGAACCCTGTTGTCACAGCTGTGCTTTGACGTATTTTGCTGTACAGAACTACGTATGTGGGCTTTTTCTGGTTTGTTTTTGTTCTGAGAATGTGTATATTTAATGTGCATGTATGTGAGTGTTGAAAGGAATTCTATACATCTAATTAAGAATTGTTAAAGCTTTAGAATGTAGGAGTGACCTACTTAAATACTTTTTTTTTTTAGATAACAAGGTAATACTTGAGGGTTTTGGAGGGTTTTTTCTGAAGTTCACTGTTCATCCGACTACTCAAAACTACTTCCAAGAATTTAATATTCATCACTTTGGGATTAAGGAAAGATCAGAATGAAATATCTAAGAATGCAGACTTCTGAATTTATTATTATAAAATATGATGAAAAGCTGTCAGCTTTTCAAAAGTGGTTTTATTTTTTTAGTTGCAAAAGAAATTAAATATTTTCTGTTATTTTTTTCTGTATATAGTCCTTATGGTGATGTCCGGAATGGGAGTGAGTTATTACCTTACATTTCACACATTATAAACCAGATAATCATGAGAAGAAAAGAAAATTATTAAAAAATCTCACTTTTAATCACTTAAAATATGTAAGAAGTGGCTGATTTGTTGCTTTAATTATTTATTTATTTTTAACACTTACATTGCGCTTTTCCTGGGATAGTTTAAAAAGTGGAAGTGAGGAAAAAAATACCTGACTTCCAGAGTGAGATTTCAAGTTGCATACTGCAATGCCATACCAAAATGCCCAAATGCATTGGGAATGAGTTTGCTTGGAATGAGTTTCCATTGTCTGACTGTAGCTCTCAGTTTGAGGTTTTTTTTTTTTTTTTTTTTTTTTTTTTCCCTTTGAAAATGTCCTGTAGACCACAGCCATAACAACCATCTAGAAATCAATGCCATTTTTTTTTTTTTTTCAGATTAGATTTAAGTTGTTAACACCACTTATATTTGATGTGTGTCTCTTGACCCACAGTGGGTGTGAAGGAGGGTGGTGTTGGCATGGATGTATTTTGGATAAGTTTGTGTCCTCTTCAGATGAAGCTAACAGCTGTGCCATTTCGTCCACACCGAGGAATGTGCTGCCCCATGCAGAAGTGTGGTGGAAAACTGATTTTTCCAGTTCATTAATGAAGTGATTTATCTTCCATTGATTTCTCAGCCTGCAAGTTGTGATCTTGTCTTCCTCTGCATTGAATCCCCAACTCTGCCACAATTGTTTTTCTACTTTGAGGGTAACTTTAAAGGGCTGCATCACTTCATAGCTAGGTAATGGTACAGAAGGGTTCTCTGTTCACATGTGGGTGCCTACCCAAACCTTACTTTGACAGGACGCTAAAAGGATGCAGAATGTCCTCATTACAGCATCGGACCTTTAGCTTTGGTCCATGGTTCACTTGCACCATTTTTCAGCCACAGCAGCTACTCAATTTCTCCAGATGCTGACACCTTTTACATTTTTTCTATAACAAGTGTATAAAATGCCTGCTGGAAATTGTATTTCCTTGTAGTTATTTTTTTTTCATGAAGGAAGATGGGTTTGAATCCTTACATTTTTTTCAAAGCGTTGCTGTGTGAAATAAGTGCAACCTCCTGGGGGTGATGATTAAAAAACACGTGTGTTTGTGTGTATGTGCTTGCATTCATTTATTTTTTTGAGCTATGACTCAACTCAGTTACTTGTCTCCGGGAGTCAGTAAATGTTAGGGCAAAGCCTGTTTGCATCTTGAGATCTTCAGAGATCTTAGTCTCCGAACTCTGCTGATGACAAAGATACAAAAAAACAAACAAACATTCAAATGTATTGAATCTGAAAGATGGCATTTTAATTTAATATTTCCCAGAACGAAGTAGACAACTCAAGGCATGCCAAAGGAGACCTCACAGCTGTTAGCAACTGTGTGGTAGACAGATGTGTAACGTACACATGCAGTGTTGAAAAAAAAAATCTTTGTGATGAGGTTATACAGGCCAAATAAATTTGTGTGCTTTCTGTCTCTCTGTCTTAGGTGCTGCTTGCTTGTTTGAATCAAGCTAACAACAGGCACTTAGAGCCAACATTTTCACAGAGTCACAGATTGCTTGGGGTTGGGGGTTGCCTCTGCAGGTTGTGTAGTGCAACCTCCTGCTCAAAGCAGGATCAACAGCAGCAGCCTGCTCAGCACCATGCCCAGCTGGGTGTTGAATATCTCTAAGGATGGAGAGTGTAAACCTCTCTGGGTATTATACTATTTTTTGACCACCATCAAATTAAAAAAATGGTCTTTCTTATGTTTAAACAGAATTTCCTGTATTTCAGGTTGTGCTCATTGTTTCTTGTTCTTTCACAGGGCAACACCCAGAAGAGTGTGTTTCAGTCATCTTTACACTCTCTCATCAGATACTTATACACTTTGATAAACTCCCCCCTTAGCCTTCTGGTTTTCAGGCTGAGTTCTCAGCTTCTCCTCGCGGGCCAGATGCTCCGGTCCCTGTAGCCATCTTTATGCCTTGCTCCTGTATGTCCATGTCCCTTCAGTACTGGGAATTCCCGAACTGGGCCCAGTGCTCCAGCTGACTCACTGGTACAGGGCAGAGGGGAAGGGTCGCTTCCCTTGGCATGCTGGAGACGGTCCTTTCAGCTGACACGGGCAGGTTTCTCTCCCCCTGCCCCAGAAAAGAGAAGACCCCTAGCTGGATGAAATTTTTTTTTCTCACTTGTGTGAGAAAGGATGGTCCATTGGTACTTATGTGGATGTTTCAGTAGGAGGTTTGGATGCTTTAAATGAATCGGGATGCAGAGTAACACTTCTGTGGTATTGGTGAGAAATTAGGCTAGTGGCCAGACGGAGCAGCAGCTACAGATATTGGGTTTCATGTGTGTGTGTTTTATTCCAGTCTGGAGCTGCTATTGGCTTATACACTGTAAGACCTTGTAGTCGCATGTCTATTTGTTTCCAGTCTTTTTTTCACTTCTTATTTGTTACCCATTTGTTTGACTGGATTTAGAAAAAAAAATCAGAGCACAAGGTCTTCAGGTATGAACTTCTTCTATGGCTTAACAAACACAGAGTCTTGAGAGGAACCTCTGGGTGCTGCTTCATTGTGGGCAGTCACTTGCCTGCTGCAGGGATACTGAAAACCTCTGTGCAGCCGAATCAATAACCGTACAGCAGCTTTGCCTGCTGGCCTGAAGAGGCTATTCATTATCGGTGTAATTCAGCATGTCACCTGTTGACTTCACCAACAGCATTTGCTTTTGTGCTAGTTTCTACCACCTGTGCAAGAAGTGGAGATGTGTTTTTCAGGATGTATCACTAACCTGGAACAAAAATTTCTAGTAAGGCAGTCTCTGCAAAGATATATATCACTTAATTGTATTTTTTTTAATGTAACCAGCATGACATGGTCCTGCTTTTGTTGAATTTTACTTTGATCTTTGAATGTTTTGCTGCAACAGTTTGCAAAATGTATTTTATATTCTTACATTACACCCTCAATGCAGTATTTGATCACTTCTTTGAACATATCAGCACCTTAACCCTTTAAATGGCAGTGCCTTTTATAAGAAGAGCAGGAACATTTCAACTGATGTTTTCCTAAAAGAGATGGTTTATGACTCACATAGCTGTATCTTCAAGCTAACATGCTGAAGGCTGCTGCAAACTCACCAGTTGTCCTTATGACACTGCCTGATATCCACAGTTAATCTGAGTGGAAAGGCACCAGCACTGCTGGCCCCGGAGATGCCTTGGCTTGTCAGTTCGTTGCCACAGAACCTACTGACCTAGGATCCGGATGCATCTAATAGAGCAAATGATTGTTTCTGAAATATTTTGAGAAGCAGGATTGCCAAAGGTACTGCTCTGGAGGCATATCTTATTTTTGTACAAAACCAATGGAAACACAATGGCTTCCAGCTGAGACATTCAAGTCTTGGGTGACAAATCCTGGATCTAGTGTCCTGGTCTTAAAGAAAAGAGTGAAAAACAAACAACAACACCAAGAAAGTCCTTACTGCCTGGGCTGCATTAGGCAGACTATTGCCAGCAGGCTGAGGGAGGTGGTTCCTCCCCTTTCCATAGCACTGGGGAGGCCACATCTGGAGTACTGTGTCCTGTGCTGGGCTCCCCAGTACAAGAGAGACGTGGACATACTGGAGACCAGCGAAGGTCCACAGAGATGATGGACTGGAATGTCTCTCTGGTGGGGAAAGGCTGAGAGAGCTGGCACTGTTTGGCCTGGAGAAGAGAAGGCTCAAGGGAGGGGGGGATCTCATCAATGTGTATAAATAGCTGAGGTAAGGGTGCAAAGAAGGCCATTGCTGCCCACTGACAGGACAAGTGGGCACAAACTGACACACATGAAGGCTCTGTCTGAACACTGGGGACCATTTTTCTGCTGTGGGGGTGACCAAGCATTGGCACAGGTTGCCTGGAAATGTCATCAATGGAGAACTTCAAGAGCCAGCTGGGCATGGTCCTGGGCAACCTGCTGTACGTGGTCCTGCTTGAGCGGGGGTCCCTTCCAACCTCAACCATCTTGTGATTCTGTGCTTATGAAATGGGAATCCCATGGCATCCTAATGAAACTTGTTCAAGAGTTGTGGTAACAGCAGGCATTTTATTCCTGGTTTTCATCTCACTGAGAGCTGTTTAATTCTGTATCTGGTTTCAGTTATCTTTCAGTGAGGTGGAGGTCCAAAACTATGCTGGCCAGGTAGCCCCTGAGGAACGTGAGCGTGTTAGTGTATAGGTCGGGGTAATCACATCTGGATGGTAGCATTCTGTTCTGACCAGTGTATTTTTAGACTGTTAGCATCAAATAGAGGTTTTTGGAGAAGAATGTAGGAGCTGGAAAATATATCTGGGAGCTGTTTAGAAAGGCACATTGCTATGTGCTAAAAGCAAGCAAATAGGGAAGAAAAATGACAGATTAAAGCTGGTTAGAGGGCCTGAGCAAATAGCTGTGCCATTGAAACTGAGGGCAGATCTGTTATTTTAAAGGTAAATCTCTTCACAGATTTAATGGGAATGAGACACCGTTTTCAGTTTCATCTGGGGGACTGGCGTGGAGTCTGCACAGAAGAAGGGAAGACACCTGATATAGCTGTTGCAAGGGAAATGTGAGGCATCCACTTGGAAGAGGCTTTTGGTCATGCTTCAGTAAATCTCTAAGGGAGCGTAACGTGTGTCAGGTTTAAGCCTACAGTGAACTACGCAAATGCTTTTCCACCTCTAAATAGTACAATACGTTGTAAGAATTCACTAGATGTGCTGTCTTAAGTGATTCGTATTGAGTCAGCCATGATGAAACATAGATCCAAACTGAAATGAAAGTGGGAATTCTTCTGAGAAATCTCTTCTTTTAGCCCATGTAAACTATTGGTCGCATTGCTCACTGTGGTCTGTACTGAGCATCAGTCTATTCCCGTGCTATACTGCTGTCTTCCATCCTGTAATTGATGCTTTCTCATAAAGTGCAGAACAAAGTGTCTTGCACGCTGTATGACTAATCCTTGTTATTTCTAAGTATTGCTTTTGCAGTTTAAATACAGGCAGACACCCCTTCACCTATTGTGTGTACCTCTATTTTGAATAGTGTTGCGAGACCGGTACATTTGAGTGGTGAATTATTTCCCTCTGGTGAGGGGAGAGGTGTCCTTGCAGAAAAGGGTACTATGAATGGGACTCTAAACACCAGGAAGGTACTAAGTGTTTTGCTATTATTATTATTATTATTATTATTTAAAGGGTTGCTTTCTCTGACACCCTTCTTTCAAAAAAAAAAAAAAAAGAAAAAAAGTATTAATGAAAGAAGGCATTTAATGACATGAGTTGTTTTAAACAAAATTAAGGTGTTTATGTTCTCCTTTTATTATTATTATTATTATTTATATTATTTATATATTATTATATTATTTATATAGCCTACCTATCACAGGTGCCTTGGCAAACACAGCACCTGCTCTGCAGATGAAGACTTCGTGGTCTTTAGAAGACATTTGCCTTCCCTAGTAATTTCCCTGGGTCAGACATTAAAGCAGTCCCAAACTCATTCAAGATGGAGTTAACAACCTGGCCTTCTTGCACTGAGAAATCCACAAATGCAACATAGTCTTTCTTGGTTTTCCTTACTTCCCAGGGAACCTCCTTGTTGTCGTTGTCTTGCTCCACTTTTTTTTTATTTATTTTTTTTTTTTCATTAGTTTGTTTGTTTTGGGGTCTGAAGCCTCACTGTGTTGTGCATGTAGTCTTTCTGCCAGCCTCAGTCGATCCCACGGATCACCAGTTACCTTCCTTTCTATTGCAGGTTGGGTCCTGGCTGTTTAATTTCACCATCTGATGTCTTAACAGGGCCATGCATGCTAATATATTCACTGGGGTCTGACGTGAAAGCAAACAACCCCCTACCATAACAGTGGAAGAATAGTGCTCATGCTCTCCGCTCTTGTGCTGGGTGGTGAATAGGAGGAACAGGGGCTGGTTCGTGCATTCGTGGGGTAGCATGAGGCAACCCAGAACTACTCCTGCACAAGGGCTCTTTCTGCCTGTTTTTCTTGCCAGTTTGGTCCCGCTGAGTCTGCATTCAGGTATGATTTTGCCGAGGTCCAAGTGCTCCATTGCAGGAATGGGGCAGGCTTTGAGCGCTCCCATCCCGCACAAATTCAACATCGGAGCTACTGCAAAGGGGAAACTGTGTGCTCCTGCTGTGATGGCTGAAAGGTAAAACTGAGTGCTCCTCACTTTTTGCAGAGTCTCAGGCTTTGTGGCTAGTGTGTAAGATGGTGAACCAAAGCTGTGCAGTCTCTTCCACGTGCCATCAGGGTGCAGGTATTTTTCATGGTGATCTCTGCTACTCATCAGTCTTGGCTGGAAGGACAACTTTAGAGGTGATTTAGTGTTGGTACTTGGGCTGTGCTGAAATTATTTCAAAAGCAAGAAGGAAAGAAGACTGTTACTGACACTGGCCTTGAAATAACTCATCTGAGATTTTGTATAGGTCTGATGGCCAAGAGCGTGCTCAAAGTACCTGATGTTTGTTAGCCTTCCTACTGTGGCAAAGATAGGTATTTTGAATCCAAAATCTTACTATTATCTTTTAGAAACTAGAAAATAATATTAAAAAAATCAGGAATACGCAGGTCAATCAAACTCGCTGACAGACCAATCATCTTATGACACTTTAATTGTTGCTATTTTATTATGAAAATAACTTTGTGCAAAGCCTCCTTCTATAAGGAAGGGCACATACACGTAATTATAGGATGCTTTTGGTGTTTCAAAAAAATAAAAAGAAAAATGAAATGACTAATACATTTTGCTGGTGGAACTGACAGCTGTAACAAACCTGCTTCTCTCATCAGCCATAAGCTTTTATCTATGCCTTGTACTAATGAATAAATCATCTTATTACATAAAATTGCATTCTAATTGCTCCCGTGTCAGTCTATTTCAGGTTAGGCCGAAGCAGTAAGGTTCCCTTGATGCCTGGGTTTTCCTGTTCTGTTTGACTGCTGAGCAGTCACATTTGCAAGTGCCTGCAAAGGGACTTGAAGGAGAGGAAAAAATGGGGAGGGGACTGGAGGAAGGCAGGAGATAAAGGGAGAGAAGGGCAAGAGAGGATGTGATGGGGATAGGGAATGAATGGGGGAGACATGAGAGTTGTTGAATGGAAAAAAAAAAGAAAAGAAAAGCATCGGAAAAGCTAGTGGGAAGAGAGGAAAGATGAGTCAAAACTACGGCAAACCATTTTGTGTTAGGCCTTGTGCAGAGCAGCTCGTGGGAGCTTGTGCTGTTCCCAGCAATGGAAGGTCTTGCTTTGGTGCTCACACCTTCCTGATTTGAGCAGGGCCATGCTGCTTCCTTTGTTGGATTTTGGCCGACACAAAGCCATTGCTATTCATGCTGGCAGCTCATGGACAGATGCAGGCAGTTACAAAGAATTAAACTACAATTTAGGATTTGTTGTCCTGGGCAAATTGGGAATGAAATTCAGACCTCAGCAGCATTGGTCTCCATGCCTGAGGAAGACCAGAGCTTTGTCTACAATGGCAGAATTGAATTCTGTAGTTTCTGATGCTTACATGTGTGTATGGCTAAGACTGGCTCAGTGGGGCTGACTCTCAGGGGAGTGAGAAGTTCTTCCTTGGCCCTCGTGATATGGGCTGTGCTTCTGGACTCCTTCTTCAGCTCTGTTTCTGCTGCTGCTAAACATCTCTGGCCATTCTGTGTGACAGGAGGCTTTCCTCAAGCTCTGACAAGTTGTTACGGTCTAAGCTCTCCTATTTGTCACTTAAAATGTTACCTGGAAAACGTTAATTAATCATTTAATGCTGTAGAGTGAAGAGATGTATCCCCCCACCCCTTCTTGTCATCAAGTCAGATGATTGATTCTCAGATAAGAGAAAATGGCAATTTGGGCAGGCTTTGTGTAGTAGAGAATGCTTTTCCAAATTAACTATAACTAAATGACTTGGAATTTATCCTTCAACTATCAGCAAGCTTTATTAACTCTCATATATTGATTTTACTTACGTTGATGAGAAAGAGGGTTGAACACAAGTAAGACTCACACAAACCAAGTACATCTGTATAGAAATTGTGCAGCTTTAATTAATTGGGTTTAATAACTAATTTAATTGGAGCTTCCTGTTTTAGAGAAGGGATTTGGTGGAGCTCCTAAGTGATTGATTTAATCATTTGCAAAAGGGAAAAGGAGTTGACTACTCATTACTCTTCTAAGATGTACTAGAACTACATCCAGAATGTTTGCTACTTGCATTTGTGTTACAAGGTCCTTATCTTGCCTAACTTTTTTTTTTTTTTTTTTTTTTTCCTGAAAGAACAGTATTAGTAGGATCATGCATTATAAGCTAATGAAACTGGTTAAGTGAGGACACATGATTCATTGTTTAAGACTGTTTACAGTTCTTTTTTATATATTATATGTAAAGTATATTTACCTTAAAGGGCTGGCAAATGGAAGAAAAGCTGTTGATGCTGGACATTTAGAAACCTTTTTCATACCTGGTATCTCTGGGTTGTTTTGGAGAAAAAGATGGAATGTTTCTGATATCCCAAAATTTTGTTGTCAGAAGCATTAAACAGAAAGAAGTCTTACAGTGAACAAAAACCCTTCGGGCCACTTTTTCAGGACGTAAAATAGAAAAGGAGATCACAGTCATTTATTTTTTGTTTGCTGAGTCTTTGCCTAAGAAAGTCCATATTACTGTAACCTGTTCCAAGAAAAAGAGCCACTCTGTAGAGGCTGCACAAGGAGTGCGTGGGATCCCATTTTTTTATTTCAGCTTTGAGTGTGGAAATAAAGTGGTAATCACTTGGTTTTGCTGGAGAAAATGAATAGGAAGTTGAGTGTCTGTTCCAGCACCGTGAGGCAAGAATAACCCAAACAAATGAACTCCTTGACTGCTTTTTGCTGTATGAATGCAGGCAACCTTGGTTTAGCATAGGGCTAGATGAAAAGGTTTGCTACAGATCCAAACTCAAGCTTTGTGTCAAGAATTTCCCTTCAGTCTAATTGTCACCCCTGGACACCCATTGAAGGAATGTTGTGATTTGTGGGGGTTGCTCTTAAAGTTTGCTCTTAAAGTTTCCTTTCAATTAGGAGTTTTTCAGAATAAAGTTTTTTTTGGTGCCTTTTTTTTTTTTTTTTTTTTTTTTTTTCCTGTCGTTTTTCTCTTCCCTGTCTCTCTGCTGGTACTTGGGCCTGTCCCTGTGATGTGTTTAATGCCTGGTATCTGTTCTCCTGAGGCTGTGGGGCTTCCAGTGAGAGGTTGAAATTCAGCCTGGGAGAGTGGGGTTGGACTGAAGGATTAATTCTCACCGACTTTACACACGTCCTCCTCATGTTTAAGTAGCAGAAGTACTTGACAAGTGGCCATTCATTAATTGCCATGAGGAATGGGGTTGGGTGCTGAAAGCCTGGTGGTGAGAAGGGCTGTTAACAAGCTAGGAAAGAGGGGAAGAGCTATACAGCTACTACATCACACTGATTTGCACCTGTTTTTTGAGTCTTCGGCCAAAACCAGCTGGGAACAACATGTAATTAATCAAGAAAAAGATATTTAAAACCTTTAAAAGAAGGAGAAAAAAAGCAATTTGGATTGATAACAGCCAGAGCCAGAAGGTAAAACCACTGAAATGGGATAAATGAGCTGTGAAAGACCAATATGTGCAGAAGAGTGAGAATGGGTTGAATTAGTGAGGGTAGATTTTGTGCTCAGAGACTAGATCTGGTCAGGTGCCCTTGTAGGCAATGCTAAGGAACTGGACAAAACGGGAGAAACGTGTTTACGGCAGGCTATAAGGAAAAAAATGTAGAGGATGTTTGGTGAAAATTCAGATGGTTAAATGTGAGATGATAAGGTTAGACAGTGGTGTTGAAGAAATGTCTCTGAGAAGGCTGACAGCTCTGAAGGAGGAGAAAATCTGGGTGAGCAGGAGGGAGGCAGCCCTGGTGTGCTTGGGCTCGGGGGCAGCTGCACTGGTGCTACTTCCAGCAGGTCCCCATGAAGGGGTTTGCTCTGAAATTTATTCTTTGGAATAGGTAATTTGATGATAAAACAGAGCTGTGGCTGGACACTAGGTGTGCAAGCGTGTAACTGCTGGTTGGTCTGAACTGCTCTGGTTGCTTTTGCCATGCCAAGTGAAGCTGAGCTGATCACAGAACAGAGCTGGGGTGAAAAATCTCATAACAGAGAGTGTCTGTGTAAAGGCAGCCCTGTGAACAGCATCTCTGTGTGGCTCGCCAGTAAAAGCCTTGCTGTGGACACAGGAGGATACAGTTTGCTCTTGGATGCTGAAGAAGCAAATAATTAGAGGCAGAATCAAACAACCTTTTTATTTTCCAAGGGAAACATGTGAACATTTTTTCCTTTCCTCTCAGGTTTCACGCTCCTGCCAGTTCTTTGAAGTGGTAAAAGCCTGAAAGGCTCAAGGAGCTGACTTACCACATGACATCCACAAACACCAAAGTCTGCTCTGCTGAGCTCGCAGCCTGGGCTTCTAAAGATGCCAGACACTTAGGTTAGGCCTGCACTCCACGTCTTCTGGGGGTTTTGGAACAGTGTCTCTTAGGCTTTTGGGATTTAGTAGCACTTGTTAGTAACCTAAGGGCTCTGCTTTTTGTTGCTGTTGTCCTGTGGTGCTGGATTAAAGGCCAGACCTGAGCGAGAGCTCTTACTGATTTCAGAAGTAGGTAAGCAAGTGGTGATGGTGGGCCCGGACTCTCTGCACTGAGGTTTTCCCAGTACAGGTCACTGGTGGCACCCGCCTGGGCCGGGCGTGCACAGGGCCCGGCCTGCGGGACTGAGCCAGCACGGAGACCGAGGTGGTTACTGAGCGGGAGGTGGCGGGAGGTGGAGGAAAACTGCCGCGGCCATAACGTGCGTGGGGGGAAAAGCATCTAAGCGGTAAATGAAATGGAAAAAATAGCGGTGGGAACAGAGATGAATCGGTAGGACTTTGTTTGAGCACTTGTAAGAAACAAGCTGCTAGGTCCAGTGTCAGCGAGGCATGCATTAAGCGGACCGAGTGGGAAGTTAATAACAGAGGTGGATGGTGTTGCTGAGAGGGAACCCGGTGTGCTCTTTGTGTTATGATTCATTGAAAGGACCAGGGGTCAATTTTTCTAGAGATATTTTTCTTAGAAAAGAAGCTGTAAAGCCCTGTGATTGTCAGATCAGGTATACCTACAGTTACTGCCATTAAGTATATGGTAATATGTAGTCAGATCACCATAGGGAGTTCTGATAACATAATCAACCAGAAAAGCAGCTTAACTAATGGTCTGTGCATTTTAGTTGCTTATATCGAGAGCTATAATAAATACAAAATTTGTAAATTTACTTCTGTTAAGAGATCCCAGCTCATTAAATGTGCGGCACCCCAGGAGATGCTTTTATTCAGCTCACCTGTGTGACAGGCTGGCACGCAGCGCAGCTGCTCTCACAGAGCGGTAGCTGCCGCTGGGTCACACTCCTGGGAGATAACAGTCTATGGCTGTAAATGGGAATTTGGGGTGAGGAACTAATAAATTAAAGGTTTTTGGGGGAGGGGAGGGTAAGGTGGGCTGCATGGGGTGGTCACAGAGCTGACGGATGCAGCTGTTTTTGCCGCTTGTTTTGCTCTTGCTGGGTGCTGTGATTGTTGTGTTTTGTTTTCCAAAGCTGGAGACATCCAGTCTGCGTGTCAAAGATGAGCGTATAATGATTTTGCAGTACTTTGCTCTTTTATGATCTCATGTTTTCCGATTGCTCCCTGCTCTCTGCTGATGTTTATGGATTTTCATATTCTCTCCAGTTGGCCTGTGAAGGCAAGTAAACACAAGGGCAGGAGCCTACATTAGCAATAGTGCCTGTGCGTGTTATTGCCTAACCCCAGGCAGCATCGTGCTCTTCCTGCTCCAGAGTCATCCTCGCATACCACTAGAGCCAACGTGAAGCAGCCTGCCATCCTGCAGAATCAGCACAGTGGTCTCAAGAAGAGTCTGCACGGTGCAGAGAGTCATATGCACCAGCCATATCTGGTGCAAATGTGCACATCCTTTTGTGTTGTAATGGTTAAAACCAGCGCTGATTTTTGTGTGCCGCACAGAGCAGCGGGGGTGAATACCTTTGGGGAGACCATAGACTAAGAGTCAGTCACCCTTTGTTGCTGGAAAGGTAGAGGAAGGTGGCCAGTCACAGTGTGAGTAACCATAGTGCTTATGGCTGTGAGCAGCCTCGTCCGTTTGCTGTAAATGGTGCTTGCCTGGGTGGGCCCAAGGCTGTGTGTTGATTCTCAGATGTAATATTCAGAGACCTGCCTCCAGTGTTTGTCCAGGCCATCCTAAAGCCTGAGTTTTAAAGGGCTGTCCCCACAAGGCTTTGACTTGTCTCCAGGGTTTTAATTCACACTGGTAGAGGCTGCAGGTAGTGATTTTTGTTCCATTACTTTTCTGCTGTTTGATGCATTTTGTGAGCCTGCTCTCTGGAGCCCTTTTACAGCCTCTGCTGCTTAAGGATGCTTGCTGGAAAGTGAAAGAGTAAAGGACAAATGGGATGCAGGCAGTGGGGCAAGGTAGGAGTAGGTGGGACAGTAGAGAGAGGAGAGAGTGGTGGACTGGATACCAGACAGCAGGTAAGTGTCCTTCACTGCATTCACATCAGGTTTTCCTGGTTCCCTCTTGCTGCATCTAGGAGGGGCAATGTGACTTTGGTTCAGGGCAGTAGCTGAACCAGCATTCCTAACAGCCTGGGTGTAGAAGAAAGAAAGGAGAAAAGAGGAAGGGAAAAAGAAAACAAAGCAAAACAAACAAAAACAACAAAAAAACTGAGGCAAAATAATTGATATCAAATCTATATTTGGGCCTGGAATCCCAATCCCTTGATGAAGATGGCTGTTGTGAGACCAGCAGTGTTACCCTGGAGAAGTCCCTGGCGTGGGATTTTACAAGCTGCTCTCATTTAGATAGTATGTAGAGGAGGATTTTATTTTTGAAAGCCAAATTGACATCAGGGCACTCCTTCCCCCTGCCCTGTGTGCACACATGGGCACGCCTGTCCTACCTGCTTCATAACCATTGTCCCTCTATGTGCCCTGACAGCCATTTCATAATGATAGCTCAGTTCAGTTTTGTTTCATCTCATACTGTCATTTTTGAGAGAATTGGCACTCTTATTTATATAGCTTGCTGTGTCCTCTCTCTCTTTTTTTTTTCTTTGCTTTTGTAATTTTTTTTTTTTTTACCTCTTAAAACCCCTTTCACATGTTGACACAGCATCCAAGAAAACATGCCCTACTGTTCCTTGGTAAGAGGCAGTGCAATTAATTCCGAAGACCTTCATCTGAAAGAAACCTTGGCCTTCCTCTGAACAGTGAGAGCTTTTCAATTACGCTGGAAAGCTGCATGTGGGCCAGCCCGAGAGCCCCCTCCCCTGCCCTCCCAGCCCTTTCTGAAGGGCTGCTATATTGTAATCTGTCAGAGTCACTCATTTCCAGGTAATTGGCTTTTTAAAGGGCATCTATAGGACCCAAATAACTCCTGGCATACTGTTTGTTACCATTGACCTGCCAGGTTAGCAAAGGTTAGACTTAATTGCCTCATTTATGGCTAATGCATTCCAGTTTTGCTGTTGCTTTTTCTCTGAGAATAATTGCTCAGACCTGGATTTTTGTTCTGAAACATTGATGGAAAGAAAAAACAAGGGTCATGCTAGAGATTTCTGCTTTCATCAAGACAGAGATCACATAAAACTACTATGTTAAGAAAACGACCACATACATGGAGTAGAGGTGGTCTGGATGAGCCTTGCTTAGCTCATTGACGGTTCAGGTGTCCCACTGTGCTCCTCTGGCAAATCTGTTAGCGTGGTGCAGGTTATCACAACAGAAGGCAATTTTCAGACAGACTGAGTCCGACACCAATCTTCTCAGTCCTGCCCACGGACAGCACCTGCCCTGTGGGTACAGAGGTGGCGTGATGGCCTCTGCAAAGGCAGCTCCTCTGGCCACGGGCTGGCTGCTGGGACAGGAGACACAGACACCTTCTGGGCTGGTCCATGAATAAACCCAGTGCTACTCTTCTGTGCTCTGCTGTATTGATCCTAATGTTTTTTACAAATGTCTTTAAGGCACGTCTTGTGTATTACAAGCTTGGGTGTATTACAAGACTGAGCAACCCTGCAGCAGCATATGCTCTGTGCTCATGGGAGTAGTCAATCATGCGTGCCCTACCATTTCTAGCACCTGGTGATTTTCCTGCTTTGTGAAGAATATGACAAAAGCTGCAGCCCTGTGAGCTAGATGTGATCAACTGGACTGTCCCATCTGATTTGATGCCTTCACCTGGGATTGCAGGAATAGCTGTAAAACAGCTGAAAGCTTCCCACCATGCTGGTGCTCAATTTAACTGTACCTGTGCAGAAGGAGAGCACTGCTTCTGAAGGTGAGCAATCATCCTGTAGCAGTGAGGAGGCTGGTCCAGGATGTAACATCGTGTCAAGGTGCCATCTCTCTCGACGGACGTTTTGGGAGTGTTTGTGATACACAAGATTAACAATGAAAGTAATCAAGAGGACAACTTATGGTTGGATCTGATGGATTTGCCATCATTTGAAGCAGGGCTAAATGTCTTTTAATAATGTGTGTTGTGCTTCTGATGGAAGTGATGGGTCTAGCACTGGAACCTCTTCAGATTTCCCTGGAGACTCCTTCTGGTCTTGGGAATAAATCTCTTAGGGACCTCTCAGAAATTCACTTGGAGTCACTTGGCAACATTTTGGAAGAGAAGGGAGTAGAGAGGAGCCAAGTAAAGTGGGAGGTGGGAGGGATCACAGATGCTAGTGAACATTGGTCTTATTTGCAAAAATGATTAACAGTATTGCTTACTCCAATGTCCCAAATATAAACTTTTTTTTTTTATATATATATATCACCTGCCATTCAGAAAGAAAATTAACTTTCAGCTGCCTGATTACACGAAGACTTCCAGCAAATACAGTGTATGGCATTGTTTTGCCACATGTTTCTTGGATAAACCTGTTTGCACAATCTGCTCGTTCTCATCCGCACTCAGCTTGGGGTGCGTGCATGCATGTGACCGTTTATATTTATTTAATTCTGCTTGCTTTGGATGTATAAAATAAACCCTGAAGTTCAAAGATGTGCTCTCTCAAGGGTACCAGTCCCATCAAGTCTGAACACATGGTGCAATGCCACAAAAGGAGGAATAAAAAAGTCTAATAAAAACCTGTAGCTAGGGAGACCTTGATAACTAAACACCTGTATGTGGTAACTATAGAACTAATTACTGTGATCAGAGCAGCCACCCAAATACAGATGTGTTCAATCCATGCTCTCAGTTGCAGCAGATGTGTAGCAGAAAACACCAGGCTATTCAGAACCCCCTTGGCTGGGTGCTGATGAAACCTTCAGTTTGTTTTGTCTTGCTCTTGGGCTCCTTCTCTCCAGGGCCTAAGAGCAGAAATGTTGTTTGACTTAGGATGCCAGAACCTGCATATCAAGCAATAAATGTGTGTCAGAGAGATCCTGAAATTGTATCCAGTGCTCACCGTGTTCTTGCTGAGCCCAAAGCTATGAAACTACTTGCTTATACTACTCATGATTTAAAAATGAAGAAAAATAGTATAAATGCTAACTTAACTTCCAGCCAGGTAGTAAAGGAAAAGTGTTTAGAAGGAAATGTTACAGTTCTGTGTGCTTATTCATGAAACTATACCTCAGGATTCAGTGCTGACACAAGTCAGTGATCCAAGTGTCAGGTGTCCCTGGTCCCTGTCAGGCCATGTGAGGCTGGAAGAAGACATGTCTGTGTCTCTTTGTGGAGCCTCCTCGCTTTTGAGTGGGAAGCAGGAATGTGATTTGAATTCTGTGTAGAAAGGCCTCCACTGTACAAAGCTGTGAGGAATAAAGAAGTAAGAACAAAGAAGGTTGGTTGTGTGGTGTTTAGCTGTCTGCCAGGTTAAACAATGAAAATAATATTGAGAAACATGGTGAACTTAAGCTTCTTGAGTCATCTATTAAAAAGACTAAGAACACTCTGTGATAAATGCTAAGTGTGGTCTAATTTTCTAGGACAGAGAAGTCCTTCCATCCAGTCCCTTCCATCTTGAACTTGTTCCCCAGATCTGGAGATTTTTCCTTTGCTGTGATGCAGAGTATATGATCCTCTCAAGATGAGGGAGTTTCCCATCAAATCCATGGTGTATATAAATTGTGGCCTAACCTGGCAGACACCGTTTTAAAACCACACAGTTTTTCCCTCACTCCCCACTCCCCACAGTGAGATGGGTGAGAAAATTTAAAAGAAAAATGCAAGAACTTGTGGGTTGAGATGAGGATGTTTTAATAAGAAAGGAAAACAACACAAGCAAGCAATAACCAAAACACTATAACAACAGAAAGAATAAACCAGGCAAGCGATGCACAATGCCATTGCTTACCACCAGCCGATTGATACCCAGCTCACTCCTGAGCAGCGACAGCCTGTCCATCAGCTGACTCCCCCAGTTTTGTTGTTCCATGTGGCATCATACCTTATGGGACATCCCTTTGGCCACTTTGGGCCAGCTGTGCTGGCTGTGTCCCCTCCCAGCTCCTGGTGCATCCCCAGCCTGCTGGCTGGCAGGGCAGCATGAGAAGTAGATAAGTCCTTGGCTCTGTGTAAGCACTGCTCTGCAACAACTAAAACATCCCTGTTTATCAGCATTATTTTTCTCTGAGGTCCGAAATACAGCACCATACCAACAACAAGGAAGAAAATTAACTCTATCCCAGCTGAAACCAGGGTAGTATAGCTGTAACATTTATCAGATTTTATCTGGTGATGCAATCAAAAGCCTCAGTCGAGCTCAGTGATCCTTGTGACTGAAAGGGTATTTATTCCAGATATTGGTAATAAATGCAGAATTTTGTGTATGTTTTCAGGGTAGGGATGTGTATTCCTGGTGGCTCTGCCCTATACCTCTTCAAAACTAGAAAAATGAAATCCTTGAGTGTTCTCTGGAGTGCTAATAAGTTTGGAAATACTTTATTAAAATTCTCTTAAAATGTTTTGTGTTTTTTTAAATATGTCCTCTCCTTCCTGACACGACAGACGAACCCACTCTTTTTTGTTTCTGCCTTCTGTGCAGGCAGGGTTTCTCCAAGCTGCATGGCAGATTCTTGAAACTAGCAAGGTTATTCTCTCTAAACAAGAGCAAATCTGGTGTCTTTGTTCTCACTCGTATCTTTCTGAGAAGACTTTATGTAGTAAACCCTCATGTTCTCCCCAAGTTGCCAGTGTCTCACAAGTGGCAGGCTTCAGAAATGTGTAAGACTGTAAGTAGGAAGCCCGTGGGGAGCTGCTACCAGAGCACAGGAGAGCTGCGAGGAGGAAGGAGCAGCAACCCCTGGGTACTGGCCATAATCTGCCCCCCGCCTCCCCACTGCGCGTGGGGTGGGCAGAGAAGTCAGGAGGCGGCTGGGCATGGAGAGGGGGAGAAAAAGTGTTGCTTCAGTTCTTGTCTCTTTACTTCCTGCTACCCCAATCAGTAATTAAACATGTTTTTTAACATCTCTTCAGTGCCCTACTGAAGACATTTATGCAGAAATGTCCTAAAGATGTGATCCAGCTTTTGCCAAGCTGTATTCAGAACATTGCCCCAGAAGGTGAGGTGCTTGCAGTCAGGTAACAACAGGTCTGGGTTTGATTTGTGCAACTGGGGAGGGGCAGGGGGAAGAAAAGGAGTTGTAAAAATAGACTTTAGTGTGGGCTTGAATGATTCTCTTCAAAGATGTAAGATCTCTCAATTTATAGCCACAGTCACAATCCGTATATGTATATAAGCAGTCACGCTGTTTTATGCGTGTGGGGTGCGTATTTAACAGAAAGGGCTAATAGCCATTGTGTCACACAGGAGCATGGGGATATGATATAAAAACTGTAAATCAGGACAGGCCTCTGAAAGCGAGGAAGTGTCTGAGCAGGAATTTATGGGCTTTGATGCAGAAATTGCTTTGTCTGCTAGTGGTGCTTCATAGCAGTCCAGACTATATGGTCATAATCATCCTGTCTGGAAGTAAAATCTATGGCCGCCTTCAGTAAATGTCTCAACTGCTTATCGAGCTGCATCTTTGTATTACCGTCCTCGAAAATAAATCTTGCTATCTTTATTAGCATGATCTTTTTTTATTGCCATTGCTAAGAGGGAGAAGAAAATAATATTTAATGGAATCAAGATTAAGTATATATGATTCATTATTAGTGACAAACTTGGGATTTGATACATTGGGGAGATTGTATTTTGCTTGCAATTAGGTAATTTTTAAATGTGTAGTTTATAAATCACAAGACGTGCCATTACTTATCATCCAGTACTCTAGATACCTCCTTTTGGTAGGTTTACCTGTCTCACTTGGCAAGTTCTGACAACGACACACAGAAATGCTTGATTTCTCCAAAGGCATTGTAAATCTTGTTCGATTGTTCAAACCTTTGGCCCACAAATGTCGCTAATAATCTTACCTGTTGTATCTTTCCTCATGATTTATTGCTGCAGAATCCCAAAGAGAGTGAGTTAATGATCTAACAGGTATTGTATAATTAATATTCTCCTGTATTACTATTGCTTATTTAATAATGGTCTGTTCTCACTTGTCTTTTCTAATTTATGTGTCCCTATCTGCAGTCACATTCTGGAGAACTACAAAAAGATTTATTCATTCAAGGTATAGCAAAATTAGGCGCCTATGTACTAAAAGACAAATTTCAGGTGTTTCCAAACCTTCTTTAGTTATGTTATTGTATAAAGATGGGAGCAGCAGGCTGGGGTTCAGGCAAGGTCTGAAATGGTTCCTGCTCTGCTTTGGAAATAATTAGATCTGGTGTGATCCAGAAGATCTCTAGAAGAAGCTATAAACCCTAGACTGATGCAGGTATTTAAGCCCTGGGAAAGACTGGGGTTGAAGAGATAATTTTCTTATTGTCTACCCTAGATGGGTCCATCAAATGTGCCATCTGCTGTACTGAAGTTAAATCTGTATAGGGGATCTGTAACTCGTAAGTACAGGTCTCTCTCTGGGTGCCTAACTGGAAGTTGTACATCACCTGTAGCTTTTCCGAAGAGAGCTCATTCTGCCCATGAGCAGTTAAATGGATGTGATTTTTTTAATAGTGCTGGAACAGACTAATGCACAATGGTAATGGCAGCAAGATGATCATCTGAGAAAGAACATGTTTTGTACCATGGCTGAATTCTGACAAAACACACACAGAGTAAATTGGACAAAAGGAGAAATGGGAGAGAGATGTCCTTGTATGAGAGGGCACTTCTGTACTGTGAGGGTGACAGAGTACTGGAACAGGTTGCCCAGGGAGGCTGTGGAGTCTCCTTCTCTGTAGATATTCAAAACCCACCTGGATGCTGTCCTGTGCAATGTGCTCTAGGTGATCCTGCTTTGCAGGAGGGGTGGAATAGGTTATCTTCAGAGGCCCCTTCCAACCTCAGCCATTCTGTGATTCTGTGATTGTATAACTGGGGTCAGGTTCCCAACCCTGAATGGTGCTGAACACGCCTCTTTCTCATTGGTATGCAACTTGCACAAGGAGGAAAGTGCATCTTCACTTCTGAGGTCTGGGTTCCAGGTCAGTTGTGTGTGCCTGTCTCAAATTGTATGGTCTGGTAAAATTGGGTAAAAATGGCCCCAAGTGCAGTATGTGGATCGAGATCAAAAGGGCTAGTTTTTCACTTTTCCTGCTTAACTGCAATAATGATTAACAGACTGTCAGTTCTGGACTGTTTTATGTCTTTTATAAGATGCTCTCTTAGCCTTGGTTCACTCCAAAGGACCTCCTTTCATTTTAACCTGTGAAAGGCCAGAGAGCAGATGCTGTCAGTTGTGAAGCCTGTTGTTCACTGCACGTGGATATAATTTGTAAAACTCTTGGCCAGGAGCTTTTTTTTTTTTTTTTTTTTTTTTCCTTTTTTTTTTCCTGCTGACATTTTCTATAAATATATTTATGTTTTTCTTGTATTTTAGGTTTGTGTGGTGGCTGGTCTGATATTTAATAGCTATCTTCCCCTCCTAGCAAAGGCCTGGAGATAGCTTCTGTCCAGGATTTAGTCATCTGAAAGTGTTATTACCATATAGGATATTGACAGTTATCAAAATTCCCCTTCACAGCTAAATCTGTATAGATGATATTAGTCCACTACATACCGCCAGGGATGGCATAGACAAACAGGTTTAGGTTATAAGCTGTTTTAATAAATGTCTATAAATCATGTTGTCAGGAAAAAGGGCACTTCAGGTGTGGACTCCGACATTCAGATGTGCTGGTGACTGACAGCTTTCCTGGAGGTTTTAAGATTGTGGTACACAAAAAAGATCTTGCTGTATTGCTTTCCACAAGCAGCCATGTTATATCACCTCTTAGGAAGTTGCCCTGATCCATTGTTAGAACAAGTTACTTTTCTTGTCTACTTTAGTGAAAACAAACTAAGTTGGTTGGCTTAAGTGGCAGTGGATCTTAATGCTCTTCAGCAAATGAGAATAAATCTGGTTCTGATAGTTGACTACTTGATGACTCAAGGAAAATTTTGTTTATTGGACTATAATTCGTAACTTGGAAGAAACAAAAAATGTAGAGTGGTGGCTTGTGTTAACCCACTCTCACTGATTCATCTGGAGAGTTGGGATTCAGTGACTTTTATGCCAGTAATCAAATCAGAAGCAAAACCGTCCATACTGGTTGGCTGGCAACTTCATGGCTTTTTTTGTGAAACTGTTTTAAATTCAGGTTTACCTCCTCTGAGGCATGTTACAGCCTGAATCATTCTCTTTTACAACTCAGTCATCAAGTCTCCCTTTGTTCTATTTTCAAAGGGAAAAAAAATAGTCCAGACTTTGATAATTGTTCTCTGATTATTTGTATTTTCAGAAAATGGCATGTATATTATTTCTCTGGATGTTTGCATGAATTGCTTGCTGTGGACCTCATCATGTGGAGAACTTAGGCCATGAAGCATGATAAGAATGTAATCTTAAATTTAATTTGCATCTTCTCTAGTAAGATGTATGCACAACTGAACATGGCTGAATGTGAGCCAGCAGTGTGCCCATGTGGCCAAGAAGGCCAGTGGCATCCTGGCCAGCATCAGAAATAGCATGGCCAGCAATACTAAGGAAGTGATTGTCCCCTGAACTTTATCCCATGTAACCCACTTCCAGGGTTGTTCCCCAAGCATTGAGAAAGACCTCTGAAGGAAACAATTTTGTAGATAATCTGTGGTTTAGATGTCCCACTGTGACTATCCCTCATTTTGTATATGATGTAATTACATCTTTGGTGTGAGCTTTTGTAGGAGATCTCTGTGATCAACCTGCTGTTTACTGTAATGAAGCCAGGTAGTTGAAGTGTCTGTGATTTGAAGTACAGTTTTCTCCTAAATTCTTCAATTTGTCTGTCATCTGTCTGTATCTTCAAGGTTTTTTTATTTTTTTATTTTTTTATTTAAGTCTGTTAACCGTAAGGGACCCCTGGTCTTCAGACAGAATCTCAAGCCATTTTGGGATGGGAGACAGTAATCATTAGTCAATGAGTTGATGCCCAACAGGTAGTCTTTGAATAATAAAAGCAACTCATATATATGCATATATATATATATATTTATATACTTATATATATATTACATTTCATTTATCTTCTGCCATTAACCTTAAATAACTGTATTTGTGTATCTTGTGCTAAATGGTCCAGCTACATCAAACCAGGTAAATCAGAGAAGGTAGACTGTGCAAGAGCAAGGAAAAACTTTGATTCATCCCACTGAATGTGGTCATAAGAGAAATGTTCTTCAGAAGATTTACACAAAAGGAAATGGAGGAGTTGTGCTTCTGTGTATCCTGAGTAGTTTTACAACAGTGTTTTATCTGAAGTGCTAAACAATAGGGATCCAGGTACCTTTAACTATCACTACAAGGTGGTGGGGCAGAGGACAGAGGAGATTGAGTAGAGCTTTATAAGGAGATAGTCAGGTGGAAAATTGAGCTTGGTCTCCCATTTTCCTGTGTAGGTTGCCATTGGGTGTTCCAACACTGTTTTGAGGAAAAACATATCACAAACCTGCATAGCTGGAAGGTGGGGTCTCACTAGCAGTGCAGGGACTCATTGTAGGGTGTAGTTTGGCACATCTAAGTCTGTGCCACCTCTGAAATGGCCTTTGCCTGCCTTCATGTTTCTGCTCCTTTCCGTATGCCAGCATTGACTTACAGGCAGCTGTGCAACAAATCTGTTTGCAGGTAGCCAGCAACTTTATTTTCCAGGTTTAATTTTCATCTGTGTGTCCTGGATCTGCCTGGCCAGATGGCTGCTGCACAAGGGCAGGAGCACATGGCTGGAGGCAGCTCTACCTCTTTAGGTGACAACGTGGATTTAGATCATCTTCATCCAACTGTGAAAGTACACTAGGAGGGGATAGACCAATCTGCTGGACCGAAGGACTCGTCAGGTACCAAACGACAACTTTTCTTGGATCTGCCTTGTTACCTTCAGCAGGACTGCTTGTAGTGAGAGCAATTGCTTTGTGTGAGAGACAGAATAGATAGTACCACTCAAATAGCCCCTTACGTATTAAGACTGTAAGCAGCATTCCCCCCCCCCCCCTTCTGAACAACGTTCCTATACCCCTGGAAAGCTTTTTTCTTTCCATTAGCTTTGCTATTGACTGCTTTTTAACCATTTCTGCTGGTGCACTTCATGCTTTAGCTTTATTTTTAACTTGATAACCTAAAGGGAGTAGGTTGCACCTGTAAATATTGGAATGTCTCCAGTATATTTGTCACACTCCTCTGCCAAAGCCTAGTGAATGAAATTAACACAGTGAAAGTCTGGGATTTTGTTGCTTGTGTGTTTTGAAGTCCAAATGCTGTTTGCCAGGAAATGCCTTATCATCAGACCTTTGAATTTGGACTATGTTCTAAACAACTTTTTCCTGTCTTTTCATCTGTGCTTGTATGACCAAATAGAGTAGTTTGCATGGCTCTGCTTACTTTACTTTAAGTGAAAAAGGTTTGCTGTATTTGATGCTTTATGCTGAACATATATTTGCAAATGGGCTACCACCATCGTTAACCTTGCTTTGTTGGCAGTTGCTTGGAAATAGAAGCAAACATACAGATAGGTGTGTTAGGTAATGAGGGCAGCTTTCAGAAGGGTTTGCCTGTGTACTGAGATGCATATGCTGAGTAACCTGGGAAGTGGAGTAAGGTAGTAGTGATAATGGCTCTGCCTTCACTGGGACTTTACCCTAAGGCAATCTCTCAGTGGCCTTCTGCTAGGGCAAGCCCCAAGATCTGTGCGGAAAGCTTGCTGTATTTGTGTTTTGTGTCCTTATGGCTTATGTCATCTACACTTAGGCTTTGTTTTAGTGTTGGATTCACCTTAGATTTCTTTCTGGTAACTCCTGGAATCAACAACAAAGTATAACTGTGCTTTGACACATATTTTAGTATACTAGACTGGAATCTCCAAGTTTTGGACAAGGACAGTGATAGCAAAGGCAGTCTGCTGGTATATTTGGTGTTGAGTGAAGAAGGCTGAGCTGCCATGCATTCAGTTCTGCTGTGAAAACTCAGGTGTTTTTCAGTTAATTAAATCTAAACAATGCCTTCCTGTTTTCATGTCAGGCAAACAATAAAAGATGATGAAGGAAATTCTTTGGATTGTAGCCTTTTAGTCACTTAAGGTTGTTGGCCTGATCTCTCTGCATTTTCTTACATCAGTTTATATCCCTAGATAGTCTGAAGGCTTCTGAGTGTATATAACATCATATTTTTCTGGGTTTTATAAAAGATGATAGTGCCCTGAATGAACTTATTGGGTTTCTTAAATGTCTAAATGTGCCTTTGATCACTTTCATGTGTTTAAATATGTTCTTATGTTCCCTTTCTTTTGACACATGTGTGTGTCTGGAGCAGCCCCAGTTCTGCAGTTTGAGATTCTGTAGAAGTGATGATGTATGAAAGAGCTGATGGGCCACGTCAACATTGGTCTTGTTTAACAGGAGGAATGGATGGAAGGTTTTCACATGTGAAAGTACTAAACCCAGGCAGATTTGCATGGAAACTAGGTGGCCAGTCACCAGTGCTAAAATATTTAAATTGTTAAATACTTAAGTTGGAAACTTACTGCACTTCTTGTTTTGCCATTGTTATGAAAACCTAGGACCCTTTGACTGAACTTAGCAGTATGAATCTGAAAATTTACTGAAACTGAAGCATAAAAGAAAAATATTCTCAGGTCCTAAAGTGATGCATAGCCCATGATTTAAACAACACTTTTGGTGACCACGTGTAAGATCAGGAGTGGTAAAGTGAAAGGGGAATGCTTGTCATTACAGCTTCTAATACTGCAAGAATTAACATTCTTGAACTGGTTTATTATGTGATGGCTCAAAATTAAACAGAAAGAGGTATTTCTTTGCATCTAAGTGAAGATCATCATTACGGAAAGCTTTATTCCCAAAGGCTTATTTGTGCCCCAAAAAATACAGAAAAATCAAAATAAGAAAAATGCTTTGGCTGTTAAGCAGTAGATCGTATTTTTGTTTTAGGATATGCTCCAGCTCTAGGGTGTTTGAAGCAGGGAAGTTGTGCTGGGGGAGGTTTCATGGCATCCTTGCCCAATTCTTACTCTATATTGGAGGCATCTGCTGCTCATCACTGTGGGAGCCTGGATGTGGGGTAGATGTCTTCTCTGTCAGATCCAGAGTGACTGTTCTTATTAAATATATCTGTTCCAACACAGTGTTACAAACTTAGCTAACATTGCTCATAAGTTGCAGACTTTATGAAGCAACAACTCCCCAAGTGCCTCTCACCCCAGAAGTTATTTGTTAGGTGAAGTAAGCATTTTTTTCTGTGGCTGCTTGTTTGTAATGCTGCTGTGACTGGTGGAGTTCATTACTGACTGTCCTTGATCTGCAAAATTTTTCACAGTTGAAGTTGTGTCAGAAAAATTCCCAATCAGCTCTATACCAGACAGTTTGTAGGATGTATTACTGTCCTGCAGTATTTCTAGTTTAGGTTTTCCCTTATTAACCCCAGAATACCCTGAATTAGAAGGGACTCACAAGGATCATCAGGTCCAACCACAGGTTCCACAAAGAACCACCCAAAAATCATGTGTGATAGCATTGTCCAAACACTTCTTGAACTCCAATAGGCTCGGTGCTGTGACCACTGCCTTGGGGAGCCTGTACCAGTCTTCAACCACCCCCTTGGTGAGGAACCTTTCCCTCATACCCAGCCTGACCCTCCCCTGTCCCAGCTCCATGCCGTTCCCTCGGGTCCTGTCGCTGTCCCCAGAGAGCAGAGCCCAGCGCCTGCCCCTCCGCTCCCCTCGTGAGGGAGCTGCAGGCCGCCATGAGGCCTCCCCTCAGCCTGCTCTGCTCGGGGCTGAACAAACCAAGAGTCCTCATATGTCTTACCCTCTAGACCTTTAACCTTACTGTGCTTCTACAGACACTCTAATAGTTTTATGTCCTTATATTGTGGTGCCCCAAACCGCACACAGTACTCAAGGTGAGGCCGCACCAGCGCAGAGCAGAGCAGGACAATCCCTTCCCTCACCTGTCTGGCAGTGCTGGGCCTGATGCACCCCAGGGTACGGTTGGCCCTCCTGGCTGCCAGGGCACACTGCTGGCTCACATTCAACTTGCTATCGATCAAAACCCCCCAGATCCCTTTTTGTGGGGCTGCTATCCAGCCTTTCGTCCCCCAGTCTGTACATAAAGTCAGGGTTGTCCCTTCCCAGGTGCAGAATCTGAAGCTTGCTCTTGTTAAATGTAATGCAAATGGTGATTGTCCACCATTCTAATTTGTCAGGATCTCTCTGCAAGGCCTCTCTACCCTCAAGGGAGTCAGCAGCTCTTCCTAATTTAGTATGCATTCAAGTCCTGCATTCTGATTTTTTATAAAAACATTAAAGAGAACTGGCCCCAGAATGGAGCTCTGGGAACCCCATCAGTGACTGCTCACCAGCCTGTTGCAACACCATTTACTATAATACTTTGAGCCCAATCTGTCAGCAGATTGTTCACCCCGTTTTTAATGTATTTATCTAGCTGTATGCTGGACATTTTGTCCAGAAGGATACTGTTAGAAAGAGTATCAAAAGCTTTGCTGAAATCCAAAAGCATTATGTCAAGTGGCCTCCCTTCATCAGCTAGGTGGGTAACCTTGTCATATAAGGAAATTAAGTCCATTAAATGGGACTGTCCCCTTTTGAACCTATTTTGGCTACGACCGATGACTGCATTGTTTTTCAAGTATTTTTCAATAACTCACTCTTCTCCATAATTTTAGTAGTAGATATGCTTTGGTTTGTGGGGTGGGAGATAAAGCATTGAAAAAAATGTACCAAGTTGATGAACATCTTTGCACTGGAGAGACCAGACCATAATCAGGACAGGATGGGGCTGAGAGCCCCTGGCTGCTCAGATCATCAGGAGAGTGTTACTCTGGTTTTAGAACAAAGACTAACAACAAGAAAACTGTCAAATTTGAAGATGTATTTACTTTCTGAAGTGGCAGATAGCAGCTGAGAGGCAAGAGAGCTATATTCATAGAGGAGGGCTCATTATGGAAAGGAAATAAAGATTAAACAAGACACTGTTGATTCTTATTGCTTTGAGTAATTCAAAATCCACGATCTCCTTGGTTTGTATGCTGTAATCTGGCCCTCCCTTTTCCTTCTTGCCTTTTGAGAGCATTATTGAACATGTTAGGAAAAGATTTTATGTAGACTCCTCCTGAGACTGAAATGTGTTGACAAGCTGAATGTGTCAAGGATGCTTACATATGCTATTGCCTAATAATAACAACAGCTCAGAACCACCGTGAGGCTTTTATGTCAGGCTTGCAGCTCGCACAGAAGATTTGAGTGACATTGCTCCCTGCAAAATTGTTGGCATCTCTCCTCAAGAGTGACTAGCTTCCTGTGCTATAGCCAAACCTGAACCATATAACATTTTCAAAACAATTTACAGAACTGGAGTTTAGGTTCTTGTGTTTAAAATATTGAACTTTTTTTTTATTGATTTTTTTTTTTTTCACTTGCAAGGGTGCCTTGCCACCCCCTTTCCCTTTCCCTTTCCCTTTCCTTTTCCCTTTCCCTTTCCCTTTCCCTTTCCCTTTCCCTTTCCCTTTCCCTTTCCCTTTCCCTTTCCCTTTCCCTTCCCTTTTCCCCTTCCCTTTCCCTTTCCCTTAAAGATGAAATCTTCATAAAAAAGGTCATTTTGGAGTTTTCTTTTTTTTTCCTTTCTTTTTCTCTCTCTCTCTCTTTTTTTTTTTTTAATATTTTTTCCTGCAGTATTGATGTAGAACTACTGTGCAGCAAGAGACCAGAAATCCAGCCAGAATTGTTGTCATCAAAGCAGCGCGGAGTTGGCTGGCTTTATCTTGAAGAAGGATATAGACTCCAACATCTAAACCCCCTGCTTCTACTATTTCAGTCTGCACGCTGGCTTGTGCATGCCAATTAAATTAGTGGAATTCAGAGAAAGTAACTTTCTCTTGGCTTTTTGAATGTCAAGATTGATCAGTGCAATTTGCAATTAAATGCATTATCCTTTAATTGCAAACAGCACCAAAAAGGCTTGATTTATTGGGAAAGGAGATTTTTAAATTTTATATTTTTTTTGACCTAAGTAATTTGAGTGGGCACTGAGGACCTCCACCATGCAAAGCACTGTGGCCTTCCTTTGTACTCTGTCACATTGCTTCCCTTCAGTTTGGTGAGATACTTGAAGCCTGGCCCTGTTGCTAATCAAGCCTGGTGTTTTTGTTGTTTGCCACCCCTGGCCACAGCTCTCAGAAACAGTGATGGATGATCCCTGCTATGGAGAACTGGGGGCACAGGCAGCTCTGGCAGCCCAGGAGTGCTGCTGCCTACCCAGTGCTTTGGGCCAGGAGCTGGATTTGGGGCACTGCCAAGAGCCTTTTGCAGTCAGCTGCTTTGAGGCAATTACCTCTGTCCATGTGGGACCTGCAGCGGTGAGTAGGGCTGCCCAAGAAAACACATTACGAGGCTGTATGCAAGGACAGCCGGTGTGGAGGTCTGCTTTCAACCTCCCAACCCTTCAGCAGCCCAGAGCCTGAAGTGGCCAGGTCTCCTCCCCAGGTGCCTGCTGCAGATCGCTCTGGAGCTGGCAGGAGACCTCCCATGGGTCCTCTGGCCACCAGCTGGACTGCTGGGACACCACTGATACGACTGTGTCGTGTGTGTGAGTAAACTTGCTTTGTATACTGACCATATTTTAACTGAAATTACTAAAGGACAGTTGCACAAGATCACAGAATCACAGAACTGAAGGGGTTAGAAGGGACCTCGAAAGATCATCGGGTCCAACCCCCCTGCCAAAGCAGGTTCCTTAGAGCAGGTTGCCCAGGTAGATGTCCAGATGGGCCTTCAGTATTTCCAGAGAAGTAGACTCCACAACCTTCCTGGGCAGCCTGTTCCAGTGCTCCGTCACCCTCACTGTGAAGAAGTTCTTACGTATGTTGGTGCGGAACTTCCTATGCTCTATCTTGGGGCCATTACCCCTTGTCCCGTCCCCACAAACCACTGAAAAGAGGTTGGCCAAATCCCTCTGTCTCCCACACCTCAGGTATTTATACACATTGATGAGATCCCCTCTCAGTCTTCTTTTCTCAGACCCAGATCTCTCAGCCTGTCTTCATAGGGAAGATGCTCCAGGCCCCGTATAATCTTTGTGGCCCTCCGCTGGACTCTCTCCAGGAGATCCCTGTCTTTTTTGTACTGGGGAGCCCAGAACTGGACACAGACCTCCAGGTGAGACCTGACAAGGGCAGAGTAGAGGGGGAGGATCACCTCCCTTGACCTGCTGGCCACACTCCTTTTAATGCACGCCAGGATCCCGTTAGCCCTCTTGGCCACCAGGGCACACTGCTGGCTCATGGTCAACCTGTCATCCACCAGGACCCCCAGGTCCTTCTCCTCAGAGCTTGTCTCCAGCAGGCTGCCCCCCAGCCTGTACTGAAACATCTGGATGTTCCTTCCCATGTGCAGGACTCTACACTTGCTCTTATTAAACCTCATTTGGTTTCTTCCTGCCCATCTCTCCAGCCGGTCCAGGTCTTGCTGAATGGCAGCACAGCCTTCTGGCGTGTCAGCCACTCCTCCCAGCTTTGTGTCACCAGCATACGTGCTGAGGGCAAACACTGTTCCCTCATCAAGGTCGTCGATGAAGATGTTGAACAAGACCGGACCCAGCACTGACCCCTGGGGAACACCACTAGTCACAGGCCTCCAGCCAGACTCTGCGCCACTGGTCACCACCCTCTGAGCTCGGCCAGTCAGCCAGTTCTCAACCCACCTTAGTGTCCACTCATCTATCCCACACTTTCTCACCTTTGCTATCAGGATGTCATGGGAGACAGTATCGAAAGCCTTGCTAAAGCCAAGGTAGATGACATCCACTGCTCTCCCCCCATCTACCCAGCTGGTGATGCCATCACAGAAGGCAACGAGGTTGGTCAAGCACAACTTCCCCTTGGTGAATCCATGCTGACTGCTCCTCATAACATTCTTCTCTTCCAATTGCTTGGAGATGGCATCCAGAACAAACTGTTCCAACAAAGATCCTTCCTTTTATTTACTGTGCTAGTATTTTTGGGGAGTGGGCATTTTTTTGTGAGACTTCAGTAATTCCATGGGGGAAAATATAGGCAAGTGAAGGTTTTCCTGCTTGCTTCAAGAACTCAGTCCTGTTCCTCCTCTGGACCATTTACTGCCAGATTTGGGATATGCCAATAAAACCAGGTGGATATATTTCATGTGATTTCATGTGAGGAGAAGAAGTGCTTTGAATAACTGCAGTAATCTTGCTTCTGTGATTTTTTTTTTTTTCTCTTTCTATTCTTCAAATCTTTTCACTTTCTTAGACTTGGAGAAAGGTAACAGGCTAAAGGCTAAAGTTTCAGAAAAGGCTACTCTGAAATGCAGTGTCATTATCAGTATCATATCAGTATTGGGTCCTCAACTCTGTATGCTGCAGCTTAGAAAAATCCTAGAAAAAACATTTTCTGGCTAGAAAATATTTTTCTAATATGACTGTGGCTAGACATTAAGGAGGACCTGTTGCAAGTGTCTCATCATTCAGCAGGGATCAAGGTAAGGGAAACTAATCCTTAAATGAGCAAATAACCATTTACATATCAAATTATTAATTACTTTGTATCAGCATTATGCATTATCAAACTATGTATTTGGCCTTGGAAAAAAGCATTAAAAGATGGCTGACAGCAGCAGTGTTTTGAAGTCCCTTTTTCACTTACTTCACTCTGCTGTTCAATAATTAAAAAACAAAAAGAGAAAGACTTCAACTGAATAAACACACACAGCATGGGACATCAGCTCTGTTTGCTCTTCCAGTATCTTGGCATTGCTGGCAAACTGAGCTTCATAGTGGCAGCAAAGGGATTTCAGGGTAGCAAGGAAAGAAAGGGAGGAAGGGCTTAGCTATCACAGCTCTGGTGGAGGTGCTGGAGCTCACCTATGGCCAACTCATGAGGAATTGCTCTAACTCCTTGCAGACTCCAGGAAAACCTTACCCTCTCTTGTGCACCATGTTTGGCTTTACCTTTTTAACATTGTCAGTAAGAATGTGGCTATGAAAGCTTCAGGCAAGATTAAAATACTGACGATGTGCAAGGGACAAAATATGGGACAAGTCTTTACAAAAACCTTTTCCAGATACATGCTTTGACATCAGGAGTTTGTATATTTTAACTCATATCTCATAGTTGTTATTCCAAAATAGCTTTTTTTCTTTCTTATTTATTTTTTCTCCTGTGGGGTAAAGAAGCCACCTGTTTTTGGCTAGTGCTAGTTTGTGTTTAAAGGCTGATTCAAAAGAAGGATCTGCCTGTTCTACCACTGATTACATACCCAGTGAATTTTATATTCCTAAGTATGGTTTTCATCAAGATTAAACCATTTTAAACCTGTTTGGCACCCAGTTGCATAGTTGCATGGTGCTAAATTTCATTCTGTTGGCATCTTATTATCAGTAAGCCAGAGGAAGGAACTGGCATATCAGCTGTGCTGTATCATTTCTTTAAATCTTTGAACTTGAAAGAGAAATCATCAGTCAAATTACTTCCCTAGAAATAGTAAATGCAGCTCTCCAAATTACTTCCCTTATATTTTAAACAGAGTTCAAAGTCTGGCATTATAAAATGGGGGATATGGGGTGTGGGGTGTGGGAGGGTTACTTTGTAAATGTAGCATTAACAAAAAGGATGGGAAGCATTTTGAGAAGATTCCAAAAGTAGCAGTCAGGTGGATTGGTTCAATGAAGAGCAGATATCGTATTTCCTTTCTTTCCGTTGTTTTTATCATAGCAATCAGCCTTTATACTTGTTAGTTTGCTGTAATGAGTTTGAGACGTCAGCAGGAGTTTATTACGTTTATAGCAGTTAATGCATTTTTTTCCCTATTTCTTGTTTGAAAATGGCATCTTTGTAGAACATATCACCTGTCTGGATTTTTTAATTTAAATGTAATATAGGCAGTTCAAGACATAACTGATAATGGGTGTTAGATAATATCTTGGATACTGCGGTATAAATTGTAAGATGACTGTATTCTGTCATGATGAATATTAGATAATGATACCTTGTCCCTATAAGAATAACTTACTTTATTATTCAGAATGATCTTATGAGCTTTTTGGATTCATGGGAAATAACTTGGTAGAAATCATAAACTATTCAGATTTTGCTGAATATTCTAATCACACTTGCATCATTCTTAATTATGAATTTGGGGCACTGCCAAAAAAGAGAGAGAGGCAGCAAATAACAATCTTCCATTAACTCTGTGCTGTTGGAGGGCTGGCACTGAGAGTGCCCTTGTGTTGTGAGCTGGCTTGGATGTTTCCTTTTCCCAGTGTTCACATTAGTGCAGCTCTTCCAAGTGTTACACATTGGGTACTGCCCAGCTGCAGGCTCTAGACTTATCACTCAAGAAGGTTTAGCTCATTTATTTGGTGTTTAGGGTTTGTCAACAAATCTGCTTGCCTCAGCAAGGCAGCAAGGCTCAGCACCAGTGCACAGATCTCCCCACAGTGTAGGTTAAATATATTCTGTCAAAAGCAGTGCTGGCTGAAATTTGTATTTCACCTGGCTTATAGTGCTCTAGGGTCTTCTCTGGAGGTGGACGTAACCAGGACTGTATTTTCTGTGGAGCACCTTGGCCATGGGGATGTCATGGGGGAGCTGTGTTTGTCTGGAGTGTTAATTTGACCAGAGGATGCTGTTTGTAAAGAAGAGTAGGAGCACTGGGCACCCAAAATGAATTTCTCGAGAAACCCTTTAGATCTGCAATGTAAAACTTTTGACTGGAAGGCCAACATTTTTCACAGAAAGGAGCCCAGCCACTTAAACACTGCTGATTTTGGCCTGGCTTGAAGGCTGACGCTACTAATAATTTTTGCAATGCTTTCTGAAAAACACATTCCTTAAAGATGCTGGTTTCTTCGTTGTTGTTTTTAAGGAGGAGTAATTTGTCTGGGGAGACAGTGAAACACAAAAGGCCCTATCTTTTCTGCTTGATAGCTAGAGGGGCTAGCACAGAAGATGGCAGACTGGGAAGACTGAGAGAGTGTGTGCAAATGGAAAGAGTGATATGGGTTTGTAGTCAGATTCCAGGTTTTCACAGCTTTGTATTTTATAGTGGGATGTATTCAGAGAGAATAAGATGTACATTAATGGAGCGGTGTATTTTTTTCTTGAACAAAGACAAGGGGCTCCCAGCAGAGTTAATACAGGTTGCATAGCTGCATCATGAAATTTTGTAAGCTTCAAAAGAGCTGCTTTTGCCACGTGAGCCGCAAAACAATCTGGAGAGCCCTAGCTGTTCTGGCAGGAAAGCAGTGTAAGAGGTTTACTGAATAGTAAACAAATACATTACAAAAGACACTAAGTGATGCAGAATGCTCAGGGACATAGAGTAAATGATGAAAGACATTTGTCTGAAGAAAGCTGGTAGTGTACAAGCATAGATTTTAGGGCTCTGGCCATAGACAACCAACTCAGTGATGCAAACCACTGCAGTAGCCACAAATTGTGTTCTGATTATACCTTTCACATATTCACACACACATATATATACATATGTATGTGTCTCAGAAGAATCCTGTGGAATGCCTTTCTGTGGATGACAATTCTTGCTATTAGCTCTCATCCTCTATGCTGAGATTTCAGGGATCTAAGCTTGGAAGTTGAGATCAACTCCAAAGAATTTCCGATCTTAGAGGCCGTATGGAGAGAGAAATGCTCTCCAAAACACTTCAGATCCAGGGCTCAAACCTATTCCAGCTGTGCAGACCTGTCAGATTTTTCTCTGGAAGTAGTTTCTGTTTAAAAACCTACCTGGTCTCCTTTGTCTTAGGTAAGCTTTCTGGGTGTATACAAAATTTGGAATATACACTAATGTGTTCAATGCCAGGTTTTACAACACAGAATTTTTAAAGGTGGGAGAAGCATGATAAAATTTCACCTCCCCAGTAAAGCGTGAGTTCATGATAGTTCCCTTGTGGCAGATTATTCAACACATTATTAAGGTAAAATATCAGAACCATTTTTTAAAGCTTGGGTAAAAAATTAAAGCAAGACTAATCATTATGGAGTACAGGAGTAAATGTTGTGCTTTTTTATGAGCTCACAAAAACATGAATTCCCCATATGCAGATATATATATATATTTTTTTCATGATAGCTCTAGGGGAAAATTTCTTGCTGGTTTCCTTAGCAGATTTTCATATAAACAAAATTGTGTGGACTCTCAGAAAAACTGAGCAGAGAAAAATGTGTTTTTAAATACTGAAGTTTGTCATACTTGTTATATTGCTACATATATATAGCACTGTAGTTATACAGTGATGTTTATGTGCATGCTTGTGTGAGAGTATGCATGTACATCTCTGATTTTGAAATGTTTGCCTGTAAAAAAAGCTGAAGTTGTATTCCCAGAGCCTCTTTGTGAAAATCCTTGATTAAACACAGCATGTTCTTGGGGAATTTGTTGGGCAGGATAACGTAGCATCAGATTAATAAATGTCCACTGAGCTCCAGAAAACACAGAATACTTTAAAAAATGGTGAAATAAATGTATTTTTGACTTCACACAAGATGTATGAAAACATTCAGGAAATAAATTGCTGCTGCAGTACCAGAAGAATATTCGTGTTCTTCCATTTAATTCAGTTCTATATTTCCGGTAGGTCAGTGTTTGTGAAAAGATAGAAGTACACACATGGGCGCTTACAGCTGGCTGAGGAACATTCCACATAGGGGCCGGGACAGGCCATATCAGACTGATGTTTGCCAAGTCAGACTCCCTATAACTTGAGTTCAGATGGGTGGGTATTGAGTGATTTCTGGTTTGAACCACAGCATCCTAAATCCTGTGGTGTTCTCTGCCAACTACCAGAGGCTGTGATAAAGAGGCAGTTGTTATCTGGAGATTCTTAAGAAAGGACAGGTAAATCCCTAGTCATGCATATGGCTACAATAACTTTGAAGCACCTAATGATACATTTTTATAAGAACAACCAAATATAATCATTCAGTATCTTCAGGTCATCATCAATGTTGAAAAGTACTCTCTGAGAAAGTTCAAGGTCATTAAATGCCAAGTAATATATGTGAAGAAAAGCCATCTATGCATTACCTAGACAATTATGGACTTTAGTTACTAGAAATTATTCTAAACAGTTTTCTTAGAACACTGACTCCATGCTTTCCAGTGCTCAAAATGCAAATAAACTGCTAGAAATTAAGAAGAAAGCTAAGAACTGGAAAGGAAACATATTTTTGCCACTGTATGAACACGTCACACTCCTTTCTTGAGTATTGCTTTAAAAAGAGAGCTGAACTAGGGGAGGGTGCAGAATAGGAAAGCATGAATGACCTAGGGCATGGAATAGCTGCTTCTGGTGGGGACAATGGCTGGGTTAGTACTTAAGCTTATAAAGAGAAGACTAAGGAAGAAATAAGAAAAATCTGTTGGACCATAAGGCAGTGGAGAAGGCAAGTGGTTATTCGTTGTTTCTCAAGACCATAATAATAATAGGAGAGTCCTGAAGCACCAATTGCAGGAACTGGTAAGGACATCTTCAGGAAGAACCAGGACATGCACAAACTATGCTCACGTTCTTTCAGTATCTGCAGCTGACTTTCAGAGAGATGATATGGAACTAAATGGACTTCTTGACAACCCAGTGTAACTGCCCCTTACTAAATCTAACCATCAGTCCAGCTAGTGCCATGTCCAGAGTGAAAATTAATTCAGGTGCAGGGAAGTGTCAAGCAATGCAGAAACTATGGTTTCTATGCTAATAATGGATAGCCTCACAGCATACATGGTTCACTTTAGATTACCCATGCTTTGAATGCACACCGTTGGGTGAATCTCATGGTACCTGTGTGAATGTAAGTTTCCTATCAACTTTACTATTAGCTTTGTCAGAATAGTTTGGGACAACTCAGGGTTGATAACTTTGTTCTGTCAGTGTGCTGATGACTCTGGAGGGCTGGACTTTGAGTTTGGTACCTCTTCCTAAAGACAGCATTTATATAAGGACAAGTCTTAAAAGCACACTGGAGTGAGTCCAGCAAAGGGCCACAGAGATGATGAAGAGACTCTGGCATCTGACATACAAGGAGAGGCTGGGGCTCTTGAGCCTGGAGAAACCAAAGCTCAGGGGTTCTCTCATCAAAGTATATACATACAGGGGTTCTCTCATCAAAGCATATACATATCTACTGGGAGGGTGTAAAAAAGCTGGAGCCAGGCTTTTTTCAATGGACCCTTGTAACAGGACACAAACCTGTGTACTTGCAGTTGTGTACATGTATGTAAATAGGTTGCAGGCAGGTACTGCATGTATAATTTGGCTAAGTGCCTTGGAGTTGTGTACTTCTAGCTGGAGTAATTTATGCAATGGTGCAGTGTCTGGACAGGCGTGCTGTCATACTCTTTTGTATGTCTTGGTACACTGTACTTGTGTTAATGGAGGTACCTAATGTCCCTCTCCTACTGTTCCTTGGGAGCCCATGCCTAAACATAATTTTCAACATCTAATCCTAATAAAATATAGCATTTTCAGCTGTTTTTTAATGTATTGGCATGCTAAACTTTTGTTAGAGAGGAGATGCCAAAAAGGTTTTACAGAAAATGGCTTGATTAATTCAGTCTCCTAAAGAAGTCTTGATTAAAACTGAGTAGTGACATAAGTAAAATATTTATTTTTGTGTGATGAATGTATGTGTATTGAGTCATTACATCAATGTGAATTTTGAACAGGATTTTTTTTTTTTTTCCCAGAGATTTTTTTAATCACTTTTCAATGATAATGACAGACACAGTCTCTGAGGAACACTTTAACTGACAGGTGAAAGACAAGGAATGGTCTATATACCAGGTCAACAGATTACTTTATGTGTATTAGTAGGAAAAGAAGAAAAACTGTTGCTCAGATCTTACATCTAACATTTATCTTACACCAAGATGAGCTAGCATTCATCTTGATGTAATATAAATGGTCCAAAATCTGGTTAATTCATATTTCTGTGGTCTGGAGATAAGAAAATTAATTTCTGAGAGTTCAGTGATGGAATCAAGATCAAATTTACTATGGCCTATGAACCATGGTTCAATTTGACCTTGTCAAAATATTTCATCAATGTATATAATCATAGAATCATAGAATATCCCGAGTTGGAAGGAACCCATAAGGATCATCAAGTCCAACTCCTGGCACTGCACAGGTCTGCCCAAAATTTTAGACCATGTGACTAAGTGCACAGTCTCTTCTTGAATTCAGACAGGCTTGGTGCAGTGACTACTTCACTGGGGAGCCTGTTCCAGTGCGCAACCACCCTCTCAGTGAAGAACCTCTTTGTGATGTCCAGCCTAAACTTCCCCTGCCTCAGCTTAACACCATTCCCGTAGGTCCTATCACTGGTGATAACGGAGAACAGATCACCCGCCTCTCCACTCCCCCTCGTGAGGAAGTTGTAGACTGTAATGAAGTCCCCCGTCAGCCTCCTCTTCTCCAGGCTGAACAAGCCCAGTGACCTCAGCTGCTCCTCATACATAATTCCCTCCAGGCGCTTCACCATCTTTGTCGCCCTCCTCTGGACACTCTCCAACAGTTGAATGTCCTTTTTGTACTGTGGTGCCCAGAACTGCACACAGTACTCAAGGTGAGGCTGCACCAGCGCAGAGTAGCGTGGGATGATCACTTCCCTCAACTCACTAACAATGCCGTGCTTGATGCACCCCAGGATACGGTTGGCCTTCCTGGCTGCCAGGGCACACTGCTGGCTCATATTCAACTTGCTGTCAACCACAACCCCCAGATCCCTCTCTGCGGGGCTGCTCTCCAGCATCTCGTCGCCCAGTCTGTATGTATGGCCAGGGTTGCCCTGTCCCAGCTGCAGGACCCGGCACTTGCTGTTGTTAAACTTCATGCGGCTGGTGATCACCCACCTCTCCAACCTGTCCAGATCTCTCTGCAAGGCCTTTCCACCCTCTTCCGAGTCCACAGCTCCTCCAAGTTTGGTGTCGTCAGCAAATTTGCTCAAAACACCTTCTAGTCCTACATCCAAATCGTTTATAAAGACATTGAAGAGGACTGGCCCTAAAATGGAGCCTTGAGGCTACTAGTGACCATCTGCCAGCCTGATGTGGCCCCATTTACCACAACCCTTTGAGCCCTGCCCGGCAGCCAATTGCTCACCCATCGTATGATGTTTTGGTTTAGCTGTATGCTGGACAGTTTGTCCAGTAGGATCCTATGGATCGTGTTGAAAGCCTTGCTGAAGTCCAAAAAGATCACATCAGCTGGTTTCCCTTGATCAACCAGATGGGTGATCTTATCAAATCAAGGAAAGGAAATCAAAGGAAATCAAGGAAGGAAATCAAATTCAGGAAATAATTCAGGAAATGGAAAACTCAAAGGTTTCAGACCTTTACAATCAAACAAGAATAAAAAATTGGATTTGCCTTGCCCAGTTCTTTTCTCTGAAAAGCAAACAAAAGCTCACAAATATGAGGCTTGGAGTAAGGATGTGTACAGGATGAATGCTATGAAATATAGCAGTTGAGAAAGGAATTGTTTTTTAAGTGTTGTATGGGCATTTGCCATTGACGGGCTACTGGTTTGCTGTTTTTTTTTTTTTTTTTTTTTTTTTTTTCTTTTTTAATCTATAATCTGGGGAAAAGTAGCTGAAAATCAAGCTAGCGGTGATGCCCTCTGGGTTAAAAAGTATTGGATTAATAGCCTAGAGTCTTATCTTTCCTACGGGATGCTTTTTTCACAGTAAAGTATGCAAACACAGAGCACTCTTGAGATGGTAGCTACATCTGTCCTTACTCAAACAGAAGAATGTTTCTTCCTGAGAAACACCAGGAAGAAAAGAAGCAGAAGACAGAAGACAAACAGAATGGAGAGAGCTTTTTCTCTCCTAAGACATAAAAGGTGTGCAGTGGGTTGCATATGTACTATGTGTTTAAAAAAAACAGTCCGCAAATAAAAAAATCCCAAACCATAAACTTCCCTTTTGATTGCTTATGTATGTTGGCGATAAAGGTGCTTTAGCACAATAGGGACAAAACACTACTGGAAAAGTCTGCGGGACTTTTCTTGAATGCCCAGAGAGTCATCATAATGCACATTCAGAAGTGTAAATCCTACTTGGCTCTTTCTGAAATGAGATCTGGATTATACTCTTTGGGGAAAGCCATGACCTCACGGGGTTCCTAAACTGCACTGCAGCTTTACTGTGGTCTTTATTGTACACTTAAATGATGTGGGCAAAAGATCAAGGGAGATTAATCTGAAAAACATCCACTTTACAAGCCAATAGGGAATCAAATTATACACACTGGAGATGAAGAACAAATCAGTTTGTTAAAATGTGCTGATTTGCATGAAATGTTGTAATTTTGAAGAAATTTACAGAGCAATCTCTTTTTATTCTGTGCTGTATAATAGCTTCTCATTCTTATTCAAGCCTTGACAATTTGGAAGAAAAGGGACACACTGAAAAATAATATGACAAGGCAAGTTCTCTTGATGGTGAATCTAGGAATTGACTTGCTACACGGGGGCCAACCCATCTCCTTAATGTTTTTTGGAAGGGAAGAAGATAAAGAACCATATTTAAATATTTATGTGGAACAGATAGTTAAAAAATAATGTTGCCTTCTCATAAAAAGGGAAAGAAAATGCAAGCCAGAATTTTTTGAAAAAAAAAAAAAAATAGAAATTAAAGATAGTTGAAGCCAGATTTGGGTGTTCAATGAACAACTAAATTCAGGAGACTTAAAAGCCTTCTGCTCCTACTGAAACTCACTTTGCAGACTGGATTTGATTTGACTCATGAAATGGGGCAGGCTATGGTATACCTGCTCTGGCTGAGAGGTGCATTATTTAATGAGCAGTCTTACTGACTTCAAGAGGAGTTGTGGGTTAAAGCTGTTCTGCAAAAGTAATGCAATCTATTCAAAATAATAATTTACAGTTTTGTGCAGAGAGAACATGAAGAAAATAAGAAATAAAAATCAGAAGAACTGCTAATGCTGGAGTAAAGCCATCAGGCTGAGCTAAGCCAGTAAATCAAGGAAAGAAGTGCAATGCAAAAACTTCATGTCAGGATATTGATGGTTAAAATTATTCTGTTGCTATTTAAAAACCAAACAAAATGAGGAAAAAAAAAAGGTGAAAATAACTGCAGAATTAAGTTGGAATGCTTTGTCTTCATGAGAAAGCAAGGAATGGAGAAGTAGAAACTTCCCAGTTCTGCTGTTGAAATTTAGTCACTTCCCAGAAATGTTGTAACTTTGCATAGTGCTATAGTGTCGGATGGGTTGTGGCAGTTGACCAAGGAGTAGCAGTCACTCACTAATGCGAGGTAAGATGTATTATCTAGGCTTTCATGCTTATGACAAGCTAATCGCAGCACAGTGGTATGTGACCTGGACTTCTTCCTTGGTCATTGTTTGTAAGCATTGCAGGGTTGGGAATACATTTTTGATTGGTGCATTTGGGATTAGTTTTAATTTGCTTGGTTTAGCTGTGTATAAAACTGCATTTTCCTGTAATTACAGAGCCAAAGAAGCTGCACCTGATCTGAAATGTGACCCTGATATGCAAGAATCCCTGTAGATATTTGCTCTTGCTTTCCCAGCCAGAGGCCCTGAAACCAGAGCCCATGTGTGCTTGGCTGATGGGGTGCACATCTGGGTAGCACCTGGAGCCTCATCTCTCCCTTGACATCATGCATTCATGTCAACCCAGAAACAAATTGAGCCTGATTTTTCTTCTCTCTCCTGATGGGTGGACAGGAGAACATTACTACTTTCTTGGCCTTTTCCACCCAAACTGTTCCTCCTTTGTTCTTGCACAGATTTAGTTGCCCTTACCTCCTGAGGTGGGAAGCTTGCCATCCTCACTGCAGCTCTCTAGTGAGTCTTCCCAAAGGTTTTCTTCTGCCCGGTTCTCCCTCATTCAGATGCCTTCCATCGTTGATGAAGAACCAATTTGACAGATTTCCTCCTCTCAGGCTGTGCTGACTGTGCCAGGCTTCAATAGCCCTTACTGCTGTTTTGGCTTTCACCCCAGCGATCTGCAGTCCTCCTCTGGAGCAGTCTGTCCTCTCTTTTCTCCCAGCACCACCTACTAGCTGGGTTGTGTCACATCCAGCAGACACGGCACAACGAACATTTCCATCACTCCCTGTTCATCTGCAGCTCTTGGCGACTGGTCATTCCTTACAGAGCCTGTGAGGGAGCCTAGGGTCTGGCCACTAGGAGCTATGTGTCCATGCTGGCATCCAGAAGTCAGGAAATTAGTGCACAAAGTATAAAGGAGGTGAAAATCCCCTCAGCCACTGTCTCTTGCTATTGGTTTTTCCCCCTTCCTTTCCAGGGGATGTATCTGTGTTCCCTGCTGCCTTCTCTGTTACTTCTCCCATGTTTTGTCTGGAGGGCAGCCCCGTTCCCCTCCCATCAGTGGTGTTTGTAGAGCGCAGCACTCAGAGCAGTGTCGTGATTCTGTAACGTTCTTGGAGACTGTGAGTCCGACTGAAACCTCTGTAACTTACAGTACCTACAGGTACTAGGCTTTTAAGGCTGTTAATCCCTCTTTTTGTTTACCTCCCATTCCATGTGGCCATGAAGTATGAATACCATTTCTCCCTTATTTTCATATTGATTTGGGTTCTGAATTTTGACTTATTTCTGTAAAAAGTAACAACATCTTACAGACCTATTTCATTAGTAATAGTGCATGGTAAGAAGCAATAAACCTGCACAGCACAGGTGAACATAAATACCAGTCCATAAATGCAGTAGTCACCCACTGAACAGGTAGTGCAAAGTCTTATTTTTTTTTATTATTTTATTTTTATTTTTATTTTTATTTTTATTTTTTTCTTAGGAATGACAATAAAGACATGAGAAGGAAATGCGTTTTTTTAGAGGACAGAACCGCAGAATGATTGTAAGTCCTCAGATTTTGTTCTGAGTTTGTGTTTCATGTTGCGAATCTTGTATGATTGTCTAACATACCTTTAACTGCAAGGTGATGGTCCCGTTGTGAGAGCTCCTGAGCAGGCATACTTGTTAATACCACTTCCAAGTATTCCAGCCCACCACTTGGGAGTTTATTCTTGTTTCTCAATTTTCCACATCATTGCTTCTATACTTGAAAACATACACCAATATTGTTTTTCCTGGCATGCTGCTTGGTTAAAATACAACTCTAGATATACAAAATATATCAGTGTACAGTGTATGGCATAGGTAAAAAAATAAGTGTTTATAAACATATATAAATATAAGTTCATGACATAAAAGATAAGAACCTGTCTATACTCAAGGAACTGGGTGATGTGAAATAATTAAGACCTAAAAATATGGAGAAATAGAATTAATGATCTTAATAGCATAACTGACACAGTGGAGTGATATTTCACTAGTATACTCGTACCGGCATAGCTGGAAACCCGATTTCTGACCTGTGTAAATTGTTGTTTTTACAAACCAATTGCAGCATCCCTGTGAGAGCCACATGGGTGAATGATGCTGCCTGTGGATGTGGGTCATGATGGAAAACTGTTAGTAACAGTCATCAGAAAGGAAAAGCTGAATATACTGGTCAAACCAGGCTCCCATAAAACCCTAATTATTCTTGTCAAAATCCAGACATACAAGTGAGAGAAGAGCTGTGGCCAGAAGATGAAATAAGTTCCCTTAAGCACTGTTCCTGTGGTTGAACAAGGGGACTAGAGGATATTCCTGCTTCCTTTTCCCACCCCTAGTACCTCCCATCAAAAAATGAGGTCATGTTCTTCCATGCTGCCTAGCTGGACCTTTTTTCCTCCCAACTCCTCCTCTGGTCCTGCAGTGCTGATCAGAGGAGGCTGAAAGCATTGTGATATCTGGGAGGTGTCCATTCCCAGGACTCTCTGAATCATCATATGATGCTGGCAGGCAACGTTGGTGCAGAGAAAGTTGGCGGGAGTCAGGGTAAAAGCTGGATTTTTTGTACAAACTCATTCTCCTTTGTATCAAGAAGTGCTGAAAGGATGCCTAGGGCATGGCGGGTGCCGTGGTGATGTTAGAAGACCCATCACAAGACCTCACTTGCCCAAGGGCAGCACCGTGAGGACTGATGTTCCCTGGGAGCAACTGGGAGTAATCTCCAGTCAGCTTCATCTTCAGCTGAAGTTAGTCTTTGTGAGAGAGAGATTAGTCATTTGTTTTCTCTGCAGTCCTGAGGCTTTTCTCTTTGCTTGAACTGCCAAAACACTCCCTTGCAGTGAGTTGAATACGTTGCTGGTATCCTGAATGAGATTCAGTGTGGTAGTGCCCTCTTGGATGCCGAGCTCGAGATGCTCCCTTGCATCCAGGTGAATGAGTGCATGCACCGAGTGGTCCTGAGCTGTCCCATTTGGGTACGGGGAGGATAAACAGTGCTGATGTGGGATTTAATGCCAATTGCAAGGCTTTTGAAGGGTCCGGGCTGAATAGCTGGAGAGACAGAGAGGACTGATGTCCACATTGCTCTGACCACAGTGTGCTCAGGACCATAGTGTGCTCAAGCTTGTACACATGCTTGTTCAGAGCTATCTTTGTGCCTGGGTGTAAACCCCTGTGCCATGCTCTGACTGCACGGAAGATGTACTCCCTTGGTGTGGCTGACTATGGATATATTTACACTACATATATGGAGTCTAACCGAATCCTTGTTTTCTCTTGAACTATTATCTGCTGTTAACTGTTGTTTTACTCAGGTTTTAATTAAAAAAAATAGTAAGTGCAGCATCTATTCTAACCAAAAACAGATTCATTTTTTATTTTTAAACCTAGCTAATAAATCTGTAAATCTGCTTCTGTAATGTATGTACACTTTATGTCTTATCTGATGTCAAGTATTTTCAGTCCTGTCTGCAGTGGGAGCTGAGTGCCAACTGCAGACCAGGGTTTCCCCTTCTCTTGAAGGCAGTCATGGCTCTGAAAACAGGACATTGCTTGTAGTATTTCATAAAGAGCACAGCACACTCAACTTCACCTTTCGTTTTTTCTTTATAGATAATCTAATAAGTAACAAGATGTGTGAAGTAGTGCAGTTAGTGATGATCAGTGAGCACTTCTTAAAAGTTGGGAAATGTCATCTTTTCACTGCTGTGTGTGAGTGAGAGACAGGCAAGGCTCAACCTGGAGGAGGAAATCCTGGAGACTTCTATTTTCTCCCTGAGGCAATCTCCATCATCATGAATGCATGTGTTACAGCTAGGACTGCTGACAGCTGGGTTGGTTATAAATATATATATTGCCGAAGGCCAAATTCTTGGTGTTGTGTGAAGCCCTTGGCAATGATGTGAAGTCAAAACCCATCGTAAAGCTCTCAGGTCAGTGTGGCCTTTGCGAATATTACCGTGCTGCACAGCCATCAAGCCCTTCTATAAATTCAATCTTCAGTGTAGAAAGGGAGCCCAATTATGGCATCTTTCAACAGAAAGGCATGAATTAATCAATTAATTAAATTTGGTGTAACTGGGTGATTTCAGGAGAGGTCCCTGTGGAGTCAGGAGCAGTAGGTACTGCATCTGGGAGTGTGAAGGCAGCAAATAGTCCCTTAATATTTTTTTCTTGGGACGTATTGTGCACTGGAGCCAGACCCCATGGCAAGGCAGGCTGGAGTTGGCAGCCCAAAGCGTAGCACACATGCTCTTCTTCAGGACCCTCATAACAATTTGCCTGGCATTCTGTTCAGAACATCTCATCACTGTAAATGCTGGTGCAGGTTTATCATTTTTTCATACCAAGGAGCAGAGTTGCCTGAGGCACTTAGCAGGACTTGCTATAAAATAGGAAGTGTTTGGAGAGTTTAGGCAGCATGGTGCCCCTTGGCCACGGCTGTTAGCAGATGCTGAAGGGGAAAACTTGTCCCACTGATAGACATTATGGAATAATCTTCCTGGAAGGGAATTTGTCTCTTAATTCACAGCAATTACTATTTTGCTTATTCAGTAAAATATATATATATATTTTTTAAATGTCTCATTCATGGGATTTGGGAACCCTTTAAAGATATTTAGCCTTTATGGTGTCTTCTGATCCCATTTTCCCCAAGATAACCCCATGGGAAACCTTCTGCCACCCCACACAGAATATGTTACTTTCTGCTAGTTTATTTGTATATCCTGGTGTCTATGTTTTCAGAGAGGGTAAAGGGCTAATTTCATGGCATTTTTAATTTATTTTTTATTTTTTATTTTTCTGCATCTCTTGTGTATCTTCTCATTAATTAGCCTTTGTGTATCTTTTATCTTTCTGACCCTTAGTTAGAGGCTTTCTGTGCACCTAAATGTTTTATTTGCCCTTACTGTGTTTTTGGCTGCATTTATTGTGAGATGGGAGAGAAGCACTGTTTCCTAAGACAGCGGAGTCTTTAACCTTTTCAGTAATGATTTATGTAGCATTAATTACTATATTCTTTATAGTTGGCTTGTTTTCCTTCCCCTTTGTTTCCATTGCCTATTTCTATTACATTTTTTCTAAGCTATCACAGTGACCTCCTGGTCGTGTCCTTTTGCAGGCCTATTTACACATCACAGAACAGAATGCTGAGTAAAGGAAATTTGGCCACATCACTGTGATTGGGCTGCCTATTTGTATAAAACAAATATTTGAGTATTTGAGTCTGCAATTTCAGAGCTTTGCAGTAATACAAGTAGAATCAAATCTTTATTAAGAGACTGAAAAATCCAGTTATTTAACCACACTGCACTGAAATAGAAGAATATTCGATTTCAGCCTGGAATAGGACTTCATGAAATCTGCAGCAGAGTGATATTGGCAGGGTTTTTAATTTTTCATTATTTTTTTTCTTTTGCTGTTGGGTTGCTTGCTGACTACTTATCAAAAGCAACTATGAAAGAGCATAAGGAACTGAACTGTAGTGCTAATTCTGTATTTATTTGTGATTAGATTGCTTTCCTGTGCTTTGATTTATGAGGAAGGGGAAGCATAAATGGATGACTAAGGGATTCAGCTGCAAAACTCCCCTTAATTTCTGTGTCTGCTGTTTGGTTGAGCAGTGCAACAGGCTTTAAACTTCCTCAGTGGTGCCCACAGTATGCTGAATATGATAGAAAATGTTGTCTGGTTTAACTCTGAGGAGCTTACAATTTAAGCAAGACAATAACAGTGAGAATTAATTATTGTATATATGAATAAGAATAAATTAGTGTGTGTGTACACATATATATTTATATATAATGCTTAACAATGCTGTTTACTGTTTTTCTGTGGAACCTTTGAGAAAAAAGAGTTGATGGAGTGTGTATGCACAGTGGCTGAAGACTACAGTAGCGAAGGGGCTCCATGTTCTCCTTCCAGAGAAGCTGTGGATGCCCCATCCCTGGAGGTGTTCAAGGCCTGGCTGGATGGGGCTTTGGGCAACCTGGTCTGGTGGGATGTGTCCCTGCCCATGGCAGGGGGTTGGGATTAGATGGTCTTTAAGATCCCTTCCAACCTAACCATTCTATGTGTGGGATGGGACAGATCACTAGCAGATTGTGGTGGCATCTGACATCTGATGTCCTAAGCTTCAGTCTCGTAGTGGTGGTGCTATGACCGAGTAGTGCTGACTAAGGTGCCCAGATCACCTGCCCAGGTGCTGATCAGTGATGTACTAAGCAGCACAAGCAAGTGGAAAGGACTCTTGGTGATGTTAATGCGTTTCAGTGAGAGGACACAAGACTTTTATTTGGGTGGCACAACAGTCCCTTCTGCCTTGTTCATCTTGCTTGTACCCATGCAAAAAAAAAATGCCTGTAGTGTGGTGAGGGACTGTGGTCACAATGTACAGAGGACTGTGATGAATTCAGGCACTAAACGCCTTTCTAGGAAGTGTGCTCTGTCTCAGTGTGGGACCTGTGGCGTGAGCCTTTGTGATCTGCTTTGTGGTTGGAAAGAACTCTGTGGTTTTACAGTCCAGGGGCAAAGCATTGGCTGTTCTCCAGGAATGGAAAAGCTCTTGATGAGTCTTGAGTCTAGTCCATGGGTACTCTCAGTAGTCAGGTCATAGGAGGTTTGGAGAAGTGCCTCGTTCTCCACCAGTCAATGACAATGTTTGGGAGCCACAGCTCCCATTTCAGAAGCTGGTGCAAAGTTACACCATGCTGATGGAACCACTGAGCATTTCCAGAATAAATTTAAGAAGCTCAATATTCTCCTCTTGTGTTTGGATTCTGTTTCTAATTTATTTATTTATTTATTCATTTTGAAATAGCTTTTTCTCTCTCTCTCTCTTTCTTCTTTTTCTCTCTCTTTGTTTTAAAGTATTATATATATTTTTTAGCACCTTAGGCTGCTGCCTGTTTCCATTTTGCCATCCTTTGGCTCTTTGTCTTAGTGACGGTAAAAAGGAAGAATGCATTGCATTTGGTCCTTGCCTGTTAGTTGTGTTTGTTTACTTGCTGGTGAATTATGCTGACATTTCCCCCTCAGGAGAACTTATCTGCTGTACTGCAAGATGCACTCTTCACCTATGAACATTACCTGGCTTGATGTGTCCACAGGGCCAGCTTTCTGTATATGGAGAGGCCTGAAATGAAATAAAATCACAAAAGAAAGCAAGGAGAAGAAAAGAGAAGTAGGCATATTTTGTAGCATAACTTTTCTGCATCTATTTGTGTGGCAGAGACAGAAAGTTGTAAGAACTGTTTTTTTTTAAACTCTTGCTAGAGAGTACTTCTGTCGCCCCACGTGCATGTTTTCCATGATGTGACACACAGAAATAACAGATGAGTAAGCCATGGTGTTTAATTTTTCACTTTTCCTAGCCAGACCATGTTTTATGGTTTCTACGAAAAGGGCCACATAATATCTGTGTAGCCTTGTGGATTAATTTGCTTTCTTCTGGGCTGTGCAATTTGACTAAGAAAAGATGTCTTTTTACAACTATTAGTTTGGTTATAGATCATATCTAAGAACTTATATAATATTGGATGTCACTAATCATCATTTAGAAGAGAACATTATTCAGACGAGAACATGGCAGCAGCCCACTGACTGTAGCAACTCTGAGTTCCTGCATAACGCTTAAACTTCTGCTTCATTTTAAGCACCCGTAAAAAGTATCATTACCTTTTTAATGTTCATTCTTAAATAACACTCAATGGCCCCTTACAATTCAGGATGAAGGCAAAGCAATTGTGGAGCTTGCCTGAAGTTAGGCGAGAAACCAAGGGCAAAGCCAAGACTTTCTGACCCATGCTCCTGGCAGGGTGCTGTTGCTTGCATTGTTAGCTGCTTTCTTTCAGCTGAATGGAGCTGAGTTTATGTTTGTGTTTATTCCACTGTCGTACAACTAAATTCAGTCATTTGACAACTTTCATTGCATGCCAAGTTATTGTTGCATTTCAGCTTTTGAAATTTAGCCGCTTCTTCTGTACCCTTAATAACTGCTTGGAAGACAGAGAGTCCTTACATTTTCCTTGTGGAAACAGTTGCTTGGTTTGATGGAGGGAAAATGCATCATGAAATCAGATGTTTCTAATTGCTCCTTGTTTCAGGAGTTTCTATTGTACACTGAAAATCATCCTTAATGCATGAGTAAGCCTGATGAATAGATAGATTTGAAAAACATTGACTCAAAATAAATCTCTCTTGGAAGAGGAATAATTGTTGACTAATTCTCGTGGGAGAGAGATACGAGTTTCTTGCAGGCTCTTTGAACAATAGGACTTCAAAGAGGATTGGTGAAAAGTAAGAAAGGTGCACTTGATTGTTTATTCTCTTTTGCCATTAGGGCATCTGTCTTATTAGTGTTAACAAGATTTCATACTGTCCTCAGGGAGACAGGTACCTTCCAAGAAATGCCTATAAGGAAAAAAAAATAATTGTCCTAAGTGCCATAGGCTGAAGCGTATGTAGCTCATAAATCCTCAGCTGACATAACAGTTCCTGAGGCCTTTTCTTCAGAGAGAAAGGGAGAACAAATGCTATGAGGCAAAGTAATTGGTAAATTGAAAGAAGCTGTTAGAGGAAATTAATATTTTTGGGCAAGGGTTTGTTGCAGGTGAAGGTGAGACTCTGCAAGGGGAGGACGTTTCTTTAATTACTGATGGGAGGCAGTACCTGTGTGTTTCTAACTCAGTGTCCCCTTTCTGGCAGTGCAGCATAGCATCCTGCAGCAGGAGGGGCACTGTTCCTCTTCCTGGGCCTTTGGGTTGTGCAAAGCAGCTGGCAGAAAAGCATGGAAATACTGGGTTTTGTACCATCTTGCAGGGCTGGGGTCTGGAAAATGAAGTGTGACTTGACAATGAAGTGTGTGCAGAGGACTCCAGAGCTTGCAGGATTTAGATCCAGATATATATAAGACCTTCATTTTGAACCAAGTCCATTAATTTTGGATGCCCCTAGTTTTAGTTGTTCAATCTAATACACTTCACTTGCACCCAGGAAAAGTGGACTCCAAAAATGACTGGATCTCTGAAAATTTTAGTCACCGCTGTTTGTTTTCATGTAAGTTGGTGTCTGTTTTTCAGGGTGAGCATGGAATAACAGACATCTGGATTGCCTGTGACTGGGACAATGCACATGGAGTCCTTACAGCAGGGACTCTCACGGGGTCTGGGGCTGGGGACCGCTCATCTGGAGCTGCACAGTTGTACATGGAGTGGTTGGTGACTTCACCTGCTACGTAGTGAGCAAACACATCACTCCCTGCTTCCTTCTAGGCCAAAAATGAAAAGATAGCTAATTAAATCATGCTTTTAATGCTATTTGGATTATAAAGCATAAACGAACCATTTCTGTCGTATTTTTTCATTAATTCTATATCATAAAATGTAAATTAAATGACTTAAGTAGCCCAACCAAGTAATTTTGCTAATTATCATAACACAAACATAAAGGCAGTGCAAATATATGTAAAACCTCACTTGAAGTTTTCCCTGACACTGCCCCCCCCCCCCGCTTAGTGTCATAAAAACATGACACTAAGCCTGTTGTAACCTTGTTATAACCCTTTATTCTTTGTGCATGTGCCATCTGGGGGTTAGAAGATAAAGAACCTTATTCCTATCAAGACTATTAAGAACTATTTTTCTAATAAGCTATGGCTAATGTCTATCTTGCATCTGCCCAACTTCCTTTTATGTCTCAAATTTAAACCAAGGGTTTTGTAATGAGAGGCCTTGGGGAGTTAGTGATGAAGCAGCCGGTCCCAGCAGTCAGTGGGGAACAAATCGCATCTTGAAAAGGGACTGCCGTCATCCTGAGAAACACGAAGAGACATCAGCAATGTGAAAACAACCAAACAACCAAGTGAAAAAAGCTCCAAACACTTTTCATGTTTAAAGCAGCCTTTAGAGATAGGGATGTTTTCATTTTACTTTTTTTTTTTTTTTCTTTCTTCTTTTTTTTTTTTTTCCCTACACAGTCAGATTTTTGGAGCTAAAATCAATTTTTAATTTCTGAAGTGCTGTTTTAGTTCTTGAGCCCGTATATGGAAAATACGACTGTCAATAGGAAATGTTTGAAAGGAAACATATGACAAAGCCCCTGCTGTGCAGACAGGCAGGGCTGGCCTAGATGGAATTTGCAGCTGAATTTCACCAATAAAAAAGCAGCATGTATCTCTTTTGTGGCCTACAAGTACGAAAGTTTGCATGATTTTAGAGCTACGTTGTGAGGGAAAAATACCAGAAGGGTGATTAAAATGTGATCATTGACCTGATCAAGATCTTAAAGCATTTGTGATAGCATTTTATTTATTTATTTATTTATTTATTTATTTATTTTATTTTATTTTTTTTTTTTTTTCTTTTTACCACAGCTGCCCCGGTGTTCTCCTGACTGCAGCTTGAAGGAACTAGTTGCAGAGAAATTTATCCAAATATACCTTCATCTCCTGCAGAGGCTGGCAAACATTCAGTAACACAGATTTCTATGAACTTGTTATTACTCAACATCGAAACAAATTGATCTAATTTAGATGTATCCTGTTTGTACAGTTTGTTCCAAAATATTTTTCATGTGTTCAATTTTTACACAGAAATATTGGAAGATCTCAGGTTCAAAACGTCCCTGGAGATGTTCTGTGGATACCTGGAGGCTTCTGAGGACGCCTTTGTCTCGGTGAATTTTCAGTTAAGGTGCACTTTATGATACTCAGTTCTCCCAGAACTCGAACTGGTTTAATCATACGTGATGGGCTGTCACAGGCTCTGTGTGATGCCATTCCTCAAAGATGTTGTTATAATTTCTTCTATATATTAAATTTAAATTTGAAGCTTTTGCATGAAAGATCTTAGGGAGTTAGTTATCATAGAATTGTTAAGGTTGTTTGAAAAGGCCTCCAAGATCATCTGGTCCAACCATCACCCTGCCACCAATGTCACCCACTAAACCATGTCCCTAAGCACCACGTCCAACCCTTCCTTGAACACGGTGATGCCACCACCTCCCTGGACAACCTGTTCCAATGCCTGACTGCTCTTTCTGAGAACAAATGTTGCCTCATTTCCAACATAAACCTCCCCTTGTGCAACTTGAGGCCATTCCCTCAAGTCCTATCACTGGTTACCTGTGAGAAGAGGCTGACCCAGCTTCCCACCCCTTCCTTTCAGGTAGCTGTAGAGAGCAATAAGGTCTCCCCTGAGCCTCCTCTTCTCCAGACTAAACAACCCCAGTTCCCTCAGCCGCTCCTCACAGGACTTGTGCTCCAGGCCCTTCACCAGCTTCGTAGCCCTTCTCTGGACATACTCCAGGGCCTCAGTGAAGGCCTCAGCAGCTGATCCCAGTAGTTTGTAGCTCCAAGCCCAGGATAAGTAATGCTGCCATATCCAGCTCGTGTTAAGGGGCTGAGAGTAATGTGTGTGTGGGACAGGGGCTTTGGCTGCCCGTGACAGTTCTTTGATACTAACTCTGGCTTTCGTGCCTGCCTCTGCAACCGGTGCAGTCCCAGGTGGCCGTAAATCCTGCTGGTGAGCATCTGTGACCCCGTGGCAGTGCCGTGGCTGTTGCACTGGGGCCGTTGTCTCTCCTGGTGGCAAGCCGCCCTACACCGGCCCCACAGGGCACGAGGCACAGGTTTGTGATGCACCACAAGGAGTTAATGGAGCTTCCTGCGTCTGCGACCAGTCTCAGAGGATAAACTTGTTCTTCTGACTTTGACCTCTCTGGATGGTTTAGTAGGGCATCATCATAATTTTGTCTCCTCTTTTATCTTTATGCTGGCCCCTGAATTTCCTCTTCATTGACCTTTTTCACAGGTCACATCAATTTGCACATGATCTATAGCAGAGATCAGGAAGGGAGGCAGAGAGAAAAACCACAGACAGAAGCCTCATGGTCAGAGCAGCTGTTTCTGAAGTGTGTATATCTTATGGAGCCCACATTACAAAAGCTCTTTTAACCTCTGTTATTTTTTCTGCCACAGCAGAACAGTCTCAGGTGTTGAAGGCCTGATTCATCCTACTGTCTCTGCTCACTTAAAAAATAAAAGTTTCTTCATGGTGAAGTAGGTCCCCATCACTTTGCTGATGAAGTTGGTTGGGCTCCAGGCGAGCTGCCACCTTCTGTGGAAATAGCCTTATATGCTTATAGGAGTGAATTGAACCTACTGTACCTGTGCAGTGCCCGTTTCTCAGTGAGGTCATGGCTGTACGATGGGAAGACTTTGCCTAATGATATGTGATCTATACTGTCAGATTTTTTGTTAGGACATCTATTATTGTATAATATTACCTAGATTTCCATATGTGAGAGAAGGGACCCAGTGCTTATGGTTTTTGAATATTACCATGAGAGCAGTATTTGGGTCAGCAGTGGCTGATGTGCATAATCTGGCTACCTGGCACCTTATTTTGAGAACTAAGCTGTGCATTTTTTTTTTTCTTTTTAATGTCCATAGGTTTCCTGGACCTTGTTCATCTCACTGGATTTGGTGTCACACAAGCTGTCTTGCCCTGTGGGGTGCATGAGGTAGTGGTTGCTCCTCTTCTCATGATGCAAAGACAGTTGATGTGAGTCTCCTTTACAGGGTATTTATAGGTTTCTTCTTCTTCGTGTTTTATTATTTGGGGCTTACATGAAGCCAAGGGAAATTTTGTCAAGAGAGGTTAATTGCCACAAATTGAGGAGAACAGTTGCCCCACAACTGTGGATGAAAAGGAGAGTTAACTCATAACCATGCTACTGCATGTTTGGGTAACTATACATCAGTGTTGGGGAGGATAAACATGTCTCTGCAGTGCAAATCACAAAACTGTGCAGGAGATGGGTCAGTACCTGTTGTGCTAATGAGGGAGAGTGGACAGTCCATGGCCAGCATGTGCCTGGTGCTAATGATGCTTACGGCATCAGGGGATGGGGATCCTAAAGGGCTCCTGGGGCCCTACTATGGCAACTCTGGTTCTTTCCCATCTGAGGGAGGATGTAGTCAGAGTGAGCTGTGTGATGCAGTCCATCCCCTGAGCCTGCCTTTCTCCTGTGTCACCAGCACTGCTGCTTCCTTCTTGTTTACCTCCTGTGATGTGGGTGCCCCTCATTGCTTGGGAACTACTGGTCTAGACTGAGAGAGGAAAAGGTTGAACTACATTCCTGGCCAAAATTTGCATCCAAGTTTCCTGCATCCTCGTAGAGCTTCAGCCACTGCCTAGGCAGACTCCCTGTGCCTCTAATCATATTTCCTCTTGGTCTTTTGGAACTGAGCTAAAAGATACACTTGTATTGATTAAGTACATGTTTCCAAAGCGTTTTACCCCACAACTCAAAGCTAAGAAGATAATGGAAATTGTGATCTAAGAATTCATGGAAACCTTTGTTTTTTATATTGTTTTACAGTATTTATTCATAATGCTGGTCTAGTTGCCTTAAATTAGATGTGAAGTAACCACCATTATAATGTCCGTTTCCATTCCTTACCACCAAGGAGTGGGTATTGCAGAAGATCATTCAAAGGTCTTATCTCTGTATCATGTATGTGATGGGGTCACCCTAAAACAACTGTTGTTTATGAGCAGAACACGGTGGGGGCATTGGCCTGTGTTCATTCAATTGAAGCATCTAAATCCAATTTTGATATCTGTTGTCTCACTTTTATCTTTTAAATTAAGATCTCAAGAAAATTAATGTTATGAGTGCAGTAAGATGATTATAAAATTATTGTCACCAAGAAGCATGATTTATGTAGTTTTTAATGTTGTATTCTGCACGTTGTAACAGGAGAAACCGAGCAGAGAAGAGATGTGCAGAATGAGGAGCACAACAGACATATTAATTAAGAGACCTTAGAGAACACAGGGAAGGAAATGATTATTCCCCGTTTGATATCTTATGCCAAGCTACTGTAAACTGGGGAAGCTTTTCTGCAACATGGGTGACCAGGGAAATGGGACAGTTTTGCAGAAGAGGTACTCAGAGTTATTAGCCTCATACCCCACCTCACCTCCACAGGGAGGAGGTAGCTGGTTTAATAACAGGAGCATGAAAATGCTACCAAAGGACCTCTCCAAAGATCACACCAGTTCTGGGGTAAGGTGTAGGAAGTAGTAGTGTCCTGCCTCTGAAAGTGAAATCTGTAATTTTCACTTTTTTGTTTGTACCAGTGTAGGAATGGAAGAGAAAGTGCTAGAGTAGAGGCTTGTCTTAAACCTATCACAGTTTACAAAAGACGTGTGTTTCTAAGCGAATGGCTGGTCTATATGTAGTAGGCTACAGCAAGCAAAATTAAACATGAAAGTAAAGCGGCATTTACCATTTGCCAGTTTAGCTTTTGCTGTTTATGTTAACATCTCTCTAATCTTTGGAGGCCCAGACTGCAGAAATTTTTTCTTTATGAATAGTTCTCTGATCCATATCAAAGAGCTGGAATTGTGGTTATATGCTGTCTATTGCAACTTATCTATATACAGTAAAAATGAATGTATCTCAGAAATAATAAAAGTTTTAGTGACTAGGCAGCTTTTCAGCATATTGGCAATATACTTTAATAGCAAATATTCTTTCTTAGCAAAAGCAATGATACATACTAATACTGTGGACCATCTTTTTGTGTTTTCATCGTTATGTTTGACATTTTTCTGCCTCATCTTGAATGTTGCATTCAGTAACACACATCAAGACATGGAGGGGAAAATGTTTGCAACAGCTGCAATAAAAAAGAAAGCAATTATTTATGTTTAATTTGCTTCAGGGATCAATGAAGCTCATATCTCTGTGCTATATACTGTAGCTGAACGTTCATTTCATTTTATAAATTTCCAACTGGTACTCTGGGCAACTGGTATAAGGACAGGAATTTGGATTCCACTAACTTACAATAAGGCAAAGTGAACCCCTAAATGATGTAAGGTAGAGTCCTGAAAAACTCCAGAGATTAATTTAATGATCTGGAAAGCTATTAGTATGGACAAATTAACTACTTTTATATAGTAATTACTCATGGAGTAATTATGCATTGTACTGAGCAATGAGCTTCAAAGCAGGTGACACTGTTAATTAAACCATCCTCATCCCTGTGAAGTAAGTAGCAGCAGTCAGATATTGATTGCTCCAGAATGGGCCCCGGAGGTAGCAAAGGTCAAAACTTTCTGTGTGAATAAAATGATAAGGAAGAACCATGCCCTGCTCTGACTCCATCTAAGATCTCCATTCAGATTCAGTTTCTCCACTGGAGTTGTTTGGCAAGCCTAGCTAGTTTGCAGCAATATTGCACAATTTATGCTGTACTTGTAGGAATTTCAGTCTCCAATGTCTGTAATACTTTAATGTCCACATTGTAATAATCAGTAGCCTTGGACAGCATTTCAGTGAGTAATCCTGCTGTAGTACCAGTTAATATTGAGATGCAGTGGCATGTTACAAATAGTGGCAAACCACACCAAGATGTTGCTGAAAGGGTTGGTTCCACTAGTGTGCTCATCATCAACCACACACTCCCTTCTCTGCCTTGCAGTAAATCTTGTGATCAGTTGATTTTTCACAAGAAATGTGCTATAAGCATATGGCCACAGGTAAGAAGTTTAAGAAGTAGGAATGCTTCTTGTACTGGCAAGTCACCTGCTTTGGATCATTGTACATGAGATGGCTCCTTAGGGACCTGATCTTCATTGTGTATACAGCCTAATTATTAGAAAATATTGAAAATATGCCTGAAATGTTATTTTTTTTTTCTTCCAAAATATTCCAAGTTTCAGTGTTGGCCTAAGCACATGTCAGTTTTTCCATCTTGACTTTGAACAAAGATGTGGCATGAACCCAAAATTCAGATAAAACTTCAGATGGGTATTTTCAGTAGGGATGAAACAAGACAATATCAATAATGATTTCTCTTCCCCTTGTCTATTTCAACATGAGAAAATAAAGCAGGTGAATCTGTAAGAGATCTGTAAGATGTTCACCCTTTCCTCTCGTCCATGGCAGTTCTGTGTCATAGCAGAAATATGGAAATATGGTCACTGTATGGTCACACTGACATTTTACAAGCTTCATACACATTCTGTTGCTTACCTATGCTTCCTATAGGATATTTTTTCCCTGATGTTAACATGCTATCTCTGCTTGCATTTCAATTTCATTCATCTTGGTCTTTTCTCCAGAATCCTAAGGTGCTGTTTGTTGTATTCCTTTTTTTCCTGCATCCTTTCACATATTTGGCAGCTGTCATCATTGTCTTCCTGAGCAATGCAGATTGCATTGATCTTTCCTCAAGGGCTCTCTACTCCCAAGTCCCAAGCCAGTCCATTTTGGTTTTATCATGGTTCTTGCTTTGCTCTCAGGATTTTGTTCTGTTGTGCCAATGACCAAAACACATGCTCTGTAGAGTTTGCTCAAGATCTGTGTAATGCCCGTAAATGACTTGACCGAGATGCGTTTAACCTACCATCCTGGAAGCTATTTGCTTGGACTTCAGTGTTTGTTCTTGCTTTCAGGATGTGCTACATACAGAGCAGTTTCCTTCAAAGGTTACATTTGCATTATCAGCAGAGAATATGGAAAACTGCACAATTTTGGTTGATTACAAACTACAGATTTTCTAACTGGCACTGTAATTCTAATTGCTTCTTTCTGGGTTCTTCCATAAAGTTTACCAGCTAATTTGCACAACCATGTTCAGCTGCAAAAAGCTATGGCTCAGTCATAGGCTGCAACAGCTTCCTCTTTTCTTTGTCTGGAGCATCTGTTATGATAGTAAACAATTTCTTTTTCTGAATAATTCCGAATAATTCATCCAGTGTAATTCACTCCAAGGAAATCTTAGATAGCACACACATGCCTTTTGTTCTTCTGCAACTTCCTACTGTTAAGAAAATGTCTGATTGTTGTCTGTGATGCTAAGTAGAATGTATAAGCCAAATAAAATAGGAGCCTGTCAATGTCAGAGCCGAGTTGGCTGACCTTCATTGATGCTAACAACAAAGGAACCTCAAACACCAAGTGTTCTTCGAAACATACAGTGAACTTACTTTTAAACTCAGCTTTCACTGAATAGAGTGAAGTAAAAGAGAAGAAACTTCAGTGTTAAGTACAAGCGTAATTAAGCTTTAAAGGAACAATAATACTTCTGTGGGTCTGGAGTTAGAGCAGGAATGCCACCTTCATTGGACTCCTTCCTGACAGTAATCTTGAATTTTCTTAACTTATCCAAAATAATTTTTAATAAACATTAAAACACTCTTCTATCAAGAACTCTTCAGATCATGGAGATCTGGAGATCATGGTACATTCTTGACCTTAGTTCTTCAGCAGTTCACATTTCTTCTCTACTTCCACAGGAAATGGGACTGTTTAAAAGAGAGAAGGAAAAAGTTGCAGAGAGAGCTGCAAAATGCAAGGGGTTTGCAAAGGAGCTCTTTGAGTTACAGGTTGGGAGTTTATAACTGGCTCATTGGTGGAGTGCTGTGCTGAAATGAGAGTAGTTCTACAACTAAGTGAGGAAATGTTTGTAGTGCCCTGCAGTCTAGCACTGAGAGGAATCGGATGGTTACGTGAGTGCTAGTAGATATACAATCAGAATTAAAGGAAAAAAGTACATTTTTATTTCTAGAGCTGAGCTAAATCACAACCCTTTTTGGGCATGAAGTCAAAGATTTTCAAAACTTTAGAGGGAGAGAACAAGTCAGAGCTGACTTCCAAACTGTGTGAATGGAAGGGGTGGTTTCCTTAAGACAAAGTAGCACATCTGGGCACCTCAGTGCTGCTCAGTGCTGCTCCTCACAGCCAGAGGACCAGTCTTCAGTTGCTCATCTTGTTTAAGAGTTATCCCAAATGATGTGTATTACAGCAGGCAGGAAGCAGTTTTACCTAGCCAGAGCCTCGTGTCTCTGGAGGTCACTGGATGGTCTGCAGATCTTGGGCACATGGTAACCTCCTTGTTAGTGAAGAATAATTATCTCTCAGTGCATGAGAAGTCCTTGCAGAAAATGATGGGTTCATCATTGCTTGTCAGAGAAGACTTGCAAACAAGCCCACGGTTATTAGAAATGTAAATCATATTGACATAACAATCACAAAGTGAGTATGAGTTAATTGACTATGGATTTAAGGCGTGCACATGTTACCTTGAGGAAGTTGTAGTGAAGTGAAGGTGTCTCTGGCTGCAGTGAGAGGTTCCGGTCTCAGTCACTGGTTAATAATGCTGTGTGAGAATATTAAATACTATTCCTGACATAAGAGGGCCGTAGATCATAATTTGTATTCCTGGAGCCTATTATAGGGGTAAGGATTAGAAAGTCACAAGAGGTGTAGTAATACATTTTGGTGAATCCAGAGTATGCTAAGCAATGGTAAAAGAAAAGGATTAAATACAAACAACAACAACAACAACAACAAAAACATTCATCTTTCGAACAAGTGAGACAGAGCTCCAATATTCTGCACTAAAGCTGATGCCTTGTATTCTTATAGTTTAGGAGAGGGTAAATGATGATGTACTGATACTTTGAAGAGGAGATAATATTATTTAGGTTGAATTTACAAAAGAATCTGAGAAATTCTAGAGACCTAGCCAGGGCTTGGGTGAATGGGCATCACAGTGACAGTTAAAGTTGATGAAGGTTTTTCTTGGATAAAGACAGGATAAAGCAATCATCTGAATTACCCACATGAATGAGAGGGATCTAAATTAATAGTAACCACTCAAGGAAAAAAAAAATCAAATTGTGGACAGCAATTCAACAGAAACAGCAGTCAGGAACTAGCAGCTAATCTTAAAGTTGGATAAGGAATTGTCTGGAAAAATTTACTGCTAAGTTCCCTAGGAATTAGCATGATAAACAGAAATCTAAGCAATGGAAATTTGCCATTTAAAGACAAACATAACCAGAAGACATGTTTAATGACTCAAGCCCCATTTGGCACTAGGCTGAAGTCTGGGCTGAATTTTGTAAAACAACTTAAGTAGGATGTTTATTATTATTATTATTATTATTATTATTATTCCCCCAAAAATGTAAAGATTACAGACACTGGTTCTGCAGGTGCTCCAAAATCCCCCAGAAGTTGCTCTGTAGCGCGTGGCTCTGGCTGTGAATGCAGAGATTGGTTGTGTCTGGCACAATGGGATTCTATCTTGTCTGGGGACTCTGCATGCCAGGGTGATGCAATCAATAATATTTTGGTTTTGTTCAACTCCTACAGCAACAGCTACAAGAATAACCCTGATATTTTAATAAGACCTCAGAATCTATAAATTAAAGCTTAGTGCATCACTTAAAGAGTATCGTAGGATCTCTGTTTTTGAAGCCTCCTTACAGCAATGGACATGGTACTAATGATCTCAAGCCGGGACTGTGACCAATTTTCCATATTCAATTTACTTTGCAGAGAGATTACATTGAGTACTGTTATTACATTGATTATGGAGGATCGGAAAGAATTTCTGTCCTGCCTCATTTCTACAAACACATGCTTTGAATGACCCTTCATTAGCAGCCCGTGTGGAAGTGAGTGATTGTGTCCCAGGAGGTTTGTGTCTCTCCTGCAGTCTCATTGCTGCTTCATAAACCTTAAGTGAGATCTTTATGTACAGTGGGACTCGGAGTTGCAGCCTGTCAGAAATGAAATGTTTCCCCTTATTTTGCCCCAGGGAGAACTTGTAGGTAACTTGTCTCTAACTTCAGACACAGTTATTCATTGTGTGACGATGCTGGGAGTTTTCTGGGAGAAGTCAGGAGCTACCTCTGCAGGAGCAGGGACTGCTCATGTGAACCAATGTCACCACTCAGTGCAGTGAGAGTGAGTTGTTTCCTCCATGTAACACAGGAGAGAATTTACATAGCTAATCTCAAATATTGTTAAAAAGAGAAACAACTGAAATTTCACCCTTATCACATCTGTATTCTGTCTAGTATGGGACGAATATTTCAAAAGACACATTCAGAGTCTTTTATCAGTCTTTAAGTAAAGTATTAAAAAAAAATACATATTTTCCTTCAAAACCAGGTGCCATTCCTTGTGCGAAATGGTGTTATGTCACATCCTTCTAGCCTGGTAAATCTGAAAATTCATTCAGACTTGGGGTATCTTGAAGGACTAAGCCATCTCTTCTCTTGTAGCTGGAAATACAGCAAAACTTTACAAAATGAATATACTAAAAGGACTGTTTTTCTTTCTCTTGAATGGTTGCACTAAAACCAGAACTCAGCAACATACATATATGCCAAAAACAAACAGTAGCACATTTTGAAGGCTTTTGTTTTTGCATGTCTAGCAGGGATTTTATTGATCAAATTTAACACCGAAAATAAAAATTCAAAGAAGCCAGGTTATTTCACTGAAATAAAACACAGTGAGTTTTATTTCACAGTTCAACACAATGACTTACCGAGTCTATAAAATATTTTTAAATTACCTTTCTGTTTTTACTGACACATACATTTAAAAAAATGCAAGTTGCTTGTTGCTTCACTGATAGATATCGAGGCAATATATGCATTTAGCCATAATTACTTGGCAAGCCAATTTCCCTTAAATTTAGGACCATCTGTTTGTGCAGTCCTCTCTGCTGAAGCTAACATTGTGTTAAAGTTAACTCCATGCCTTGCACATGTAGTGTTTTGCATGTGGGTAAGGTGTGCACTATGACCCGCCTGGTATTCTGTGTACGGTCAAATTGCACTTACCTGCCATGGGAGGCTTGAAAAGTTTTTTCTCTTGGCCACTGGAGGAATCTTTGCACTTTTGTAGCCTGGCCATGACAGAAACCTGTAAGAAAAGCAGTCTTACCATGCCCACATTTAGTTCTGCTGTGGTAAGTCTTTCTGGAGCCTAACAAAGTTGGAGAAAGCATAGGTTCTTCTTGTGGAGGTTAATTACTGTTTGTGAAGACAAGTGAAAATGAAAAGTGCGGGGTTTATAGCATTTTTATTTTTATTGCTGCCATTAGTAACTTCAATTGTGCAGTCTGCAAGTAAAATAGTGAATTCTCAGGGAATTTGTCAAGAGGAAGGACTGTTAAATTGGACCAAAGCGTAGTTTGTAGGAAGGGAAATATGTAAAGCATTTCCTATATTTCAGCTGGCACGGATCTGCTTGAGCAATACATATCCTGCAAAATTAATCAAGCTGTTGTTCCAGTCATGTAACATGTGGCTCCAGAAGTGCCTTACAGAGTTTGTAGCCTATCAGAAATTTCATGTGTGCCAAGGCAGAAAAAATGAGAAAATACTTAATCTGCAGGCTTTATCTGAGAACTCCTGTCTCTTTGTTTGTTGAGGGGAAGGACCATTCTCACATATGACCCTATTTAAAGAGAGAGCCAGGATAGCAGTCCTTCAATATAAATGTTGTTTTATAAATAATTATTCTGAAGTATTTGGACTTTTTCAAGTTCTCTATGGTATTTTAATCAATGCAACAAACTGAAATTAATACAAAGTTGTATAACATTTTCAGTCAGAAAAAGTCACGCAACTCTTCAGTGTCATATTTATCTTGCTAACGTAGATTTTTCTTTAAAATTTACGGTTCAGATATTTGCCCAGTTTTCTTAACTCAAGCCCTTATTCGTTCTTGTTTCTCTTGCAGTGCACTCACAGCAAGCTCAATGACAGGAACCCATCCTTACACACAAGCCAAGGCTAATGCTTTTCATTGCACACCCCCTGCTTATGCTATGGGTGTTCTCATGTGAGCTCCTGAAGGTAATGACTGGTAAGTTTGCCTCTACATCTTACAGCTACATGCATTAAAATGGCATTTAATGGCCTCTTCTTTAGAAAACCTGTTGTTTTCGAAAGAAGCTCAAGGTGGACTTAAAGATGCTTAAAGAGGTCACAAAACACGGATTTAGTAGCATAACTCTGTTATTCAAGCAGGTTTTAGCCCTTCATTGTGAGCAACTCTATAGCAGAGTGAACTTTGCTGAAGGTGCCAGTGTAGGTTTCTTGCTTTGGAGCTGTAACCACAGACAAGAAGATGACTCTGAGGGCATTACCAAAATTTTCCTTGAAACACACTCTGGTCTTTTCATGCAAAGTTTCATCCATTAGCTCAGCTTGTAAATTGTTAAGCTCCACGGTTTGCTAATCTTTTTCCCTTCCTTAGCTTTTTGTTTCTTCAAAGTAGTGGTTACAGACTGGAACCTGCAAAGTGCTGAGTGCTGTATTCCACATCAAGCAAACCTCTCAATGTTAATCATGCTCTGAAAAATGCTGTGAGATTAGAGCTAAATCTCTGCACAACCCCTGCATTTCTCCAGCTGGGCGCCTTTTTCATTCCTCTGAAAGTACAGCTATGCAGTTAAGACACTGAGCTTGGGCTGGGGGGATGCTAAGTCTGGTTTAATCTGCTACAGACTCCTTTAATCGTGTCTTATTTTACAAAATAGAGATGATAAATATTTTGTCCTTTTGATTCTAAACTCTTGGTATGGTATTTATTTCTTATCCTTATGATCATTAAGACCTTATTTTCAGATCTTACACAGTGCTGTAAATGACTGCTATCACCTATCGGGCAGACTTTTAAGCCCTGGGCTGGCTCTGGTGCGGATTCCTGTTACCCAGCTTTGGAGCAGGAATGTCTTGGGAGGGCTTCTTTCCCCTCACTCTGCAGCACTGTGTAATTGCATAGAAAGTAGCACTGATGCTTCAGATAAGATTTTCTTCAAAGCCTTCTGCTTCCAGATATGTAAAAGAAGAGTAAATTTCAGATTGTCTTTACGTTTTCAGAAAGGCAATGTTTTAGACCTTTTCAAAGATGAATTCAAATAATGAGTGTTCATTATGCCTACATTTTAAAGTGCCAGTTTCCAGCATCAGAGTGAGTGAAAGTATATCTCACTTTGCCTCTCTACCTTTGTTAGTAATTGTTGTAATTGTAGGGTAATGTCTCATTTTTTGTAATTTTGTATATTATCTCTGTACAATTCTCCCAGTTGAGCTCCATACCGTGTCATTCGTTTCATTAACCATTAAATCAATGAACTTTAAGCATGCCAAGGTTAGTAATGTGGCAAAATAGTAATCCATTAAACATCTGGACAGTAAACCTATTACCTATCTCTTTTGAAGAGGTTATAATATGCCATACAATTAATTATTTGGAGCTTGAATACACTTAATTTCTGCAAAGTGCAAAATGGAACTATTATATCTCCATTATGAGAAGAAAAGCAACAGCTTTTAAGGCTTCAAAATCCCTTTAGCAACATCTGATGTACCTTGTCTACACAGCACCTTCTGTGAAACATTTCTGCTTGTAAAGGCAAGCTCGTACCAACTGTTCTGGTAACAATGCTTTACCGTGTTAGCTATCTGTCTATCAGCGTATCTACCTATGAGTTAACCTCAAAGCTCTTCACAAACTCTACTTCCTTTTTCAAGCCAAAAGGCAAAAGCCTGATAAGCATCACATGAAGCAGCACACTGCTAAGCTGATGATGGTGAAGGCTGCAGGGCAGAATTGAATTAACTCTCTGCTGGCTGATGTTTCTGCAGGCGCTTCCTCACCACCAGCAGAATTCAGTGGTAAGAGCCCCAAAGAAATCATTTTGCAATTGCCTCTGGTACTGCTGGCCATGCTTACACTGTTGTCCCCTTCGTCTTATGTGAGTCTGTGCTTGTTCGATTCCATGGTTATCAGAGGAGTAACGTTGAATAAAACTGGTGAAAAATAGACCCTGTAAGTATGGGCATATCTTCACCACCTCACAAAGCTATTGCTCTGCAGTATCCCAGGAGGACAGTAACACTTTGTGGGTAGTGTGTGAAATAATAGTTGTAGATGCTTAGCCTTTGGAAGAGTTAGGACAACACTTGTAAGCAATATTGTTGCAAGAAAAAGAAAAGAAAAGAAAAGAAAAGAAAAGAAAAGAAAAGAAAAGAAAAGA